>NW_027478662.1:0-374088 GCF_051014685.1 Ptiloglossa arizonensis
ATGACGAACTCGAGAAATTCCTGGTGCATCTGAAAGTGGAAACTCGCCCGATTACAAAGGTATGTGCATTTCTCCCCTAGGCCTTTGTAGTTATTGGTTTCGAGTATCAGACTTGCGAAAATTTTGAGGGTTTCTCAACCATTCCTTAACTTCAAACTCCCATATCTCGCGAACGGACTGACGAAGTCGAGAAATTCCTGTTGCATCTGAAAGTAGAAACTCGCCCGATTACAAAGATATGTGTGTTTTTCCCCTAGGCCATTGTAGTTATTGGTTTCGAGTATCAAACTTGCGAAAATTTTGAGGGTATCTCAACCATTCCTTAATTTCAAACTCCCATATCTCGCGAACTGATTGACGAACTCGAGAAATTCCTCTTGCATCTGAAAGTAGAGAATCGCCCGATTAGAATGGTGTGTATAATTTTGCCCTAGGCCATTCCAGTTATTCGTTTCTAGCATCAGAATTGCGAAAATTTCGTTGGATTCTCTACCATTCCTTAACTTCAAACTCCCATATCTCGCGAACGGATTGACGAACTCGAGATATTCCTGTTGCATCTGAAAATGGAAACTCGCCCGATTACAAAGGTATGTGAATTTTTCCCCTAGGCCTTTGTAGTTATTGGTTTCGAGTATCAGAATTGCCAGAATTTTGATGGTTTCTCAACCATTCCTTAACTTCAAACTCCCATATCTCGCGAACGGAATGACGAACTCGAGAAATTCCTGTTGCATTTGAAAGTAGAAACTCGCCCGATTAGAATGGTGTGTGTACTCTTCCCCTTGGCCATTCCAGTTATTCGTTTCTAGCATCAGAATTGCAAAAATTTCGATGGCTTCTCAACCATTCCTTAACTTCAAACTCCCATATCTCGGTGACGGATTGACGAACTCGAGAAATTCCTGTTGCGTCTGAAAGTGGAAACTCGCCCGATTACAAAGGTGTGTGTATTTTTCCCCTAGGCCCTTGTTGTGATTGGTTTCGAGTATCAGAATTGCGAGAATTTTGATGGTTTCTCAACCATTCCTTAACTTCAAACTCCCATATCTCGCGAACGGAATGACGAACTCGAGAAGTTCCTGTTGCATCTGAAAGTAGAAACTCGCCCGATTACAAAGATATGTGTGTTTTTCCCCTAGGCCTTTGAAGTTATTGGTTTCGAGTATCAGACTTGCGAAAATTTTGAGGGTTTCTCAACCATTACTTAACTTCAAACTCCCATATCTCGCGAACGGATCGACGAACTCGAGAAATTCCTGTTGCATCTGAAAGTGGAAACTCGCCCGATTACAAAGGTATGTGCATTTTTCCCCTAGGCCTTTGTAGTTATTGGTTTCGAGTATCAGACTTGCGAAAATTTTGAGGGTTTCTCAACCATTCCTTAACTTCAAACTCCCATATCTCGCGAACGGACTGACGAAGTCGAGAAATTCCTGTTGCATCTGAAAGTAGAAACTCGCCCGATTACAAAGATATGTGTGTTTTTCCCCTAGGCCATTGTAGTTATTGGTTTCGAGTATCAAACTTGCGAAAATTTTGAGGGTATCTCAACCATTCCTTAATTTCAAACTCCCATATCTCGCGAACGGAATGACGAACTCGAGAAATTCCTGTTGCATTTGAAAGTAGAAACTCGCCCGATTAGAATGGTGTGTGTACTCTTCCCCTTGGCCATTCCAGTTATTCGTTTCTAGCATCAGAATTGCAAAAATTTCGATGTTTTCTCAACCATTCCTTAACTTCAAACTCCCATATCTCGGTGACGGATTGACGAACTCGAGAAATTCCTGTTGCGTCTGAAAGTGGAAACTCGCCCGATTACAAAGGTGTGTGTATTTTTCCCCTAGGCCCTTGTAGTGATTGGTTTCGAGTATCAGAATTGCGAGAATTTTGATGGTTTCTCAACCATTCCTTAACTTCAAACTCCCATATCTCGCGAACGGAATGACGAACTCGAGAAATTCCTGTTGCATCTGAAAGTGAAAACTCGCCCGATTACAAAGGTATGTGCATTTTTCCCCTAGGCCTTTGTAGTTATTGGTTTCGAGTATCAGAATTGCGAGACTTTTGATGGTTTCTCAACCATTCCTTAAATTCAAACTCCCATATCTCACGAACGGATTGACGAACTCGAGAAATTCCTGTTGCATCTGAAAGTAGAAACTCGCCCGATTACAAAGATATGTGTGTTTTTCCCCTAGGCCTTTGAAGTTATTGGTTTCGAGTATCAGACTTGCGAAAATTTTGAGGGTTTCTCAACCATTACTTAACTTCAAACTCCCATATCTCGCGAACGGATCGACGAACTCGAGAAATTCCTGTTGCATCTGAAAGTGGAAACTCGCCCGATTACGAACGTATGTGCATTTTTCCCCTAGGCCTTTGTAGTTACTGGTTCCGAGTATCAGACCAGCGAAAATTTTGATGGTTTCTCAACCATTCCTTAACCTCAAACTCCCATATCTCGCGAACGGAATGACGAGCTCGGGAAGTTCCTGTTGCATCTGCAAGTAGAAACTCGCACGATTAGAATGGTGTGTGTACTTTTCCCCTAGGCCATTCCAGTTATTGGTTTCGAGTATCAGAATTGCGAAAATTTTGTTGGTTTCTCAACCATTCCTTAACTTCAAACTCCCATGCCTCGCGAAAGGAACGACGAACTAGAGAAATTCCTGTTGCATCTGAAAGTGGAAACTCGCCCGATTACGAACGTATGTGTATTTTTCCCCTAGGCCTTTGTAGTTATTGGTTTCGAGTATAAGACTTGCGAAAATTTTGAGGGATTCTCAATCATTCCTTAACTTCAAACTCCCATATCTCGCGAACGGATTGACGAACTCGAGAAATTCCTGTTGCATCTGAAAGTAGAAACTCGCCCGATTACAACGGTATGTGCATTTTCCCCTAGGCCATTGTAGTTATTTGTTTCTAGCATCAGAATTGCGAAAATTTTGATGGTTTCTCAACCATTCCTTACCTTCAAACACCCATGTCTCGCGAACGGAATGACGAACTCGAGAAATTCCTGTTGCATCTGAAAGTGGAAACTCGCCCGATTACAGAGGTATGTGCATTCTTCCCCTAGGCTTTTGTAGATATTGGTTTCGAGTACCAGACTTGCGAAAATTTTGTGGGTTTCTCAACCATTCCTTAACCTCAAACTCCCATATCTCGCGAACGGAATGACGAGCTCGAGAAATTCCTGCTGCATCTGAAAGTGGAAACTCGCCTGATTACAAAGGTATGTGCATTTTTCCCCTAGGCCTTTGTAGTTATTGGTTTCGAGTATCAGACTTTCGAAAATTTTGATGGTTTCTCAACCATTCCTTAATTTCAAACTCGCATATCTCGCGAACGGAATGACGAACTCGAGAAATTCCTGTTGCATCTGAAAGTGGAAACTCGCCCGATTACAAAGGTATGTGCATTTTTCCCCTAGGCCTTTGTAGTTATTGGTTTCGAGTATCAGACTTGCGAAAATTTTGAGGGTTTCTCAACCATTCCTTAACTTCAAACTCCCATATCTCGCGAACGGACTGACGAAGTCGAGAAATTCCTGTTGCATCTGAAAGTAGAAACTCGCCCGATTACAAAGATATGTGTGTTTTTCCCCTAGGCCATTGTAGTTATTGGTTTCGAGTATCAAACTTGCGAAAATTTTGAGGGTATCTCAACCATTCCTTAATTTCAAACTCCCATATCTCGCGAACTGATTGACGAACTCGAGAAATTCCTGTTGCATCTGAAAGTAGAGAATCGCCCGATTAGAATGGTGTGTATAATTTTGCCCTAGGCCATTCCAGTTATTCGTTTCTAGCATCAGAATTGCGAAAATTTCGATGGATTCTCTACCATTCCTTAACTTCAAACTCCCATATCTCGCGAACGGATTGACGAACTCGAGATATTCCTGTTGCATCTGAAAATGGAAACTCTCCCGATTACAAAGGTATGTGAATTTTTCCCCTAGGCCTTTGTAGTTATTGGTTTCGAGTATCAGAATTGCCAGAATTTTGATGGTTTCTCAACCATTCCTTAACTTCAAACTCCCATATCTCGCGAACGGAATGACGAACTCGAGAAATTCCTGTTGCATTTGAAAGTAGAAACTCGCCCGATTAGAATGGTGTGTGTACTCTTCCCCTTGGCCATTCCAGTTATTCGTTTCTAGCATCAGAATTGCAAAAATTTCGATGGTTTCTCAACCATTCCTTAACTTCAAACTCCCATATCTCGGTGACGGATTGACGAACTCGAGAAATTCCTGTTGCGTCTGAAAGTGGAAACTCGCCCGATTACAAAGGTGTGTGTATTTTTCCCCTAGGCCTTTGTAGTTATTGGTTTCGAGTATCAGACTTGCGAAAATTTTGAGGGTTTCTCAACCATTCCTTAACTTCAAACTCCCATATCTCGCGAACGGACTGACGAAGTCGAGAAATTCCTGTTGCATCTGAAAGTAGAAACTCGCCCGATTACAAAGATATGTGTGTTTTTCCCCTAGGCCTTTGAAGTTATTGGTTTCGAGTATCAGACTTGCGAAAATTTTGAGGGTTTCTCAACCATTACTTAACTTCAAACTCCCATATCTCGCGAACGGATCGACGAACTCGAGAAATTCCTGTTGCATCTGAAAGTGGAAACTCGCCCGATTACAAAGGTATGTGCATTTTTCCCCTAGGCCTTTGTAGTTTTTGGTTTCGAGTATCAGACTTGCGAAAATTTTGAGGGTTTCTCAACCATTCCTTAACTTCAAACTCCCATATCTCGCGAACGGACTGACGAAGTCGAGAAATTCCTGTTGCATCTGAAAGTAGAAACTCGCCCGATTACAAAGATATGTGTGTTTTTCCCCTAGGCCATTGTAGTTATTGGTTTCGAGTATCAAACTTGCGAAAATTTTGAGGGTATCTCAACCATTCCTTAATTTCAAACTCCCATATCTCGCGAACGGAATGACGAACTCGAGAAATTCCTGTTGCATTTGAAAGTAGAAACTCGCCCGATTAGAATGGTGTGTGTACTCTTCCCCTTGGCCATTCCAGTTATTCGTTTCTAGCATCAGAATTGCAAAAATTTCGATGGTTTCTCAACCATTCCTTAACTTCAAACTCCCATATCT
Organism: Ptiloglossa arizonensis; assembly: GCF_051014685.1. Classification (NCBI taxonomy): domain Eukaryota; kingdom Metazoa; phylum Arthropoda; class Insecta; order Hymenoptera; family Colletidae; genus Ptiloglossa; species Ptiloglossa arizonensis. The sequence goes on from NW_027478662.1 coordinate 5,123, forward strand.
CGGTGACGGATTGACGAAATCGAGAAATCCCTGTTGCGTCTGAAAGTGGAAACTCGCCCGATTACAAAGGTGTGTGTATTTTTCCCCTAGGCCTTTGTAGATATTGGTTTCGAGTACCAGACTTGCGAAAATTTTGTGGGGTTCTCAACCATTCCTTAACCTCAAACTCCCATATCTCGCGAACGGAATGACGAGCTCGAGAAATTCCTGCTGCATCTGAAAGTGGAAACTCGCCTGATTACAAACGTATGTGCATTTTTCCCCTAGGCCTTTGTAGTTATTGGTTTCGAGTATCAGACTTTCGAAAATTTTGATGGTTTCTCAACCATTCCTTAACTTCAAACTCGCATATCTCGCGAACGGAATGACGAACTCGAGAAATTCCTGTTGCATCTGAAAGTGGAAACTCGCCCGATTACAAAGGTATGTGCATTTTTCCCCTAGGCCTTTGTAGTTATTGGTTTCGTGTATCAGACTTGCGAAAATTTTGAGGGTTTCTCAACCATTCCTTAACTTCAAACTCCCATATCTCGCGAACTGATTGACGAACTCGAGAAATTCCTGTTGCATCTGAAAGTAGAGAATCGCCCGATTAGAATGGTGTGTATAATTTTGCCCTAGGCCCTTGTAGTGATTGGTTTCGATTATCAGAATTGCGAGAATTTTGATGGTTTCTCAACCATTCCTTAACTTCAAACTCCCATATCTCGCGAACGGAATGACGAACTCGAGAAATTCCTGTTGCATCTGAAAGTGAAAACTCGCCCGATTACAAAGGTATGTGCATTTTTCCCCTAGGCCTTTGTAGTTATTGGTTTCGAGTATCAGAATTGCGAGACTTTTGATGGTTTCTCAACCATTCCTTAAATTCAAACTCCCATATCTCACGAACGGATTGACGAACTCGAGAAATTCCTGTTGCATCTGAAAGTAGAAACTCGCCCGATTACAAAGATATGTGTGTTTTTCCCCTAGGCCTTTGAAGTTATTGGTTTCGAGTATCAGACTTGCGAAAATTTTGAGGGTTTCTCAACCATTACTTAACTTCAAACTCCCATATCTCGCGAACGGATCGACGAACTCGAGAAATTCCTGTTGCATCTGAAAGTGGAAACTCGCCCGATTACGAACGTATGTGCATTTTTCCCCTAGGCCTTTGTAGTTATTGGTTCCGAGTATCAGACCAGCGAAAATTTTGATGGTTTCTCAACCATTCCTTAACCTCAAACTCCCATATCTCGCGAACGGAATGACGAGCTCGGGAAGTTCCTGTTGCATCTGCAAGTAGAAACTCGCACGATTAGAATGGTGTGTGTACTCTTCCCCTAGGCCATTCCAGTTATTGGTTTCGAGTATCAGAACTGCGAAAATTTTGTTGGTTTCTCAACCATTCCTTAACTTCAAACTCCCATGCCTCGCGAACGGAACGACGAACTAGAGAAATTCCTGTTGCATCTGAAAGTGGAAACTCGCCCGATTAGGAACGTATGTGTATTTTTCCCCTAGGCCTTTGTAGTTATTGGTTTCGAGTATCAGACTTGCGAAAATTTTGAGGGTTTCTCAACCATTCCTTAACTTCAAACTCCCATATCTCGCGAACGGATTGACGAACTCGAGAAATTCCTGTTGCATCTGAAAGTAGAAACTCGCCCGATTACAACGGTATGTGCATTTTCCCCTAGGCCATTGTAGTTATTTGTTTCTAGCATCAGAATTGCGAAAATTTTGATGGTTTCTCAACCATTCCTTACCTTCAAACACCCATGTCTCGCGAACGGAATGACGAACTCGAGAAATTCCTGTTGCATCTGAAAGTGGAAACTCGCCCGATTACAGAGGTACGTGCATTCTTCCCCTAGGCCTTTGTAGATATTGGTTTCGAGTACCAGACTTGCGAAAATTTTGTGGGGTTCTCAACCATTCCTTAACCTCAAACTCCCATATCTCGCGAACGGAATGACGAGCTCGAGAAATTCCTGCTGCATCTGAAAGTGGAAACTCGCCTGATTACAAAGGTATGTGCATTTTTCCCCTAGGCCTTTGTAGTTATTGGTTTCGAGTATCAGACTTTCGAAAATTTTGATGGTTTCTCAACCATTCCTTAACTTCAAACTCGCATATCTCGCGAACGGAATGACGAACTCGAGAAATTCCTGTTGCATCTGAAAGTGGAAACTCGCCCGATTACAAAGGTATGTGCATTTTTCCCCTAGGCCTTTGTAGTTATTGGTTTCGTGTATCAGACTTGCGAAAATTTTGAGGGTTTCTCAACCATTCCTTAACTTCAAACTCCCATATCTCGCGAACTGATTGACGAACTCGAGCAATTCCTGTTGCATCTGAAAGTAGAGAATCGCCCGATTAGAATGGTGTGTATAATTTTGCCCTAGGCCATTCCAGTTATTCGTTTCTAGCATCAGAATTGCGAAAATTTCGATGGATTCTCTACCATTCCTTAACTTCAAACTCCCATATCTCGCGAACGGATTGACGAACTCGAGAAATTCCTGTTGCATCTGAAAATGGAAACTCGCCCGATTACAAAGGTATGTGAATTTTTCCCCTAGGCCTTTGTAGTTATTGGTTTCGTGTATCAGACTTGCGAAAATTTTGAGGGTTTCTCAACCATTCCTTAACTTCAAACTCGCATATCTCGCGAACGGAATGACGAACTCGAGAAATTCCTGTTGCATCTGAAAGTGGAAACTCGCCCGATTACAAAGGTATGTGCATTTTTCCCCTAGGCCTTTGTAGTTATTGGTTTCGTGTATCAGACTTGCGAAAATTTTGAGGGTTTCTCAACCATTCCTTAACTTCAAACTCCCATATCTCGGTGACGGATTGACGAACTCGAGATATTCCTGTTGCGTCTGAAAGTGGAAACTCGCCCGATTACAAAGGTGTGTGTATTTTTCCCCTAGGCCTTTGTAGTGATTGGTTTCGAGTATCAGAATTGCGAGAATTTTGATGGTTTCACAACCATTCCTTAACTTCAAACTCCCATATCTCGCGAACGGAATGACGAACTCGAGAAATTCCTGTTGCATCTGAAAGTGATAACTCGCCCGATTACAAAGGTATGTGAATTTTTCCCCTAGGCCTTTGTAGTTATTGGTTTCGAGTATCAGAATTGCGAGAATTTTGATGGTTTCTCAACCATTCCTTAAATTCAAACTCCCATATCTCACGAACGGATTGACGAACTCGAGAAATTCCTGTTGCATCTGAAAGTAGAAACTCGCCCGATTACAAAGATATGTGTGTTTTTCCCCTAGGCCTTTGAAGTTATTGGTTTCGAGTATCAGACTTGCGAAAATTTTGAGGGTTTCTCAACCATTCCTTAACTTCAAACTCCCATATCTCGCGAACGGATCGACGAACTCGAGAAATTCCTGTTGCATCTGAAAGTGGAAACTCGCCCGATTACGAACGTATGTGCATTTTTCCCCTAGGCCTTTGTAGTTATTGGTTTCGAGTATCAGACCAGCGAAAATTTTGATGGTTTCTCAACCATTCCTTAACCTCAAACTCCCATATCTCGCGAACGGAATGACGAGCTCGAGAAATTCCTGTTGCATCTGCAAGTAGAAACTCGCACGATTAGAATGGTGTGTGTACTTTTCCCCTAGGCCATTCCAGTTATTGGTTTCGAGTATCAGAATTGCGAAAATTTTGTTGGTTTCTCAACCATTCCTTAACTTCAAACGCCCATGCCTCGCGAACGGAACGACGAACTAGAGAAATTCCTGTTGCATCTGATAGTGGAAACTCGCCCGATTACGAACGTATGTGTATTTTTCCCCTAGGGCTTTGTAGTTATTGGTTTCGAGTATCAGACTTGCGAAAATTTTGAGGGTTTCTCAACCATTCCTTAACTTCAAACTCCCATATCTCGCGAACGGATTGACGAACTCGGGAAATTCCTGTTGCATCTGAAAGTAGAAACTCGCCCGATTACAACGGTATGTGCATTTTCCCCTAGGCCATTGTAGTTATTTGTTTCTGGCATCAGAATTGTGAAAATTTTGATGGTTTCTCAACCATTCCTTACCTTCAAACACCCATGTCTCGCGAACGGAATGACGAACTCGAGAAATTCCTGTTGCATCTGAAAGTGGAAACTCGCCCGATTACAGAGGTATGTGCATTCTTCCCCTAGGCCTTTGTAGATATTGGTTTCGAGTACCAGACTTGCGAAAATTTTGTGGGTTTCTCAACCATTCCTTAACCTCAAACTCCCATATCTCGCGAACGGAATGACGAGCTCGAGAAATTCCTGTTGCATCTGCAAGTAGAAACTCGCACGATTAGAATGGTGTGTGTACTTTTCCCCTAGGCCATTCCAGTTATTGGTTTCGAGTATCAGAATTGCGAAAATTTGGTTGGTTTCTCAACCATTCCTTAACTTCAAACTCCCATGCCTCGCGAACGGAACGACGAACCAGAGAAATTCCTGTTGCATCTGAAAGTGGAAACTCGCCCGATTACGAACGTATGTGTATTTTTCCCCTAGGCCTTTGTAGTTATTGGTTTCGAGTATCAGACTTGCGAAAATTTTGGGGGTTTCTCAACCATTCCTTAACTTCAAACTCCCATATCTCGCGAACGGATGGACGAAGTCGAGAAATTCCTGTTGCATCTGAAAGCAGAAGCTCGCCCGATTACAACGGTATGTGTATTTTCCCCTAGGCCATTGAAGTTATTTGTTTCTAGCATCAGAATTGCGAAAATTTTGATGGTTTCTCAACCATTCCTTACCTTCAAACACCCATGTCTCGCGAACGGAATGACGAACTCGAGAAATTCCTGTTGCATCTGAAAGTGGAAACTCGCCCGATTACAGAGGTATGTGCATTTTTCCCCTAGGCCTTTGTAGTTATTGGTTTCGAGTATCAGAATTGCGAGAATTTTGATGGTTTCTCAACCATTCCTTAACTTCAAACTCCAATATATCACGAACGGATTGACGAACTCGAGAAATTCCTGTTGCATCTGAAAGTAGAAACTCGCCCGATTACAAAGGTATGTGTGTTTTTCCTCTAGGCCTTTGAAGTTATTGGTTTCGAGTATCAGACTTGCGAAAATTTTGAGGGTTTCTCAACCATTCCTTAACTTCAAACTCCCATATCTCGCGAACGGATCGACGAACTCGAGAAATTCCTGTTGCATCTGAAAGTGGAAACTCGCCCGATTACGAACGTATGTTCATATTTCCCCTAGGCCTTTGTAGTTATTGGTTTCGAGTATCAGACCAGCGAAGATTTTGATGGTTTCTCAACCATTCCTTAACCTCAAACTCCCATATCTCGCGAACGGAATGACGAGCTCGAGAAATTCCTGTTGCATCTGCTAGTAGAAACTCGCACGATTAGAATGGTGTGTGTACTTTTCCCCTAGGCCATTCCAGTTATTGGTTTCGAGTATCAGAATTGCGAAAATTTTGTTGGTTTCTCAACCATTCCTTAACTTCAAACTCCCATGCCTCGCGAACGGAACGACGAACTAGAGAAATTCCTGTTGCATCTGAAAGTGGAAACTCGCCCGATTACGAACGTATGTGTATTTTTCCCCTAGGGCTTTGTAGTTATTGGTTTCGAGTATCAGACTTGCGAAAATTTTGGGGGTTTCTCAACCATTCCTTAACTTCAAACTCCCATATCTCGCGAACGGATTGACGAAGTCGAGATATTCCTGTTGCATCTGAAAGCAGAAACTCGCCCGATTACAACGGTATGTGTATTTTCCCCCAGGCCTTTGTAGATATTGGTTTCGAGTATCAGACTTGCGAAAATTTTGAGGGTTTCTCAACCATTCCTTTACTTCAAACTCCCATATCTCGCGAACGGATTGACGAAGTCGAGAAATTCCTGTTGCATCTGAAAGTAGAAACTCGCCCGATTACAAAGATATGTGTGTTTTTCCCCTAGGCCATTGTAGTTATTGGTTTCGAGTATCAAACTTGCGAAAATTTTGAGGGTATCTCAACCATTCCTTAATTTCAAACTCCCATATCTCGCGAACGGATTGACGAACTCGTGAAATTCCTGTTGCATCTGAAAATGGAAACTCGCCCGATTACAAAGGTATGTGAATTTTTCCCCTAGGCCTTTGTAGTTATTGGTTTCGAGTATCAGAATTGCGAGAATTTTGATGGTTTCTCAACCATTCCTTAACTTCAAACTCCAATATCTCACGAACGGATTGACGAACTCGAGAAATTCCTGTTGCATCTGAAAGTAGAAACTCGCCCGATTACAAAGATATGTGAGTTTTTCCCCTAGGCCTTTGAAGTTATTGGTTTCGAGTATCAGACTTGCGAAAATTTTGAGGGTTTCTCAACCATTCCTTAACTTCAAAGTCCCATATCCCGCGAACGGATTGACGAACTCGAGAAATTCCTGTTGCATCTCAAAGTAGAGACTCGCCCGATTAGAATGGTGTGTGTACTTTTCCCCTAGGCCATAGTAGTTATTGGTTTCGAGTATCAGAATTGCGAAAATTTTGATGGTTTCTCAACCATTCCTTAACTTCAAACTCCCATATCTCGCGAACGGATTGACGAACTCGAGAAATTCCTGTTGCATCTGAAAAAGGAAACTCGCCCGATTACAAAGGTATGTGAATTTTTCCCCTAGGCCTTTGTAGTTATTGGTTTCGAGTATCAGAATTGCGACAATTTTGATGGTTTCTCAACCATTCCTTAACTTCAAACTCCCATATCTCGCGAACGGAATGACGAACTCGAGAAAATCCTGTTGCATTTGAAAGTAGAAACTCGCCCGATTAGAATGTGTGTGTACTCTTCGCCTTGGCCATTCCAGTTATTCGTTTCTAGCATCAGAATTGCCAAAATTTCGATGGTTTCTCAACCATTCCTTAACTTCAAACTCCCATATCTCGGTGACGGATTGACGAACTCGAGAAATTCCTGTTGCGTCTGAAAGCGGAAACTCGCCCGATTACAAAGGTATGTGTATTTTTCCCCTAGACCTATGTAGTGATTGGTTTCGAGTATCAGAATTGCGAGAATTTTGATGGTTTCTCAACCATTCCTTAACTTCAAACTTCCATATCTCGCGAACAGATTGACGAACTCGAGCAGTTCCTGTTGCATCTGAAAGCAGAAACTCTCCCGATTTCAACGGTATGTGTGTTTTTCCCCTAGGCCTTTGAAGTTATTGGTTTCGAGTATCAGACTTGCGAAAATTTTGAGGGTTTCTCAACCATTCCTTAACTTCAAACTCCCATATCTCGGGAACGGACTGACGAAGTCGAGAAATTCCTGTTGCATCTGAAAGTGGAACCTCGCCCGATTACAAAGGTATGTGCATTTTTCCCCTAGGCCTTTGTAGTTATTGGTTTCGAGTATCAGACTTTCGAAAATTTTGAGGGTTTCTCAACCATTCCTTAACTTCAAACTCCCATATCTCGCGAACGGATTGACGAACGCGAGAATTTCCTATTGCATCTGAAAGTAGAGACTCGCCCGATTACAAATGTATGTGTATTTTTCCCCTAGGCCTTTGTAATTATTGGTTTCGAGTAACAGACTTGCGAAAATTTTAATGGACTCTCAACCATTCCATAAATTGAAACTCCCATATCTCGCGAACCGGTTGTAGAACTCGAGAAATTCCTGTTGCATCTGAAAGTTGAAACTCGCCCGATTACAACGGTATGTGTATATTTGCTCTAGACCATGGTAGTTATTGGTTTCGAGAATCAGACTTGCGAAAACTTTGATGGTTTCTCAACCATTCCTTAACTTCAAACTCCCATATCTCGCGAACGGATTCACGAACTCCAGAAATTCCGGTTGCATCTGAAAGTAGAAACACGCCCGATTACAAAGGTATGTGTATTTTTCCCCTAGTCCTTTGTAGTTATTGGTTTCGCGTAACAGACGCGAAAATTTTGATGGTTTCTCAAGCATTCCTTTACTTCAAACTCCCATATCTCGCGAACGGATTGACAAATCCGAAAAATTCCTGTTGCATCTGAAAGTAGAAAGTTGCCCAATTACAATAGTGTGTGTACTTTTCCCCTAGGCCATTCCAGTTATTGGTTTCGAGTATCAGACTTGCGAAAATTTTGATGGATTCTCAACCATTCCTTAATTTCAAAGTCCCAGATCCCTCGAACGGATTGACGAGCTCGAAATATTCCTGTTGCATCTTAAAGTAGAAACTCGCACGATTACAAAGGCATGTGTATTTTTCCCCTAGGCCTCTGTAATTATTGGTTTCGAGTATCAGACTTGCGAAAATTTTGATGGTTCCTCAACCATTCCTTAACTTCAAGCTCCCATATCTCGCGAACGGATTCACGAACTCGAGAAATTCCTGTTGCATCTAAAAGTGGAAACTCGCCGGATTACAATGGCGTGTGTACTTTCCCCCTTGGCCATTCCAGTTATTGGTTTCGGGTATCAGACTTGCGAAAATTTGTATGGTTTCTCAACCATTCCTTAACTTCAAACTCCCATACCTCGCGAACGGATTGGCGAACTCGAGAAATTCCTGTTGCATCTGAAAGTAGAAACTCGCCCGATTACAAGGGAGTGTGTACTCTTCCCCTAGGCCATTCCAGTTATTGGTTTCGAGTATCAGACTTGCGAAAATTTTGATGGCTCCTCAACCATTCCTTAACTTCAACCTCCCATATCTCGCGAACCGATTCACGAACTCAAGAAATGCCTGTTGCATCTGAAAGAAGAAACTCGCCCGATTACAACGGTATGTGTATTTTTTCCTTAAGCCATAGAAGTTATTGGTTTCGAGTATCAGACTTGCGAAAATTTTGATGGTTTCTCAACCATTCCTTAACTTCAAACTCCCATATCTCGCGAACGGATTGACGAACTCGAGAAATTCCTGTTGCATCTGAAAGCAGAAGCTCGCCCGATTACAACGGTATGTGTATTTTCCCCTAGGCCATTGAAGTTATTTGTTTCTAGCATCAGAATTGCGAAAATTTTGATGTTTCTCAACCATTCCTTACCTTCAAACACCCATGTCTCGCGAACGGAATGACGAACTCGAGAAATTCCTGTTGCATCTGAAAGTGGAAACTCGCCCGATTACAGAGGTATGTGCATTTTTCCCCTAGGCCTTTGTAGTTATTGGTTTCGAGTATCAGAATTGCGAGAATTTGATGGTTTCTCAACCATTCCTTAACTTCAAACTCCAATATATCACGAACGGATTGACGAACTCGAGAAATTCCTGTTGCATCTGAAAGTAGAAACTCGCCCGATTACAAAGGTATGTGTGTTTTTCCTCTAGGCCTTTGAAGTTATTGGTTTCGAGTATCAGACTTGCGAAAATTTTGAGGGTTTCTCAACCATTCCTTAACTTCAAACTCCCATATCTCGCGAACGGATCGACGAACTCGAGAAATTCCTGTTGCATCTGAAAGTGGAAACTCGCCCGATTACGAACGTATGTTCATATTTCCCCTAGGCCTTTGTAGTTATTGGTTTCGAGTATCAGACCAGCGAAGATTTTGATGGTTTCTCAACCATTCCTTAACCTCAAACTCCCATATCTCGCGAACGGAATGACGAGCTCGAGAAATTCCTGTTGCATCTGCTAGTAGAAACTCGCACGATTAGAATGGTGTGTGTACTTTTCCCCTAGGCCATTCCAGTTATTGGTTTCGAGTATCAGAATTGCGAAAATTTTGTTGGTTTCTCAACCATTCCTTAACTTCAAACTCCCATGCCTCGCGAACCGAACGACGAACTAGAGAAATTCCTGTTGCATCTGAAAGTGGAAACTCGCCCGATTACGAACGTATGTGTATTTTTCCCCTAGGCCTTTGTAGTTATTGGTTTCGAGTATCAGACTTGCGAAAATTTTGGGGGTTTCTCAACCATTCCTTAACTTCAAACTCCCATATCTCGCGAACGGATTGACGAAGTCGAGATATTCCTGTTGCATCTGAAAGCAGAAACTCGCCCGATTACAACGGTATGTGTATTTTCCCCCAGGCCTTTGTAGATATTGGTTTCGAGTATCAGACTTGCGAAAATTTTGAGGGTTTCTCAACCATTCCTTTACTTCAAACTCCCATATCTCGCGAACGGATTGACGAAGTCGAGAAATTCCTGTTGCATCTGAAAGTAGAAACTCGCCCGATTACAAAGATATGTGTGTTTTTCCCCTAGGCCATTGTAGTTATTGGTTTCGAGTATCAAACTTGCGAAAATTTTGAGGGTATCTCAACCATTCCTTAATTTCAAACTCCCATATCTCGCGAACGGATTGACGAACTTGTGAAATTCCTGTTGCATCTGAAAATGGAAACTCGCCCGATTACAAAGGTATGTGAATTTTTCCCCTAGGCCTTTGCAGTTATTGGTTTCGAGTATCAGAATTGCGAGAATTTTGATGGTTTCTCAACCATTCCTTAACTTCAAACTCCAATATCTCACGAACGGATTGACGAACTCGAGAAATTCCTGTTGCATCTGAAAGTAGAAACTCGCCCGATTACAAGGATATGTGAGTTTTTCCCCTAGGCCTTTGAAGTTATTGGTTTCGAGTATCAGACTTGCGAAATTTTGAGGGTTTCTCAACCATTCCTTAACTTCAAAGTCCCATATCCCGCGAACGGATTGACGAACTCGAGAAATTCCTGTTGCATCTCAAAGTAGAGACTCGCCCGATTAGAATGGTGTGTGTACTTTTCCCCTAGGCCATAGTAGTTATTGGTTTCGAGTATCAGAATTGCGAAAATTTTGATGGTTTCTCAACCATTCCTTAACTTCAAACTCCCATATCTCGCGAACGGATTGACGAACTCGAGAAATTCCTGTTGCATCTGAAAAAGGAAACTCGCCCGATTACAAAGGTATGTGAATTTTTCCCCTAGGCCTTTGTAGTTATTGGTTTCGAGTATCAGAATTGCGACAATTTTGATGGTTTCTCAACCATTCCTTAACTTCAAACTCCCATATCTCGCGAACGGAATGACGAACTCGAGAAAATCCTGTTGCATTTGAAAGTAGAAACTCGCCCGATTAGAATGGTGTGTGTACTCTTCGCCTTGGCCATTCCAGTTATTCGTTTCTAGCATCAGAATTGCCAAAATTTCGATGGTTTCTCAACCATTCCTTAACTTCAAACTCCCATATCTCGGTGACGGATTGACGAACTCGAGAAATTCCTGTTGCGTCTGAAAGCGGAAACTCGCCCGATTACAAAGGTATGTGTATTTTTCCCCTAGACCTATGTAGTGATTGGTTTCGAGTATCAGAATTGCGAGAATTTTGATGGTTTCTCAATCATTCCTTAACTTCAAACTTCCATATCTCGCGAACAGATTGACGAACTCGAGCAGTTCCTGTTGCATCTGAAAGCAGAAACTCTCCCGATTTCAACGGTATGTGTGTTTTTCCCCTAGGCCTTTGAAGTTATTGGTTTCGAGTATCAGACTTGCGAAAATTTTGAGGGTTTCTCAACCATTCCTTAACTTCAAACTCCCATATCTCGCGAACGGACTGACGAAGTCGAGAAATTCCTGTTGCATCTGAAAGTGGAACCTCGCCCGATTACAAAGGTATGTGCATTTTTCCCCTAGGCCTTTGTAGTTATTGGTTTCGAGTATCAGACTTTCGAAAATTTTGAGGGTTTCTCAACCATTCCTTAACTTCAAACTCCCATATCTCGCGAACGGATTGACGAACGCGAGAATTTCCTATTGCATCTGAAAGCAGAAACTCGCCCGATTACAACGTAATGTGTATTTTTGCACTAGGCCATTCCAGTTATTGGTTTCGAGTATCAGACCAGCGAAAATTTAATGGTTTCTCAACCATTCCTTGACTTCAAACACCCATATCTCGCGAACGAAATGACGAACTCGAAAAATTCCTGTTGCATCTGAAAGTGGAAACACGCCGGATTACAATGGCGTTTGTACTTTTCCCCTTGGCCATTCCAGTTATTGGTTTCAAGTATCAGACCAGCGAAAATTTTGATGGTTTCTCAACCATTCCTTAAATTCAAACTCCCATATCTCGCGAACGGATTGACGAACTCGAGCAATTCCTGTTGCATCTGAAAGCAGAAACTCTCCCGATTTCAACGGTATGTGTGTTTTTCCCCTAGGCCTTTGAAGTTATTGGTTTCGAGTATCAGACTTGCGAAAATTTTGAGGGTTTCTCAACCATTCCTTAACCCCAAACTCCATATCTCGCGAACGGAATGACGAACTCGAGAAATTCCTGTTGCATCTGCAAGTAGAAACTCGCACGATTAGAGTGGTGTATGTACTTTTCCCCTAGGCCATTCCAGTTATTGGTTTCGAGTATCAGAATTGCGAAAATTTTGTTGGTTTCTCGACCATTCCTTAACTTCAAACTCCCATGCCTCGCGAACGGAACGACGAAATCGAGAAATTCCTGTTGCATCTAAAAGTGGAAACTCGCCTGATTACAAAAGTATGTGCATTTTTCCCCTAGGCCTTTGTAGTTATTGGTTTCGAGTATCAGACTTTCGAAAATTTTGATGGTTTCTCAACCATTCCTTAACTTCAAACTCGCATATCTCGCGAACGGAATGACGAACTCGAAAAATTCCAGTTGCATCTGAAAGTGGAAACACGCCGGATTACAATGGCGTTTGTACTTTTCCCCTTGGCCATTCCTGTTATTGGTTTCAAGTATCAGACCAGCCAAAATTTTGATGGTTTCTCAACCATTCCTTAAATTCAAACTCCCATATCTCGCGAACGGATTGACGAACTCGAGAAATTCCTGTTGCATCTGAAAGTAGAAACTCGCCCGATTACAAAGGTATGTGTATTTTTCCCCTAGGCCTTTGTAGTTACTGGTTTCGAGTATCAGACTTGCGAAAATTTTTATGGTTTCTCAACCATTCCTTAACTTCAAACTCCCATACATCGCGAACGGATTGGCGAACTCGAGAAATTCCTGTCGTATCTGAAAGTAGAAACTCGCCCCATTACAATGGTGTTATCTTTTCCCCTAGGCCATTCCAGTTATTGGTTTCGAGTATCTCACTTTCGAAAATTTTGATGGTTTCTCAACCATTCCTTAACTTCAAGCTGCCATATTTCGCGAACGGATTGCCGAATCCGAAAAATTTCTGTTGCATCTGAAAGTACAAACTCTCCCGATTACAACGCTATGTGTATTTTTCCCCTGGGCCATTGTAGTTATTGGTTTCGAGTATCAGAATTGCGAAAATTGTGATGGTTTCTCAAGCATTCCTTAACTTCAAACTCCTATATCTCGCGAACGGATTGACAAATCCGAAAAATTTCTGTTGCATCTGAAAGTAGAAACTCTCCCGATTACAACGGTATATGTATTTTTCCCCTACGTCATTGTAGTTATTGGTTTCGAGTATAAGACTTGCGAAAATTTAGATGGATTCTCAACCATTCCTTAACTTCAAACTCCCATATCTCGAGAACGGATTGACGAACTCGAGAAATTCCTGTTGCATCTGAAAGTAGAAACGCGCCCCATTACAATGCTGTGTGTACTTTTCCCCTAGGCCATTCCTGTTATTGGTTTCGAGTATCAGACTTGAGAAAATTTTGATGGTTCCTCAACCATTCCTTAATTTCAAACTCCCGTATCTCTCGAACGGATTGACGAACTCGTAAAATTCCTGTTGCATCTGAGAGTAGAAACTCGCCCGATTACTATGGTATGTGTACTATTCCCCTAGGCCATTCCAGTTTTTCGTTCAGAGTATCAGAATTGCGAAAATTGTGATGGTTTCCCAACCATTCCTTAACTTCAAACTCTCATATCTCGCGAACGGATTGACGAACTCGAGAAATTTCTGTTGCATCTGAAAGTAGAAACTCTCCCGATTACCAAGGTATGTGTATTTTTCCCCTAGGCCTTTGTAGTTATTGGTTTCGAGTATCAGACTTGCGAAAATTTTGATGGTTCCTCAACCATTCCTTAACTTCAAACTCCCATATCTCGCGAAAGGATTGACGAATTCGAGAAATTCCTGTTGCATCTGAAAGAAGAAACTCGCCCGATTACAATGGTGTGTGTACTTTTCCCGTTGGCCATTCCAGTTATTGGTTTCGAGTATCACACTTGCGAAAATTTTGATGGTTTTTCAACCATTCCTTAACTTCAAACTCCCATATCTCGCGAACGGATTGACGAACTCGAGAAATTCCTGTTGCGTCTCGAAGTAGAAACTCGCCCGATTACTATGGTGTGTGTACTATTCCCCTAGGCCATTCCAGTTTCTCGTTTCTAGCATCAGATTTGCGAAAATTATGATGGTTTCTCAACCATTCCTTAACTTCAAACTCCCATATCTCGCGAACGGATTGACGAACTCGAGAAATTCCTGTTGCATCTGAAAGTAGAAACTCGCCCGATTACAAAGGTATGTGTATTTTTCCCCTAGTCCTTTGTAGTTATTGGTTTCGAGTATCAGAATTGCGAAAATTGTGATGGTTTCTCAACCATTCCTTAACTTCAAACACTCATATCTCGCGAACGGATTGACGAACTCGAGAAATTCCGGTTGCATCTGAAAGTAGAAACACGCCCGATTACAAAGGTATGTGTATCTTTCCCCTAGTCCTTTGTAGTTATTGGTTTCGCGTAACAGACGCGAAAATTTTGATGGTTTCTCAAGCATTCCTTTACTTCAAACTCCCATATCTCGCGAACGGATTGACAAATCCGAAAAATTCCTGTTGCATCTGAAAGTAGAAAGTTGCCCAATTACAATAGTGTGTGTACTTTTCCCCTAGGCCATTCCAGTTATTGGTTTCGAGTATCAGACTTGCGAAAATTTTGATGGATTCTCAACCATTCCTTAATTTCAAAGTCCCAGATCCCTCGAACGGATTGACGAGCTCGAAATATTCCTGTTGCATCTTAAAGTAGAAACTCGCACGATTACAAAGGCATGTGTATTTTTCCCCTAGGCCTCTGTAATTATTGGTTTCGAGTATCAGACTTGCGAAAATTTTGATGGTTCCTCAACCATTCCTTAACTTCAAGCTCCCATATCTCGCGAACGGATTCACGAACTCGAGAAATTCCTGTTGCATCTAAAAGTGGAAACTCGCCGGATTACAATGGCGTGTGTACTTTCCCCCTTGGCCATTCCAGTTATTGGTTTCGGGTATCAGACTTGCGAAAATTTGTATGGTTTCTCAACCATTCCTTAACTTCAAACTCCCATACCTCGCGAACGGATTGGCGAACTCGAGAAATTCCTGTTGCATCTGAAAGTAGAAACTCGCCCGATTACAAGGGAGTGTGTACTCTTCCCCTAGGCCATTCCAGTTATTGGTTTCGAGTATCAGACTTGCGAAAATTTTGATGGCTCCTCAACCATTCCTTAACTTCAACCTCCCATATCTCGCGAACCGATTCACGAACTCAAGAAATTCCTGTTGCATCTGAAAGAAGAAACTCGCCCGATTACAACGGTATGTGTATTTTTTCCTTAAGCCATAGAAGTTATTGGTTTCGAGTATCAGACTTGCGAAAATTTTGATGGTTTCTCAACCATTCCTTAACTTCAACCTCCCATATCTCGCGAACGGATTGACGAACTCGAGAAATTCCTGTTGCATCTGAAAGAAGAAACTCGCCCGATTACAATGGTGTGTGTACTTTTCCCGTAGGCCATTCCAGTTATTGGTTTCGAGTATCACACTTGCGAAAATTTTGATGGTTTTTCAACCATTCCTTAACTTCACACTCCCATATCTGGCGAACGGATTGACGAACTCGAGAATTTCCTACTGCATCTGAAGGCAGAAACTCGCCCGATTACAATGGTGTGTTTACCTTTTCCCTAGGCCATTCCAGTTATTGGTTTCGATTAACAGACTTGCGAAAATTTTAGTGGACTCTCAACCATTCCATAAATTCAAACTCCCATATCTCGCGAACCGGTTGTAGAACTCGAGAATTTCCTGTTGCATCTGAAAGTTGAAACTCGCCCGATTACAACGGTATGTGTATATTTGCTCTAGACCATGGTAGTTATTGGTTTCGAGTATCAGACTTGCGAAAACTTTGATGGTTTCTCAACCATTCCTTAACTTCAAACTCCCATATCTCGCGAAAGGATTGACGAACTCGAGAAATTCCTGTTGCATCTGAAAGAAGAAACTCGCCCGATTACAACGGTATGTGTATTTTTTCCTTAAGCCATAGAAGTTATTGGTTTCGAGTATCAGACTTGCGAAAATTTTGATGGTTTCTCAACCATTCCTTAACTTCAACCTCCCATATCTCGCGAACGGATTGACGAACTCGAGAATTTCCTATTGCATCTGAAAGTAGAGACTCGCCCGATTACAAATGTATGTGTATTTTTCCCCTAGGCCTTTGTAATTATTGGTTTCGAGTAACAGACTTGCGAAAATTTTAATGGACTCTCAACCATTCCATAAATTGAAACTCCCATATCTCGCGAACCGGTTGTAGAACTCGAGAAATTCCTGTTGCATCTGAAAGTTGAAACTCGCCCGATTACAACGGTATGTGTATATTTGCTCTAGACCATGGTAGTTATTGGTTTCGAGTATCAGACTTGCGAAAACTTTGATGGTTTCTCAACCATTCCTTAACTTCAAACTCCCATATCTCGCGAACGGATTCACGAACTCCAGAAATTCCGGTTGCATCTGAAAGTAGAAACACGCCCGATTACAAAGGTATGTGTATTTTTCCCCTAGTCCTTTGTAGTTATTGGTTTCGCGTAACAGACGCGAAAATTTTGATGGTTTCTCAAGCATTCCTTTACTTCAAACTCCCATATCTCGCGAACGGATTGACAAATCCGAAAAATTCCTGTTGCATCTGAAAGTAGAAAGTTGCCCAATTACAATAGTGTGTGTACTTTTCCCCTAGGCCATTCCAGTTATTGGTTTCGAGTATCAGACTTGCGAAAATTTAGATGGATTCTCAACCATTCCTTAACTTCAAACTCCCATATCTCGCGAACGGATTGACGAACTCGAGAAATTCCTGTTGCATCTGAAAGTAGAAGCTCGCACCATTACAATGCTTTGTTTACTTTTCCCCTAGGCCATTCCAGTAATTTTTTTCGAGTATCAGACTTGCGAAAATTTTGATGGATTCTCAACCATTCCTTAATTTCAAAGTCCCAGATCCCTCGAACGGATTGACGAGCTCGAAATATTCCTGTTGCATCTTAAAGTAGAAACTCGCACGATTACAAAGGCATGTGTATTTTTCCCCTAGGCCTCTGTAATTATTGGTTTCGAGTATCAGACTTGCGAAAATTTTGATGGTTCCTCAACCATTCCTTAACTTCAAGCTCCCATATCTCGCGAACGGATTCACGAACTCGAGAAATTCCTGTTGCATCTAAAAGTGGAAACTCGCCGGATTACAATGGCGTGTGTACTTTCCCCCTTGGCCATTCCAGTTATTGGTTTCGGGTATCAGACTTGCGAAAATTTGTATGGTTTCTCAACCATTCCTTAACTTCAAACTCCCATACCTCGCGAACGGATTGGCGAACTCGAGAAATTCCTGTTGCATCTGAAAGTAGAAACTCGCCCGATTACAAGGGAGTGTGTACTCTTCCCCTAGGCCATTCCAGTTATTGGTTTCGAGTATCAGACTTGCGAAAATTTTGATGGCTCCTCAACCATTCCTTAACTTCAACCTCCCATATCTCGCGAACCGATTCACGAACTCAAGAAATTCCTGTTGCATCTGAAAGAAGAAACTCGCCCGATTACAACGGTATGTGTATTTTTTCCTTAAGCCATAGAAGTTATTGGTTTCGAGTATCAGACTTGCGAAAATTTTGATGGTTTCTCAACCATTCCTTAACTTCAACCTCCCATATCTCGCGAACGGATTGACGAACTCGAGAAATTCCTGTTGCATCTGAAAGAAGAAACTCGCCCGATTACAATGGTGTGTGTACTTTTCCCGTAGGCCATTCTAGTTATTGGTTTCGAGTATCACACTTGCGAAAATTTTGATGGTTTTTCAACCATTCCTTAACTTCACACTCCCATATCTGGCGAACGGATTGACGAACTCGAGAATTTCCTACTGCATCTGAAGGCAGAAACTCGCCCGATTACAATGGTGTGTTTACCTTTTCCCTAGGCCATTCCAGTTATTGGTTTCGAGTAACAGACTTGCGAAAATTTTAGTGGACTCTCAACCATTCCATAAATTCAAACTCCCATATCTCGCGAACCGGTTGTAGAACTCGAGAATTTCCTGTTGCATCTGAAAGTTGAAACTCGCCCGATTACAACGGTATGTGTATATTTGCTCTAGACCATGGTAGTTATTGGTTTCGAGTATCAGACTTGCGAAAACTTTGATGGTTTCTCAACCATTCCTTAACTTCAAACTCCCATATCTCGCGAAAGGATTGACGAACTCGAGAAATTCCTGTTGCATCTGAAAGTAGGAACTCGCCCGATTACAACGGTGTATGTACTTTTCCCCTAGGCCATTCCAGTTATTCGTTTCGAGTATCAGACTTGCGAAAATTTTGATGGTTTCTCAACCATTCCTTAATTTCAAACTCGCATATCTCGCGAACGGATTGACGAACTCGAGTAATTCCTGTTGAATCTGAGAGCAGAGACTCGCCCGATTTCAACGGCATGTGTATTTTTGCCCTAGACCATAGTAATTAATGGCTTCGAGTCTCACATTCCGAAAATTTTGATGGTTTCTCTACCATTCCATTATTTCAAACTCGCATATCTCGCGAACGGATTGAGGAACTCGAGTAATTCCTGTTGTATCTGAAAGTAGAAACTAGCCCGATTACAATGGTGTGTGTACTTTTCCCCTAGGCCATTCCAGTTATTCGTTTCGAGTATCAGACTTGCGAAAATTTTGATGGTTTCTCAACCATTCCTTAGCTTCAAACTCCCATATCTCGCGAACGGGTTGACGAACTCGAGAAATTCCTGTTGCATCTGAAAGTAGAAACTCGCCCGATTACAACGGTGTGTGTACTTTCCCCCTAGGCCATTCCAGCTATTGGTTTCGAGTATCAGACTTGCGAAAATTTTGATGGTTTCTCAACCATTCCTTAATTTCAAACTCCCATATCTCCCGAACGGATTGACGAGCTCGACAAATTCCTGTTGCATCTGAAAGTGGAAACTCGCCCGATTACAAAGGTATGTGTATTTTTCCCCTAGGCCTTTGTAGTTATTGGTTTCGAGTATCAGACTTGCGAAAATTTTGATGGATTCTCAACCATTCCTTAATTTCAAAGTCCCATATCCCTCGAACGGATTGACGAGCTCGAAATATTCCTGTTGCATCTTAAAGTAGAAACTCGCCCGATTACAAAGGTATGTGTATTTTTCCCCTAGGCCTCTGTAATTATTGGTTTCGTGTATCAGACATGCGAAAATTTTGATGGTTCCTCAACCATTCCTTAACTTCAAGCTCCCATATCTCGCGAACGGATTCACGAACTCGAGAAATTCCTGTTGCATCTGAAAGTTGAAACTCGCCCGATTACAACGGTATGTGTATATTTGCTCTAGACCATGGTAGTTATTGGTTTCGTGTATCAGACATGCGAAAATTTTGATGGTTCCTCAACCATTCCTTAACTTCAAGCTCCCATATCTCGCGAACGGATTCACGAACTCGAGAAATTCCTGTTGCATCTGAAAGTGGAAACTCGCCCGATTACAAAGGTATGTGTATTTTTCCCCTAGGCCTTTGTAGTTATTGGTTTCGAGTATCAGACTTGCGAAAATTTAGATGGATTCTCAACCATTCCTTAACTTCAAACTCCCATATCTCGCGAACGGATTGACGAACTCGAGAAATTCCTGTTGCATCTGAAAGTAGAAGCTCGCACCATTACAATGCTTTGTTTACTTTTCCCCTAGGCCATTCCAGTAATTTTTTTCGAGTATCAGACTTGCGAAAATTTTGATGGATTCTCAACCATTCCTTAATTTCAAAGTCCCAGATCCCTCGAACGGATTGACGAGCTCGAAATATTCCTGTTGCATCTTAAAGTAGAAACTCGCACGATTACAAAGGCATGTGTATTTTTCCCCTAGGCCTCTGTAATTATTGGTTTCGAGTATCAGACTTGCGAAAATTTTGATGGTTCCTCAACCATTCCTTAACTTCAAGCTCCCATATCTCGCGAACGGATTCACGAACTCGAGAAATTCCTGTTGCATCTAAAAGTGGAAACTCGCCGGATTACAATGGCGTGTGTACTTTCCCCCTTGGCCATTCCAGTTATTGGTTTCGGGTATCAGACTTGCGAAAATTTGTATGGTTTCTCAACCATTCCTTAACTTCAAACTCCCATACCTCGCGAACGGATTGGCGAACTCGAGAAATTCCTGTTGCATCTGAAAGTAGAAACTCGCCCGATTACAAGGGAGTGTGTACTCTTCCCCTAGGCCATTCCAGTTATTGGTTTCGAGTATCAGACTTGCGAAAATTTTGATGGCTCCTCAACCATTCCTTAACTTCAACCTCCCATATCTCGCGAACCGATTCACGAACTCAAGAAATTCCTGTTGCATCTGAAAGAAGAAACTCGCCCGATTACAACGGTATGTGTATTTTTTCCTTAAGCCATAGAAGTTATTGGTTTCGAGTATCAGACTTGCGAAAATTTTGATGGTTTCTCAACCATTCCTTAACTTCAACCTCCCATATCTCGCGAACGGATTGACGAACTCGAGAAATTCCTGTTGCATCTGAAAGAAGAAACTCGCCCGATTACAATGGTGTGTGTACTTTTCCCGTAGGCCATTCCAGTTATTGGTTTCGAGTATCACACTTGCGAAAATTTTGATGGTTTTTCAACCATTCCTTAACTTCACACTCCCATATCTGGCGAACGGATTGACGAACTCGAGAATTTCCTACTGCATCTGAAGGCAGAAACTCGCCCGATTACAATGGTGTGTTTACCTTTTCCCTAGGCCATTCCAGTTATTGGTTTCGAGTAACAGACTTGCGAAAATTTTAGTGGACTCTCAACCATTCCATAAATTCAAACTCCCATATCTCGCGAACCGGTTGTAGAACTCGAGAATTTCCTGTTGCATCTGAAAGTTGAAACTCGCCCGATTACAACGGTATGTGTATATTTGCTCTAGACCATGGTAGTTATTGGTTTCGAGTATCAGACTTGCGAAAACTTTGATGGTTTCTCAACCATGCCTTAACTTCAAACTCCCATATCTCGCGAAAGGATTGACGAACTCGAGAAATTCCTGTTGCATCTGAAAGTAGGAACTCGCCCGATTACAACGGTGTATGTACTTTTCCCCTAGGCCATTCCAGTTATTCGTTTCGAGTATCAGACTTGCGAAAATTTTGATGGTTTCTCAACCATTCCTTAATTTCAAACTCGCATATCTCGCGAACGGATTGACGAACTCGAGTAATTCCTGTTGAATCTGAGAGCAGAGACTCGCCCGATTTCAACGGCATGTGTATTTTTGCCCTAGACCATAGTAATTAATGGCTTCGAGTCTCACATTCCGAAAATTTTGATGGTTTCTCTACCATTCCATTATTTCAAACTCGCATATCTCGCGAACGGATTGAGGAACTCGAGTAATTCCTGTTGTATCTGAAAGTAGAAACTAGCCCGATTACAATGGTGTGTGTACTTTTCCCCTAGGCCATTCCAGTTATTCGTTTCGAGTATCAGACTTGCGAAAATTTTGATGGTTTCTCAACCATTCCTTAGCTTCAAACTCCCATATCTCGCGAACGGGTTGACGAACTCGAGAAATTCCTGTTGCATCTGAAAGTAGAAACTCGCCCGATTACAACGGTGTGTGTACTTTCCCCCTAGGCCATTCCAGCTATTGGTTTCGAGTATCAGACTTGCGAAAATTTTGATGGTTTCTCAACCATTCCTTAATTTCAAACTCCCATATCTCCCGAACGGATTGACGAGCTCGACAAATTCCTGTTGCATCTGAAAGTGGAAACTCGCCCGATTACAAAGGTATGTGTATTTTTCCCCTAGGCCTTTGTAGTTATTGGTTTCGAGTATCAGACTTGCGAAAATTTTGATGGATTCTCAACCATTCCTTAATTTCAAAGTCCCATATCCCTCGAACGGATTGACGAGCTCGAAATATTCCTGTTGCATCTTAAAGTAGAAACTCGCCCGATTACAAAGGTATGTGTATTTTTCCCCTAGGCCTCTGTAATTATTGGTTTCGTGTATCAGACATGCGAAAATTTTGATGGTTCCTCAACCATTCCTTAACTTCAAGCTCCCATATCTCGCGAACGGATTCACGAACTCGAGAAATTCCTGTTGCATCTAAAAGTGGAAACTCGCCGGATTACAATGGCGTGTGTACTTTCCCCCTTGGCCATTCCAGTTAATGGTTTCGGGTATCAGACTTGCGAAAATTTGTATGGTTTCTCAACCATTCCTTGACAACAAACTCCCGTATCTCTCGAACGGATTGACGAACTCGAGAATTTCCTATTGCATCTGAAAGTAGAAACTCGCCCGATTACAAAGGTATTTGTATTTTTCCCCTAGCCCTTTGTAGTTATTGGTTACGAGTATCAGGCTTGCGAAAATTTTGATGGCTCCTCAACCATTCCTTAACTTCAACCTCCCATATCTCGCGAACGGATTCACGAACTCAAGAAATTCCTGTTGCATCTGAAAGAAGAAACTCGCCCGATTACAACGGTATGTGTATTTTTGCCTTAAGCCATAGAAGTTATTGGTTTCGAGTATCAGACTTGCGAAAATTTTGATGGTTTCTCAACCATTCCTTAACTTCAACCTCCCATATCTCGCGAACGGATTGACGAACTCGAGAATTTCCTATTGCATCTGAAAGTAGAAACTCGCCCGATTACAAAGGTATGTGTATTTTTCCCCTAGGCCTTTGTAATTATTGGTTTCGAGTATCAGACTTGCGAAAACTTTGATGGTACCTCAACCATTCCTTAACTTCAAGCTCCCATATCTCGCGAACGGATTCACGAACTCGAGAAATTCCTGTTGCATCTGAAAGAAGAAACTCGCCCGATTACAATGGTGTGTGTACTTTTCCCGTAGGCCATTCCAGTTATTGGTTTCGAGTATCACACTTGCGAAAATTTTGATGGTTTTTCAACCATTCCTTAACTTCACACTCCCATATCTGGCGAACCGATTGACGAACTCGAGAAATTCCTGTTGCATCTGAAAGTAGAAACTCGCCCTATTACAATGGTGTATGTACTTTTCCCCTAGGCCATTCCAGTTATTCGTTTCGAGTATCAGACATGCGAAAATTTTGATGGTTTCTCAACCATTCCTTAATTTCAAACTCGCATATCTCGCGAACGGATTGACGAACTCGAGTAATTCCTGTTGAATCTGAAAGCAGAGACTCGCCCGATTACAACGGCATGTGTATTTTTGCCCGAGACCATAGTAATTAATGGCATCGAGTATCACATTCCGAAAATTTTGATGGTTTTTCAACCATTCCTTAACTTCAAACTCTCATATCTCGCGAACGGATTGACGAACTAGAGAAATTCCTGTTGCATCTGAAAGTAGAAACTTGCCCGATTACAATGGTGTGTGTACTTTTCCCCTCGGCCATTCCAGTTATTGGTTTCGAGCATCAGACTTGCGAAAATTTTGATGGTTTCTCAACCATTCCTTAACTTCAAACTCCCAAATCTCGCGAACGGATTGATGAACTCGAGAAATTCCTGTTGCATCTGAAAGTAGAAACTCCCCCGCTTAGAACGGTGTGTGTACTTTTCCCCTAGGCCATTCCAGTTATTGGTTTCGAGTATCAGACTTGCGAAAATTTTGATGGTTTCTCAACCATTCCTTAACTTCAAACTCCCATATCTCGCGAACGGATTGACGAACTCGAGAAAATCCTGTTGCATCTAAAAGTAGAAACTCGCCCGATTACAACGGTGTATGTACTTTTCCCCTAGGCCATTCCAGTTATTGGTTTCGAGTATCAGACTTGCGAAAACTTTGATGGTTTCTCAACCATTCCTTAACTTCAAACACCCATATCTCGCGAACGGATTGACAAACTCGAGAAATTCCTGTTCCATCTGAAAGTAGAAACTTGCCCGATTACAATGGTGTGTGTACTTTTCCCCTAGGCCATTCCAGTTATTGGTTTCGAGTACAAGACTTGCGAAAATTTTGACGGTTCCTCAACCATTCCTTAACTTCAACCTCCAATATCTCGCGAACGGACTGACGAACTCGAGAAATTCCTGTTGCATCTCAAAGTAGGAACTCGCCCGATTACAATGGTGTATGTAATTTTCCACTAGGCCATTCCAGTTATTCGTTTCGAGTATCAGACTTGCGAAAATTTTGATGGTTTCTCAACCGTTCCGTAATTTCAAACTCGCATATCTCGCGAACGGATTGACGAACCCGAGTAATTCCTGTTGGATCTGAAAGCAGAAACTCGCCCGATTACAACGGCAGGTGTATTTTTGCCCTAGACCATAGTAGTTAATGGTTTAGAGTATCATATTCCTAAAATTTTGATGGTTTATCAACCATTCCTTAACTTCAAACTCCCATATCTCGCGAACGGATTGACGCACTCGAGAAATTCCTGTTGCATCTGAAAGTAGAAACTTGTCCGATTACAGTGGTGTGTGTACTTTTCCCCTAGGCAATTCCAGTTATTGGTTTCGAGTATCACACTTGCGAAAATTTTGATGGTTTCTCAACCATTCCTTAACTTCAAACTCTCATATCTCGCGAACGGATTGACGAACTTGAGAAATTCCTGTTGCGTCTGAAAGCAGAAACTCGCCCGATTACAAAGGTATGTGTATTTTTCCCCTAGGCCTTTGTAGTTATTAGTTTCGAGTATCAGACTTGCGAAAATTTAGATGGTTTCTCAACCATTCCTTAATTTCAAACTCCCATATCTCTCGAACGGATTGACGAACTAGAAAAATTCCTGTTGCATCTGAAAGTAGAAACTCGCCCGATTACAGAGGTATGTGTATTTTTCCCCTAGGCCTTTGTAGTTATTGGTTTCGAGTATCAGACTTGCGAAAATTTTGATGGTTCCTCAACCATTCCTTAACTTCAAACTCCCATATCTGGCGAAAGGATTGACGAATTCGAGAAATTCCAGTTGCATCTGAAAGGAGAAACTCGCCCGATTACAATGGTGTGTGTACTTTTCCTGTTGGCCATTCCAGTTATTGGTTTCGAGTATCACACTTGCGAAAATTTTGATGGTTTTTCAACCATTCCTTAACTTCAAGCTCCCATATCTCCCGAACGGATTGACGAACTCGAGAAATTCCTGTTGCGTCTGAATGTAGAAACTCGCCCTATTACAATGGTGTATGTACTTTTCCCCTAGGCCAGTCCAGTTATTCGTTTCGAGTATCAGACTTGCGAAAATTTTGATGGTTTCTCAACCATTCCTTAATTTCAAACTCGCATATCTCGCGAACGGATTGACGAACTCGAGTAATTCCTGTTGAATCTGAAAGCAGAGACTCGCCCGATTACAACGGCATGTGTATTTTTGCCCTAGACCATAGTAATTAATGGCATCGAGTATCACATTCCGAAAATTTTGATGGTTTTTCAACCATTCCTTAACTTCAAGCTCCCATATCTCCCGAACGGATTGACGAACTCGAGAAAATCCTGTTGCATCTAAAAGTAGAAACTCGCCCGATTACAACGGTGTATGTACTTTTCCCCTAGGCCATTCCAGTTATTCGTTTCGAGTATCAGACTTGCGAAAATTTTGATGGTTTCTCAACCATTCCTTAATTTCAAACTCGCATATCTCGCGAACGGATTGACGAACTCGAGTAATTCCTGTTGAATCTGAAAGCAGAGACTCGCCCGATTACAACGGCATGTGTATTTTTGCCCTAGACCATAGTAATTAATGGCTTCGAGTATCACATTCCGAAAATTTTGATGGTTTCTCAACCATTCCTTAACTTCAAACTCTCATATCTCGCGAACGGATTGACGAACTTGAGAAATTCCTATTGCGTCCGAAAGTAGAAACTCGCCCGATTACAAAGGTATGTGTATTTTTCCCCTAGGCCTTTGTAGTTATTAGTTTCTAGCATCAGAATTGCGAAAATTATGATGGTTTCTCAACCATTCCTTAACTTCAAACTTCCATATCTCGCGAACGGATTGACGAACTCCAGAAATTCCTGTTGCATCTGAAAGTAGAAACTCGCCCGATTACAAAGGTATGTGTATTTTTCCCCTAGTCCTTTGTAGTTATTGGTTTCGCGTAACAGACGCGAAAATTTTGATGGTTTCTCAAGCATTCCTTTACTTCAAACTCCCATATCTCGCGAACGGATTGACAAATCCGAAAAATTCCTGTTGCATCTGAAAGTAGAAAGTTGCCCAATTACAATAGTGTGTGTACTTTTCCTCTAGGCCATTCCAGTTATTGGTTTCGAGTATCAGAATTGCGAAAATTTTGGTTATTTCTCAACCATCACTCAATTCCAAACTCCGATATTTCGCGAACGGATTGACGAATTCGAAATATTTCTGTTGCATCTGAAAGCTGAAACTTTCCTGATTAGAACGGTACGTGCATTTTTCCCTTAGGGCATTGTAGTTATTGGTTTCGAGTATCAGACTTGCGAAAATTTTGATGGTTCCTCAACCATTCCTTAACTTCAAACTCCCATATCTCGCGAAAGGATTGACGAACTCGAGAAATTCCTGCTGCATCTGAAAGCAGAAACTCGCCCGATTACAATGGTATGTGTATTTTTGCCCTAGGCCACAGTAGTTATTCGTTTCGAGTATCAGACTTGCGAAAATTTTGATGGTTCCTCAACCATTCCTTAACTTCAAACACCCATATCTCGCGAACGGATTGACGAACTCGAGAAATTCCTGTTGCATCTGAAAGAAGAAACTCGCCCGACTACAATGGTGTGTGTATTTTTGCCTTAAGCCATAGAAGTTATTGGTTTCGAGTATCAGACTTGCGAAAATTTTGATGGTTTCTCAACCATTCCTTAACTTCAACCTCCCATATCTCGCGAACGGATTGACGAACTCGAGAAAATCCTGTTGCATCTAAAACTAGAAACTTGCCCGATTACAATGGTGTGTGTACTTTTCCCCTCGGCCATTCCAGTTATTGGTTTCGAGCATCAGACTTGCGAAAATTTTGATGGTTTCTCAACCATTCCTTAACTTCAAACTCCCAAATCTCGCGAACGGATTGATGAACTCGAGAAATTCCTGTTGCATCTGAAAGTAGAAACTCC
This sequence comes from Ptiloglossa arizonensis, assembly GCF_051014685.1. NCBI lineage: Eukaryota > Metazoa > Arthropoda > Insecta > Hymenoptera > Colletidae > Ptiloglossa > Ptiloglossa arizonensis. The sequence continues at coordinate 32,409 of NW_027478662.1, forward strand.
CCCGCTTAGAACGGTGTGTGTACTTTTCCCCTAGGCCATTCCAGTTATTGGTTTCGAGTATCAGACTTGCGAAAATTTTGATGGTTTCTCAACCATTCCTTAACTTCAAACTCCCATATCTCGCGAACGGATTGACGAACTCGAGAAAATCCTGTTGCATCTAAAAGTAGAAACTCGCCCGATTACAACGGTGTATGTACTTTTCCCCTAGGCCATTCCAGTTATTGGTTTCGAGTATCAGACTTGCGAAAACTTTGATGGTTTCTCAACCATTCCTTAACTTCAAACACCCATATCTCGCGAACGGATTGACAAACTCGAGAAATTCCTGTTCCATCTGAAAGTAGAAACTTGCCCGATTACAATGGTGTGTGTACTTTTCCCCTAGACCATTCCAGTTATTGGTTTCGAGTATCAGACTTGCGAAAATTTTGACGGTTCCTCAACCATTCCTTAACTTCAACCTCCAATATCTCGCGAACGGACTGACGAACTCGAGAAATTCCTGTTGCATCTGAAAGTAGGAACTCGCCCGATTACAATGGTGTATGTAATTTTCCACTAGGCCATTCCAGTTATTCGTTTCGAGTATCAGACTTGCGAAAATTTTGATGGTTTCTCAACCGTTCCGTAATTTCAAACTCGCATATCTCGCGAACGGATTGACGAACCCGAGTAATTCCTGTTGAATCTGAAAGCAGAAACTCGCCCGATTACAACGGCAGGTGTATTTTTGCCCTAGACCATAGTAGTTAATGGTTTAGAGTATCATATTCCTAAAATTTTGATGGCTTATCAACCATTCCTTAACTTCAAACTCCCATATCTCGCGAACGGATTGACAAACTCGAGAAATTCCTGTTGCATCTGAAAGTAGAAACTTGCCCGATTACAGTGGTGTGTGTACTTTTCCCCTAGGCAATTCCAGTTATTGGTTTCGAGTATCACACTTGCGAAAATTTTGATGGTTTCTCAACCATTCCTTAACTTCAAACTCCCATATCTCGCGAACGGATTGACGAACTCGAGAAATTCCTGTTGCATCTAAAAGTAGAAACTCGCACGATTACAACGGTGTATGTACTTTTCCCCTAGGCCATTCCAGTTATTCGTTTCGAGTATCAGACTTGCGAAAATTTTGATGGTTTCTCAATCATTCCTTAATTTCAAACTCGCATATCTCGCGAACGGATTGACGAACTCGAGTAATTCCTGTTGAAGCTGAGAGCAGAGACTCGCCCGATTACAACGGCATGTGTATTTTTGCCCTAGACCATAGTAATTAATGGCTTCGAGTATCACATTCCGAAAATTTCGATGGTTTCTCAACCATTCCTTAACTTCAAACTCTCATATCTCGCGAACGGATTGACGAACTTGAGAAATTCCTGTTGCGTCTGAAAGTAGAAACTCGCCCGATTACAAAGGTATGTGTATTTTTCCCCTAGGCCTTTGTAGTTATTAGTTTCGAGTATCAGACTTGCGAAAATTTAGATGGTTTCTCAACCATTCCTTAATTTCAAACTCCCATATCTCTCGAACGGATTGACGAACTAGAAAAGTTCCTGTTGCATCTGAAAGTAGAAACTCGCACGATTACAGAGGTATGTGTATTTTTCCCCTAGGCCTTTGTAGTTATTGGTTTCGAGTATCAGACTTGCGAAAATTTTGATGGTCCCTCAACCATTCCTTAACTTCAAACTCCCATATCTGGCGAAAGGATTGACGAATTCGAGAAATTCCTATTGCATCTGAAAGGAGAAACTCGCCCGATTACAATGGTGTGTGTACTTTTCCTGTTGGCCATTCCAGTTATTGGTTTCGAGTATCACACTTGCGAAAATTTTGATGGTTTTTCAACCATTCCTTAACTTCAAGCTCCCATATCTCCCGAACGGATTGACGAACTCGAGAAATTCCTGTTGCGTCTGAATGCAGAAACTCGCCCTATTACAATGGTGTATGTACTTTTCCCCTAGGCCAGTCCAGTTATTCGTTTCGAGTATCAGACTTGCGAAAATTTTGATGGTTTCTCAACCATTCCTTAATTTCAAACTCGCATATCTCGCGAACGGATTGACGAACTCGAGTAATTCCTGTTGAATCTGAAAGCAGACACTCGCCCGATTACAACGGCATGTGTATTTTTGCCCTAGACCATAGTAATTAATGGCATCGAGTATCACATTCCGAAAATTTTGATGGTTTTTCAACCATTCCTTAACTTCAAGCTCCCATATCTCCCGAACGGATTGACGAACTCGAGAAAATCCTGTTGCATCTAAAAGTAGAAACTCGCCCGATTACAACGGTGTATGTACTTTTCCCCTAGGCCATTCCAGTTATTGGTTTCGAGTATCAGACTTCCGAAAATTTTGATGGTTCCTCAACCATTCCTTAACTTCGACCTCCAATATCTCGCGAACGGACTGACGAACTCGAGAAATTCCTGTTGCATCTGAAAGTAGGAACTCGCCCGATTACAATGGTGTGTGTAATTTTCCACTAGGCCATTCCAGTTATTCGTTTCGAGTATCAGACTTGCGAAAATTTTGATGGTTTCTCAACCGTTCCCTAATTTCAAACTCGCATATCTCGCGAACGGATTGACGAACCCGAGTAATTCCTGTTGAATCTGAAAGCAGAAACTCGCCCGATTACAACGGCAGGTGTATTTTTGCCCTAGACCATAGTAGTTAATGGTTTAGAGTATCAGATTCCTAAAATTTTGATGGTTTATCAACCATTCCTTAACTTCAAACTCCCATATCTCGCGAACGGATTGACGAACTCGAGAAATTCCTGTTGCATCTGAAAGTAGAAACTTGCCCGATTACAGTGGTGTGTGTACTTTTGCCCTAGGCAATTCCAGTTATTCGTTTCGAGTATCAGACTTGCGAAAATTTTGATGGTTTCTCAACCATTCCTTAATTTCAAACTCGCATATCTCGCGAACGGATTGACGAACTCGAGTAATTCCTGTTGAAGCTGAGAGCAGAGACTCGCCCGATTACAACGGCATGTGTATTTTTGCCCTAGACCATAGTAATTAATGGCTTCGAGTATCACATTCCGAAAATTTTGATGGTTTCTCAACCATTCCTTAACTTCAAACTCTCATATCTCGCGAACGGATTGACGAACTTGAGAAATTCCTGTTGCGTCTGAAAGTAGAAACTCGCCCGATTACAGAGGTATGTGTATTTTTCCCCTAGGCCTTTGTAGTTATTAGTTTCTAGCATCAGAATTGCGAAAATTATGATGGTTTCTCAACCATTCCTTAACTTCAAACTTCCATATCTCGCGAACGGATTGACGAACTCCAGAAATTCCTGTTGCATCTGAAAGTAGAAACTCGCCCGATTACAAAGGTATGTGTATTTTTCCCCTAGTCTATTGTAGTTATTGGTTTCGCGTATCAGACTTGCGAAAATTTTGATGGTTTTTCAACCATTCCTTAACTTCAAACTCCCATATTTCGCGAACGGATGGACGAACTTGAGAAATTCCTGTTGCGTCTGAAAGTAGAAACTCGCCCGATTACTATGGTGTTCGTCCTTTTCCCCTAGGCCACTCCTGTTTTTCGTTTCTAGCATCAGAATTGCGACAATTTTAATGGTTTCTCAACCATTCCTTAAATTCAAACTCCCATATCTCGCGAACGGATTGACGAACTCGAGAAATTTCTGTTGCGTCTGAAAGTAGAAACTCTCCCGATTACAACGCTATGTGTATTTTTCCCCTAGGCCATTGTAGTTATTGGTTTCGAGGATCAGAATTGCGAAAATTGTGATGGTTTCTCAACCATTCCTTAACTTCAAACTCTCATATCTCGCGAACGGATTGACGAACTCGAGAAATTCCTGTTTCGTCTGAAAGTAGAAACTCGCCCGATTACTATGGTGTGTGTACTATTCCCCTAGGCCATTCCAGTTTTTCGTTTCTAGCATCAGAATTGCGAAAATTTTGATGGTTTCTCAACCATTCCTTAACTTCAAACTGCCATATTTCGCGAACGGATTGCCGAATCCGAAAAATTTCTGTTGCATCTGAAAGTAGAAACTCTCCCGATTACAACGCTATGTGTATTTTTCCCTTAGGCCATTGTAGTTATTGGTTTCGAGGATCAGAATTGCGAAAATTGTGATGGTTTCTCAACCATTCCTTAACTTCAAACTCCCATATCTCGCGAACGGATTGACGAACTCGAGAAATTCCTGTTGCATCTCAAAGTAGAAACTCGCCCGATTACAAATGTATGTGTATTTTTCCCCTATGCCTTTGTAGTTATTGGTTTCGAGTATCAGACTTGCGAAAATTTTTATGGTTCCTCAACCATTCCTTAACTTCAAACTCCCATATCTCGCGAAAGGATTGACGAATTCGAGAAATTCCTGTTGCATCTGAAAGAAGAAACTCGCCCGATTACAATGGTGTGTGTACTTTTCCCGTTGGCCATTCCAGTTATTGGTTTCGAGTATCACACTTGCGAAAATTTTGATGTTTTTCAACCATTCCTTAAATTCAAACTCCCATATCTCGCGAACGGATTGACGAACTCGAGAAATTCCTGTTGCGTCTGAAAGTAGAAACTCGACCGATTACTATGGTGTGTGTACTATTCCCCTAGGCCATTCCAGTTTTTCGTTTCAAGCATCAGAATTGCGAAAATTGTGATGGTTTCTCAACCATTCCTTAACTTCAAACTCTCATATCTCTCGAACGGATTGACGAACTCGAGAAATTCCTGTTGCTTCTGAAAGTAGAAACTCGCCCGATTACAAAAGGTATGTGTATTTTTCCCCTAGTCCTTTGTAGTTATTGGTTTCGCGTATCAGACTTGCGAAAATTTTGATGGTTTTTCAACCATTCCTTAACTTCAAACTCCCATATCTCACGAACGGATTGACAAACTCGAGAAATTCCTGTTGCGTCTGAATGTAGAAACTCGCCCGATTACTATGGTGTGTGTACTTTTCCCCTAGGCCATTCCAATTTTTCGTTTCTAGCATCAGAATTGTGACAATTTTGATGGTTTCTCAACCATTCCTTAACTTCAAACTGCCATATTTCGCGAACGGATTGCCGAATCCGAAAAATTTCTGTTGCATCTGAAAGTAGAAACTCTCCCGTTTACAACGCTATGTGTATTTTTCCCCTAGGCCATTGTAGTTATTGGTTTCGAGGATCAGAATTGCGAAAATTGTGATGGTTTCTCAACCATCCCTTAACTTCAAACTGCCATATTTCGCGAACGGATTGCCGAATCCGAAAAATTTCGGTTGCATCTGAAAGCTGAAACTTTCCTGATTAGAACGGTACGTGCATTTTTCCCTTAGGCCATTGTAGTTATTGGTTTCGAGTATCAGACTTGCGAAGATTTAGGTGGATTCTCAACCATTCCTTAACTTCAAACTCCCATATCTCGCGAACGGATTGACGATCTCGAGAAATTCCTGTTGCATCTGAAAGTAGAAGCTCGCCCCATTACAATGCTGTGTGCACTTTTCCCGTAGGCCATTCCAGTTATTGGTTTCGAGTATCACACTTGCGAAAATTTTGATGGTTTTTCAACCATTCCTTAACTTCACACTCCCATATCTCGCGAACGGATTGACGAACTCGAGAAATTCCTGTTGCGTCTGAAAGCAGAAACTCGCCCGATTACAACGGTATGTGTATTTTTGCCCTAGGCCATAGTAGTTATTGGCTTCGAGTATCAGACTTGCGAAATTTTTTATTGTTTCTCAACCATTCCTCAAATTCAAACTCCAATATCTCGCGAACGGATTGACGAACTCGAGAAATTCCTACTGCATCTGAAGGCAGAAACTCGACCGATTACAATGGTGTGTGTACTTTTTCCCTAGGCCATTCCAGTTTTTGGTTTCGAGTATCAGACTTGCGAAAATTTTGATGGCTCCTCAACCATTCCTTAACTTCAAGCTCCCATATCTCGCGAACGGATTCACGAACTCGAGAAATTCCTGTTGCATCTGAAAGAAGAAACTCGGCCGACTACAATGGTGTGTGTACTTTTCCCCTAGGCCAATCCAGTTATTGGTTTCGAGTATCAGACTTGCGAAAATTTTGATGGTTCCTCAACCATTCCTTAACTTCAAACGCCCATATCTCGCGAACGGATTGACGAACTCGAGAAATTCCTGTTGCATCTGAAAGAAGAAACTCGCCCGACTACAATGGTGTGTGTACTTTTCCCCTAGGTCAATCCAGTTATTGGTTTCGAGTATCAGACTTGCGAAAATTTTGATGGTTCCTCAACCATTCCTCAACGTCAAACACCCATATCTCGCGAACGGATTGACGAACTCGAGAAATTCCTGTTGCATCTGAAAGAAGAAACTCGCCCGACTACAATGGTGTGTGTACTTTTTCCCTAGGCCATTCCAGTTATTGGTTTCGAGTATCAGACTTGCGAAAATTTTGATGGTTCCTCAACCATTCCTTAACTTCAAACACCCATATCTCGCGAACGGATTGGCAAACTCGAGAAATTCCTGTTCCATCTGAAAGTAGAAACTTGCCCGATTACAATGGTGTGTGTACTTTTCCCCTAGGCCATTCCAGTTATTGGTTTCGAGTATCAGACTTGCGAAAATTTTGATGGTTCCTCAACCATTCCTTAACTTCAACCTCCAATATCTCGCGAACGGACTGACGAACTCGAGAAATTCCTGTTGCATCTGAAAGTAGGAACTCGCCCGATTACAATGGTGTGTGTACTTTTCCCCTCGGCCATTCCAGTTATTGGTTTCGAGTGTCACACTTGCGAAAATTTTGATGGTTTTTCAACCATTCCTTAACTTCACACTCCCATATCTCGCGAACGGATTGACGAACTCGAGAAATTCCTGTTGCGTCTGAAAGCAGAAACTCGCCCGATTACAACGGTATGTGTATTTTTGCCCTAGGCCATAGTAGTTATTGGTTTCGAGTATCAGACTTGCGAAATTTTTTATTGTTTCTCAACCATTCCTCAACTTCAAACTCCCATATCTCGCGAACGGTTTGACGAACTCGAGAAATTCCTGCTGCATTTGAAGGCAGAAACTCGCCCGATTACGATGGTGTGTGCACTTTTTCCCTAGGCCATTCCAGTTATTGGTTTCGAGTAACAGACTTGCGAAAATTTTGATGGTTCCTCAACCATTCCTTAACTTCAAACACCCATATTTCGCGAACGGATTGACGAACTCGAGAAATTCCTGTTGCATCTGAAAGAAGAAACTCGCCCGATTTCAACGGCATGTGTATTTTTGCCCTAGACCATAGTAATTAATGGCTTCGAGTATCACATTCCGAAAATTTTGATGGTTTCTCTACCATTCCATTATTTCAAACTCGCATATCTCGCGAACGGATTGAGGAAGTCGAGTAATTCCTGTTGTATCTGAAAGTAGAAACTCGCCCGATTACAATGGTGTGTGTACTTTTCCCCTAGGCCATTCCAGTTATTCGTTTCGAGTATCAGACTTGCGAAAATTTTGATGGTTTCTCAACCATTCCTTAGCTTCAAACTCCCATATCTCGCGAACGGATTCACGAACTCAAGAAATTCCTGTTGCATCTGAAAGAAGAAACTCGCCCGATTACAACGGTATGTGTATTTTTGCCTTAAGCCATAGAAGTTATTGGTTTCGAGTATCAGACTTGCGAAAATTTTGATGGTTTCTCAACCATTCCTTAACTTCAACCTCCCATATCTCGCGAACGGATTGACGAACTCGAGAATTTCCTATTGCATCTGAAAGTAGAAACTCGCCCGATTACAAAGGTATGTGTATTTTTCCCCTAGGCCTTTGTAATTATTGGTTTCGAGTATCAGACTTGCGAAAATTTTGATGGTACCTCAACCATTCCTTAACTTCAAGCTCCCATATCTCGCGAACGGATTCACGAACTCGAGAAATTCCTGTTGCATCTGAAAGAAGAAACTCGCCCGATTACAATGGTGTGTGTACTTTTCCCGTAGGCCATTCCAGTTATTGGTTTCGAGTATCACACTTGCGAAAATTTTGATGGTTTTTCAACCATTCCTTAACTTCACACTCCCATATCTGGCGAACGGATTGACGAACTCGAGAATTTCCTACTGCATCTGAAGGCAGAAACTCGCCCGATTACAATGGTGTGTTTACCTTTTCCCTAGGCCATTCCAGTTATTGGTTTCGAGTAACAGACTTGCGAAAATTTTAATGGACTCTCAACCATTCCATAAATTCAAACTCCCATATCTCGCGAACCGGTTGAAGAACTCGAGAAATTCCTGTTGTATCTGAAAGTTGAAGCTCGCCCGATTACAACGGTATGTGTATATTTGCTCTAGACCCTGGTAGTTATTGGTTTAGAGTATCAGATTCCTAAAATTTTGATGGTTTATCAACCATTCCTTAACTTCAAACTCCCATATCTCGCGAACGGATTGACGAACTCGAGAAATTCCTGTTGCATCTGAAAGTAGAAACTTGCCCGATTACAATGGTGTGTGTACTTTTCCCCTAGGCAATTCCAGTTATTGGTTTCGAGTATCAGACTTGCGAAAATTTTGATGGTTTCTCAACCATTCCTTAACTTCAAACTCCCATATCTCGCGAACGGATTGACGAACTCGAGAAATTCCTGTTGCATCTAAAAGTAGAAACTCGCCCTATTACAATGGTGTATGTACTTTTCCCCTAGGCCATTCCAGTTATTCGTTTCGAGTATCAGACATGCGAAAATTTTGATGGTTTCTCAACCATTCCTTAATTTCAAACTCGCATATCTCGCGAACGGATTGACGAACTCGAGTAATTCCTGTTGAGTCTGAAAGCAGAGACTCGCCCGACTACAACGGCATGTGTATTTTTGCCCGAGACCATAGTAATTAATGGCATCGAGTATCACATTCCGAAAATTTTGATGGTTTTTCAACCATTCCTTAACTTCAAACTCTCATATCTCGCGAACGGATTGACGAACTCGAGAAATTCCTGTTGCATCTGAAAGTAGAAACTTGCCCGATTACAATGGTGTGTGTACTTTTCCCCTCGGCCATTCCAGTTATTGGTTTCGAGCATCAGACTTGCGAAAATTTTGATGGTTTCTCAACCATTCCTTAACTTCAAACTCCCAAATCTCGCGAACGGATTGACGAACTCGAGAAATTCCTGTTGCATCTGAAAGTAGGAACTCGCCCGATTACAATGGTGTATGTAATTTTCCACTAGGCCATTCCAGTTATTCGTTTCGAGTATCAGACTTGCGAAAATTTTGATGGTTTCTCAACCGTTCCGTAATTTCAAACTCGCATATCTCGCGAACGGATTGACGAACCCGAGTAATTCCTGTTGGATCTGAAAGCAGAAACTCGCCCGATTACAACGGCAGGTGTATTTTTGCCCTAGACCATAGTAGTTAATGGTTTAGAGTATCATATTCCTAAAATTTTGATGGCTTATCAACCATTCCTTAACTTCAAACTCCCATATCTCGCGAACGGATTGACGAACTCGAGAAATTCCTGTTGCATCTGAAAGTAGAAACTTGCCCGATTACAGTGGTGTGTGTACTTTTCCCCTAGGCAATTCCAGTTATTGGTTTCGAGTATCACACTTGCGAAAATTTTGATGGTTTCTCAACCATTCCTTAACTTCAAACTCCCATATCTCGCGAACGGATTGACGAACTCGAGAAATTCCTGTTGCATCTAAAAGTAGAAACTCGCACGATTACAACGGTGTATGTACTTTTCCCCTAGGCCATTCCAGTTATTCGTTTCGAGTATCAGACTTGCGAAAATTTTGATGGTTTCTCAACCATTCCTTAATTTCAAACTCGCATATCTCGCGAACGGATTGACGAACTCGAGTAATTCCTGTTGAAGCTGAGAGCAGAGACTCGCCCGATTACAACGGCATGTGTATTTTTGCCCTAGACCATAGTAATTAATGGCTTCGAGTATCACATTCCGAAAATTTCGATGGTTTCTCAACCATTCCTTAACTTCAAACTCTCATATCTCGCGAACGGATTGACGAACTTGAGAAATTCCTGTTGCGTCTGAAAGTAGAAACTCGCCCGATTACAAAGGTATGTGTATTTTTCCCCTAGGCCTTTGTAGTTATTAGTTTCGAGTATCAGACTTGCGAAAATTTTGATGGTTTCTCAACCATTCCTTAATTTCAAACTCGCATATCTCGCGAACGGATTGACGAACTCGAGTAATTCCTGTTGAAGCTGAGAGCAGAGACTCGCCCGATTACAACGGCATGTGTATTTTTGCCCTAGACCATAGTAATTAATGGCTTCGAGTATCACATTCCGAAAATTTTGATGGTTTCTCAACCATTCCTTAACTTCAAACTCTCATATCTCGCGAACGGATTGACGAACTTGAGAAATTCCTGTTGCGTCTGAAAGTAGAAACTCGCCCGATTACAGAGGTATGTGTATTTTTCCCCTGGGCCTTTGTAGTTATTAGTTTCTAGCATCAGAATTGCGAAAATTATGATGGTTTCTCAACCATTCCTTAACTTCAAACTTCCATATCTCGCGAACGGATTGACGAACTCCAGAAATTCCTGTTGCATCTGAAAGTAGAAACTCGCCCGATTACAAAGGTATGTGTATTTTTCCCCTAGTCTTTTGTAGTTATTGGTTTCGCGTATCAGACTTGCGAAAATTTTGATGGTTTTTCAACCATTCCTTAACTTCAAACTCCCATATTTCGCGAACGGATGGACGAACTTGAGAAATTCCTGTTGCGTCTGAAAGTAGAAACTCGCCCGATTACTATGGTGTTCGTCCTTTTCCCCTAGGCCACTCCTGTTTTTCGTTTCTAGCATCAGAATTGCGACAATTTTAATGGTTTCTCAACCATTCCTTAAATTCAAACTCCCATATCTCGCGAACGGATTGACGAACTCCAGAAATTCCTGTTGCATCTGAAAGTAGAAACTCGCCCGATTACAAAGGTATGTGTATTTTTCCCCTAGTCTTTTGTAGTTATTGGTTTCGCGTATCAGACTTGCGAAAATTTTGATGGTTTTTCAACCATTCCTTAACTTCAAACTCCCATATTTCGCGAACGGATGGACGAACTTGAGAAATTCCTGTTGCGTCTGAAAGTAGAAACTCGCCCGATTACTATGGTGTTCGTCCTTTTCCCCTAGGCCACTCCTGTTTTTCGTTTCTAGCATCAGAATTGCGACAATTTTAATGGTTTCTCAACCATTCCTTAAATTCAAACTCCCATATCTCGCGAACGGATTGACGAACTCGAGAAATTTCTGTTGCGTCTGAAAGTAGAAACTCTCCCGATTACAACGCTATGTGTATTTTTCCCCTAGGCCATTGTAGTTATTGGTTTCGAGGATCAGAATTGCGAAAATTGTGATGGTTTCTCAACCATTCCTTAACTTCAAACTGCCATATTTCGCGAACGGATTGCCGAATCCGAAAAATTTCTGTTGCATCTGAAAGTAGAAACTCTCCCGATTACAACGCTATGTGTATTTTTCCCCTAGGCCATTGTAGTTATTGGTTTCGAGGATCAGAATTGCGACAATTGTGATGGTTTCTCAACCATTCCTTAACTTCAAACTCCCATATCTCGCGAACGGATTGACGAACTCGAGAAATTCCTGTTGCATCTCAAAGTAGAAACTCGCCCGATTACAAATGTATGTGTATTTTTCCCCTAGGCCTTTGTAGTTATTGGTTTAGAGTATCAGACTTGCGAAAATTTTTATGGTTCCTCAACCATTCCTTAACTTCAAACTCCCATATCTCGCGAAAGGATTGACGAATTCGAGAAATTCCTGTTGCATCTGAAAGAAGAAACTCGCCCGATTACAGTGGTGTGTGTACTTTTCCCCTAGGCAATTCCAGTTATTGGTTTCGAGTATCACACTTGCGAAAATTTTGATGGTTTTTCAACCATTCCTTAACTTCAAACTCCCATATTTCGCGAACGGATGGACGAACTTGAGAAATTCCTGTTGCGTCTGAAAGTAGAAACTCGCCCGATTACTATGGTGTTCGTCCTTTTCCCCTAGGCCACTCCTGTTTTTCGTTTCTAGCATCAGAATTGCGACAATTTTAATGGTTTCTCAACCATTCCTTAAATTCAAACTCCCATATCTCGCGAACGGATTGACGAACTCGAGAAATTTCTGTTGCGTCTGAAAGTAGAAACTCTCCCGATTACAACGCTATGTGTATTTTTCCCCTAGGCCATTGTAGTTATTGGTTTCGAGGATCAGAATTGCGAAAATTGTGATGGTTTCTCAACCATTCCTTAACTTCAAACTGCCATATTTCGCGAACGGATTGCCGAATCCGAAAAATTTCTGTTGCATCTGAAAGTAGAAACTCTCCCGATTACAACGCTATGTGTATTTTTCCCCTAGGCCATTGTAGTTATTGGTTTCGAGGATCAGAATTGCGAAAATTGTGATGGTTTCTCAACCATTCCTTAACTTCAAACTCCCATATCTCGCGAACGGATTGACGAACTCGAGAAATTCCTGTTGCATCTCAAAGTAGAAACTCGCCCGATTACAAATGTATGTGTATTTTTCCCCTAGGCCTTTGTAGTTATTGGTTTCGAGCATCAGAATTGCGAAAATTGTGATGGTTTCTCAACCATTCCTTAACTTCAAACTCTCATGTCTCTCGAACGGATTGACGAACTCGAGAAATTCCTGTTGCTTCTGAAAGTAGAAACTCGCCCGATTACAAAAGGTATGTGTATTTTTCCCCTAGTCCTTTGTAGTTATTGGTTTCGCGTATCAGACTTGCGAAAATTTTGATGGTTTTTCAACCATTCCTTAACTTCAAACTCCCATATCTCACGAACGGATTGACAAACTCGAGAAATTCCTGTTGCGTCTGAATGTAGAAACTCGCCCGATTACTATGGTGTGTGTACTTTTCCCCTAGGCCATTCCAATTTTTCGTTTCTAGCATCAGAATTGTGACAATTTTGATGGTTTCTCAACCATTCCTTAACTTCAAACTGCCATATTTCGCGAACGGATTGCCGAATCCGAAAAATTTCTGTTGCATCTGAAAGTAGAAACTCTCCCGTTTACAACGCTATGTGTATTTTTCCCCTAGGCCATTGTAGTTATTGGTTTCGAGGATCAGAATTGCGAAAATTGTGATGGTTTCTCAACCATCCCTTAACTTCAAACTGCCATATTTCGCGAACGGATTGCCGAATCCGAAAAATTTCGGTTGCATCTGAAAGCTGAAACTTTCCTGATTAGAACGGTACGTGCATTTTTCCCTTAGGCCATTGTAGTTATTGGTTTCGAGTATCAGACTTGCGAAAATTTAGATGGATTCTCAACCATTCCTTAACTTCAAACTCCCATATCTCGCGAACGGATTGACGATCTCGAGAAATTCCTGTTGCATCTGAAAGTAGAAGCTCGCCCCATTACAATGCTGTGTGCACTTTTCCCGTAGGCCATTCCAGTTATTGGTTTCGAGTATCACACTTGCGAAAATTTTGATGGTTTTTCAACCATTCCTTAACTTCACACTCCCATATCTCGCGAACGGATTGACGAACTCGAGAAATTCCTGTTGCGTCTGAAAGCAGAAACTCGCCCGATTACAACGGTATGTGTATTTTTGCCCTAGGCCATAGTAGTTATTGGCTTCGAGTATCAGACTTGCGAAATTTTTTATTGTTTCTCAACCATTCCTCAACTTCAAACTCCAATATCTCGCGAACGGATTGACGAACTCGAGAAATTCCTACTGCATCTGAAGGCAGAAACTCGACCGATTACAATGGTGTGTGTACTTTTTCCCTAGGCCACTCCAGTTTTTGGTTTCGAGTATCAGACTTGCGAAAATTTTGATGGTTCCTCAACCATTCCTTAACTTCAACCTCCAATATCTCGCGAACGGACTGACGAACTCGAGAAATTCCTGTTGCATCTGAAAGAAGAAACTCGCCCGACTACAATGGTGTGTGTACTTTTCCCCTAGGTCAATCCAGTTATTGGTTTCGAGTATCAGACTTGCGAAAATTTTGATGGTTCCTCAACCATTCCTCAACGTCAAACACCCATATCTCGCGAACGGATTGACGAACTCGAGAAATTCCTGTTGCATCTGAAAGAAGAAACTCGCCCGACTACAATGGTGTGTGTACTTTTCCCCTAGGTCAATCCAGTTATTGGTTTCGAGTATCAGACTTGCGAAAATTTTGATGGCTCCTCAACCATTCCTTAACTTCAAGCTCCCATATCTCGCGAACGGATTCACGAACTCATGAAATTCCTGTTGCATCTGAAAGAAGAAACTCGGCCGACAACAATGGTGTGTGTACTTTTCCCCTAGGCCAATCCAGTTATTGGTTTCGAGTATCAGACTTGCGAAAATTTTGATGGTTCCTCAACCATTCCTTAACTTCAAACGCCCATATCTCGCGAACGGATTGACGAACTCGAGAAATTCCTGTTGCATCTGAAAGAAGAAACTCGCCCGACTACAATGGTGTGTGTACTTTTCCCCTAGGTCAATCCAGTTATTGGTTTCGAGTATCAGACTTGCGAAAATTTTGATGGTTCCTCAACCATTCCTCAACGTCAAACACCCATATCTCGCGAACGGATTGACGAACTCGAGAAATTCCTGTTGCATCTGAAAGTAGGAACTCGCCCGATTACAATGGTGTGTGTAATTTTCCACTAGGCCATTCCAGTTATTCGTTTCGAGTATCAGACTTGCGAAAATTTTGATGGTTTCTCAACCATTCCCTAATTTCAAACTCGCATATCTCGCGAACGGATTGACGAACCCGAGTAATTCCTGTTGAATCTGAAAGTAGAAACTTGCCCGATTACAATGGTGTGTGTACTTTTCCCCTCGGCCATTCCAGTTATTGGTTTCGAGTATCAGACCAGCGAAAATTTTGATGGTTTTTCAACCATTCCTTAAATTCAAACTGTCTTATCTCGCGAACGGATTTACGAACTCGAGAAATTCCTGTTGCATCTGAAAGAAGAAACTCGCCCGATTACAACCGCAGGTGTATTTTTGCCCTAGACCATAGTAGTTAATGGTTTAGAGTATCAGATTCCTAAAATTTTGATGATTTATCAACCATTCCTTAACTTCAAACTCCCATATCTCCTGAACGGATTGACGAACTCGAGAAATTCCTCTTGCATCTGAAAGTAGAAACATGCCCGATTACAATGGTGTGTGTACTTTTCCCCTAGGCCATTCCAATTATTGGTTTCGTGTATCAGACTTGCGAAAATTTTGATGGTTTCTCAACCATTCCTTAATTTCAAACTCGCATATCTCGCGAACGGATTGACGAACTCGAGTAACTCCTGTTGAATCTGAGAGCAGAGACTCGCCCGATTACAACGGCATGTGTATTTTTGCCCTAGACCATAGTAATTAATGGCTTCGAGTATCACATTCCGAAAATTTTGATGGTTTCTCAACCATTCCTTAACTTCAACCTCCAATATCTCGCGAACCGACTGACGAACTCGAGAAATTCCTGTTGCATCTGAAAGTAGGAACTCGCCCGATTACAATGGTGTGTGTAATTTTCCACTAGGCCATTCCAGTTATTCGTTTCGAGTATGAGACTTGCGAAAATTTTGATGGTTTCTCAACCATTCCCTAATTTCAAACTCGCATATCTCGCGAACGGATTGACGAACCCGAGTAATTCCTGTTGAATCTGAAAGCAGAAACTCGCCCGATTACAACGGCAGGTGTATTTTCGCCCTAGACCATAGTAGTTAATGGTTTAGAGTATCAGATTCCTAAAATTTTAATGGTTTATCAACCATTCCTTAACTTCAAACTCCCATATCTCGCGAACGGATTGACGAACTCGAGAAATTCCTGTTGCATCTGAAAGTAGAAACTTGCCCGATTACAGTGGTGTGTGTACTTGTCCCCTAGGCAATTCCAGTTATTGGTTTCTAGTATCAGACTTGCGAAAATTTTGATGGTTTCTCAACCATTCCCTAATTTCAAACTCGCATATCTCGCGAACGGATTGACGAACCCGAGTAATTCCTGTTGAATCTGAAAGCAGAAACTCGCCCGATTACAACGGCAGGTGTATTTTTGCCCTAGAGCATAGTAGTTAATGGTTTAGAGTATCAGATTCCGAAAATTTTGATGGTTTCTCAACCATTCCTTAACTTCAAACTCTCATATCTCGCGAACGGATTGACGAACTTGAGAAATTCCTGTTGCGTCTGAAAGTAGAAACTCGCCCGATTACAATGGTGTGTGTACTTTTCCCCTAGGCCATTCCAATTATTGGTTTCGTGTATCAGACTTGCGAAATTTTTTATTGTGTCTCAACCATTCCTTAACTTCAAACTCCCATATCTCGCGAACGGATTGACGAACTCGAGAAATTCCTGTTGCATCTGAAAGCAGACACTCGCCCGTTTACAACGGTATGTGTATTTTTGCCCTAGGCCACTGTAACTATTTGCTTCGCCAATCAGACTTGCGAAAATTTTGATGGTTTCTCAACCATTCCATAACTTCAAACTCCCATATCTCGCGAACGGATTGACGAACTCGAGAAATTCCTGTTGCAACTGAAAGTAGAACATCGCCCGATTACAACGGTATGTGTATTTCTCCCCTATGCCATAGTAGTTATTGGTTTCTAGTATCAGACTTGCGAAAATTTTGATGGTTTCTTAACCATTCCTTAACTTCAAACTCCCATATCTCGCGAACGGATTGACGAACTTGAGAAATTCCTGTTGCGTCTGAAAGTAGAAACTCGCCCGATTACAATGGTGTGTGTACTTTTCCCCTAGGCCATTCCAATTATTGGTTTCGTGTATCAGACTTGCGAAATTTTTGATTGTTTCTCAACCATTCCTTAACTTCAAACTCCCATATCTCGCGAACGGATTGACGAACTCGAGAAATTCCTATTGCATCTGAAGGCAGAAACTCGCCCGATTACAATGGTGTGTGTACTTTTCCCCTAGGCCATTCCAGTTATTGGTTTCGAGTATCAGACTTGCGAAAATTTGAATGGACTCTCAACCTTTCCTTAAATTGAAACTCCCATAGCTCGCGAACCGGTTGAAGAACTCGAGAAATTCCTGTTGCATCTGAAAGTTGAAACTCGCCCGATTACAACGGTATGTGTATTTTTGCTCTAGAGCATAGTAGTTATTGGTTTCGAGTATCAGACTTGCGAAAATTTTGATGGTTTCTCTACCATTCCTTTATTTCAAACTCGCTTATCTCGCGAACGGATTGAGGAACTGGAGTAATTCCTGTTGAATCTGAAAGTAGAAACACGCCGGATTACAATGGTGTGTGTACTTTTCCCCTAGGCCATTCCAGTTATTCGTTTCGAGTATCAGACTTGCGAAAATTTTGATGGTTTCTCAACCATTCCTTAACTTCAAACTCCCATATCTCGCGAACGGATTGACGAACTCGAGAAATTCCTGTTGCATCTAAAAGTAGAAACTCGCCCGATTACAATGGTGTATGTACTTTTCCCCTAGGCCATTCCAGTTATTCGTTTCGAGTATCAGACTTGCGAAAATTTTGATGGTTTCTCAACCATTCCTTAATTTCAAACTCGCATATCTCGCGAACGGATTGACGAACCCGAGTTATTCCTGTTGAGTCTGAAAGCAGAGACTCGCCCGATTACAACGGCATGTGTATTTTTGCCCTAGACCATAGTAATTAATGGCATCGAGTATCACATTCCGAAAATTTTGATGGTTTCTCAACCATTCCTTAACTTCAAACTCCCATATCTCGAGAACGGGTTGACGAACTCGAGAAATTCCTGTTGCATCTGAAAGTAGAAACTCCCCCGCTTAGAAAGGTGTGTGTACTTTTCCCCTATGCCATTCCAGTTATTGGTTTCGAGTATCAGACTTGCGAAAATTTTGATGGTTTCTCAACCATTCCATAACTTCAAACTCCCATATCTCGCGAACGGATTGTCGAACTCGAGAAATTCCTGTTGCAACTGAAAGTAGAAACTCGCCCGATTACAACGGTATGTGTATTTTTGCTCTAAACCATAGTAGTTATTGGTTTCGAGTATCAGACTTGCGAAAATTTTGATGGTTTCTCAACCATTCCTTAACTTCAAACTCCCATATCTCGCGAACGGATTGACGAACTCGAGAAATTCCTGTTTCATCTGAAAGTAGAAACTTGCCCGATTACAATGGTGTGTGTACTTTTCCCCTAGGCCATTCCAGTTATAGGTTTCGAGTATCAGACTTGCGAAAATTTTGATGGTTTCTCAACCATTCCTTAACTTCAAACTCCCATATCTCGCGAACGGATTGACGAACTCGAGAAATTCCTGTTGCATCTGAAAGTAGAAACTTGCCCGATTACAAAGGTATGTGTATTTTTGCCTTAGGCCTTAGTAGTTATTGGTTTCGAGTATCAGACTTGCGAAAAGTTTGATGGTTTCTCAACCATACCTTAACCTCAAACTCCCATATCTCGCGAACGGATTGACGAACTCGAGAAATTCCTGTTGCATCTGAAAGCAGACACTCGCCCGTTTACAAAGGTATGTGTGTTCTTGCCCTAGGCCACAGTAGTTATTGGTTTCGAGAATCAGACTTGCGAAAATTTTGATGGTTTCTCAACCATTCCATAACTTCAAACTCCCATATCTCGCGAACGGATTGACGAACTCGAGAAATTCCTATTGCATCTGAAAGCAGAAACTCGCCCGATTACAACGGTATTTGTATTTTTCCCCTAGCCCATTGTAGTTATTGGTTTCGAGTATCAGACTTGCGAAAATTTTGATGGTTTCTCAACCATTCCGTAACTTCAAACTCCCATATCTCGTGAACGGATTGAGGAAATCGAGAAATTCCTGTTGCATCTGAAAGTAGAAACTCGCCCCATTACAACGGTATGTGTATTTTTGCTGTAGACCATAGTAGTTATTGGTTTCGTGTATCAGATTCCGAACATTTTTATGGTTTCTCAACCATTCCTTAACTTCAAGCTCCCATATCTCGGGAACGGATTGACGACCACGAGAAATTCCTCTTGCATCTGAAAGTAGAGACTCTCGCGATTACAACGGTATGTGCATTGTTCCTCTAGGCCATTCCAGTTATTGGTTTCGAGTATCAGACTTGCGAGAATTTTGATGGTTTCTCAACCATCTCTTAATTCCAAACTCCGATATTTCGCGAACGGATTGACGAATCCAAAAAATTTCTGTTGCATCTGAAAGTAGAAACTCTCCCGATTACAATGGTCTATGCATTTTTGCCCTAGGCCATAGTAGTTACTGGTTTCGAGTATAAGACTTAGGAAAATTTTGTTGGTTTCTCAACCATTCCTTAACTTCAAACTCCCATATCTCGCGAACGGATTGACGAACTCGAGAAATTCCTGTTGCATCTGAAAGTAGAAACTTGCCCGATTACAACGGTATATGCATTTTTCCCCTAGGCCATTCCAGTTATTCGTTTCGAGTATCAGACTTGCGAAAATTTTGATGGTTTCTCAACCATTCCTTAATTTCAAACTCGCATATCTCGCGAACGGATTGACGAACTCGAGTAATTCCTGTTGAATCTGAAAGCAGAGACTCGCCCGATTTCAACGGCTTGTGTATTTTTGCCCTAGACCATCGTAATTAATGGCTTCGAGTATCACATTCCGAAAATTTTGATGGTTTCTCAACCATTCCATAACTTCAAACTCCCATATCTCGCGAACGGATTGACGAACTCGAGAAATTCCTGTTGCATCTGAAAGTAGAAACTTGCCCGATTACAACGGTATGTGCATTTTTGCCCTAGGCCATAGTAGTTATTGGTTTCGAATATAAGACTTGCGAAAATTTTGATGGTTTCTCAACCATTCTTTAACTTCAAACTCCCATATCTCGCGAACGGATTGACGAACTCGAGAAATTCCTCTTGCATCTGAAAGTAGAGACTCTCGCGATTACAACGGTATGTGTATTTTTCCTCTAGGCCATCCCAGTTATTGGTTACGAGTATCAGACTTGCTAGAATTTTGATGGTTTCTCAACCATCTCTTAATTCCAAACTCCGATATTTCGCGAACGGATTGACGAATCCAAAAAATTTCTATTGCATCTGAAAGTAGAAACTCTCCCGATTACAATGGTCTATGCATTTTTGCCCTAGGCCATAGTAGTTATTGGTTTCGAGTATGAGACTTGCGAAAATTTTGATGGTTTCTCGACCATTCTTTAACTTCAAACTCCCATATCTCGCGAACGGATTAACGAACTCGAGAAATCCCTGTTGCATCTGCAAGCAGAAACTCGCCCGTTTACGACGGTATGTGTATTTTTGCCCTAGGCAATAGTAGTTATTGGTTTCGAGTATCAGACTTGCGAAAATTTTGATGGTTTCTCAACCATTCCGTAACTTCAAACTCCCATATCTCGTGAACGGATTGAGGAAATCGAGAAATTCCTGTTGCATCTGAAAGTAGTAACTCGCCCCATTACAACGGTATGTGTATTTTTGCTCTAGACCATAGTAGTTATTGGTTTCGTGTATCAGATTCCGAAAATTTTTATGGTTTCTCAACCATTCCTTAACTTCAATCTCCCATATCTCGGGAACGGATTGACGACCACGAGAAATTCCTCTTGCATCTGAAAGTAGAGACTCCCGCGATTACAACGGTATGTGCATTGTTCCTCTAGGCCATTCCAGTTATTGGTTTCGAGTATCAGACTTGCGAGAATTTTGATGGTTTCTCAACCATCTCTTAATTCCAAACTCCGATATTTCGCGAACGGATTGACGAATCCAAAAAATTTCTGTTGCATCTGAAAGTAGAAACTCTCCCGATTACAATGGTCTATGCATTTTTGCCCTAGGCCATAGTAGTTACTGGTTTCGAGTATAAGACTTGCGAAAATTTTGATGGTTTCTCAACCATTCCATAACTTCAAACTCCCATATCTCGCGAACGGATTGACGAACTCGAGAAATTCCTGTTGCATCTGAAATTAGAAACTTGCCCGATTACAACGGTATATGCATTTTTGCCCTAGGCCATAGTAGTTATTGGTTTCGAATATAAGACTTGCGAAAATTTTGATGGTTTCTCAACCATTCTTTAACTTCAAACTCCCATATCTCGGGAACGGATTGAGGAAATCGAGAAATTCCGGTTGCATCTGAAAGTAGAAACTCGCCCGATTGCAATGGTGTGTGTACTTTTCCCCTAGGCCATTCCAGTTATTCGTTTCGAGTATCAGACTTGCGAAAATTTTGATGGTTTCTCAACCATTCCTTAATTTCAAACTCGCATATCTCGCGAACGGATTGACGAACTCGAGTAATTCCTGTTGAATCTGAAAGCAGAGACTCGCCCGATTTCAACGGCTTGTGTATTTTTGCCCTAGACCATCGTAATTAATGGCTTCGAGTATCACATTCCGAAAATTTTGATGGTTTCTCAACCATTCCATAACTTCAAACTCCCATATCTCGCGAACGGATTGACGAACTCGAGAAATTCCTGTTGCATCTGAAAGTAGAAACTTGCCCGATTACAACGGTATGTGCATTTTTGCCCTAGGCCATAGTAGTTATTGGTTTCGAATATAAGACTTGCGAAAATTTTGATGGTTTCTCAACCATCCTTTAACTTCAAACTCCCATATCTCGCGAACGGATTGACGAACTCGAGAAATTCCTCTTGCATCTGAAAGTAGAGACTCTCGCGATTACAACGGTATGTGTATTTTTCCTCTAGGCCATCCCAGTTATTGGTTACGAGTATCAGACTTGCTAGAATTTTGATGGTTTCTCAACCATCTCTTAATTCCAAACTCCGATATTTCGCGAACGGATTGACGAATCCAAAAAATTTCTATTGCATCTGAAAGTAGAAACTCTCCCGATTACAATGGTCTATGCATTTTTGCCCTAGGCCATAGTAGTTATTGGTTTCGAGTATGAGACTTGCGAAAATTTTGATGGTTTCTCGACCATTCTTTAACTTCAAACTCCCATATCTCGCGAACGGATTAACGAACTCGAGAAATCCCTGTTGCATCTGCAAGCAGAAACTCGCCCGTTTACGACGGTATGTGTATTTTTGCCCTAGGCAATAGTAGTTATTGGTTTCGTGTATCAGATTCCGAACATTTTTATGGTTTCTCAACCATTCCTTAACTTCAAGCTCCCATATCTCGGGAACGGATTGACGACCACGAGAAATTCCTCTTGCATCTGAAAGTAGAGACTCTCGCGATTACAACGGTATGTGCATTGTTCCTCTAGGCCATTCCAGTTATTGGTTTCGAGTATCAGACTTGCGAGAATTTTGATGGTTTCTCAACCATCTCTTAATTCCAAACTCCGATATTTCGCGAACGGATTGACGAATCCAAAAAATTTCTGTTGCATCTGAAAGTAGAAACTCTCCCGATTACAATGGTCTATGCATTTTTGCCCTAGGCCATAGTAGTTACTGGTTTCGAGTATAAGACTTAGGAAAATTTTGTTGGTTTCTCAACCATTCCTTAACTTCAAACTCCCATATCTCGCGAACGGATTGACGAACTCGAGAAATTCCTGTTGCATCTGAAAGTAGAAACTTGCCCGATTACAACGGTATATGCATTTTTCCCCTAGGCCATTCCAGTTATTCGTTTCGAGTATCAGACTTGCGAAAATTTTGATGGTTTCTCAACCATTCCTTAATTTCAAACTCGCATATCTCGCGAACGGATTGACGAACTCGAGTAATTCCTGTTGAATCTGAAAGCAGAGACTCGCCCGATTTCAACGGCTTGTGTATTTTTGCCCTAGACCATCGTAATTAATGGCTTCGAGTATCACATTCCGAAAATTTTGATGGTTTCTCAACCATTCCATAACTTCAAACTCCCATATCTCGCGAACGGATTGACGAACTCGAGAAATTCCTGTTGCATCTGAAAGTAGAAACTTGCCCGATTACAACGGTATGTGCATTTTTGCCCTAGGCCATAGTAGTTATTGGTTTCGAATATAAGACTTGCGAAAATTTTGATGGTTTCTCAACCATTCTTTAACTTCAAACTCCCATATCTCGCGAACGGATTGACGAACTCGAGAAATTCCTCTTGCATCTGAAAGTAGAGACTCTCGCGATTACAACGGTATGTGTATTTTTCCTCTAGGCCATCCCAGTTATTGGTTACGAGTATCAGACTTGCTAGAATTTTGATGGTTTCTCAACCATCTCTTAATTCCAAACTCCGATATTTCGCGAACGGATTGACGAATCCAAAAAATTTCTATTGCATCTGAAAGTAGAAACTCTCCCGATTACAATGGTCTATGCATTTTTGCCCTAGGCCATAGTAGTTATTGGTTTCGAGTATGAGACTTGCGAAAATTTTGATGGTTTCTCGACCATTCTTTAACTTCAAACTCCCATATCTCGCGAACGGATTAACGAACTCGAGAAATCCCTGTTGCATCTGCAAGCAGAAACTCGCCCGTTTACGACGGTATGTGTATTTTTGCCCTAGGCAATAGTAGTTATTGGTTTCGAGTATCAGACTTGCGAAAATTTTGATGGTTTCTCAACCATTCCGTAACTTCAAACTCCCATATCTCGTGAACGGATTGAGGAAATCGAGAAATTCCTGTTGCATCTGAAAGTAGTAACTCGCCCCATTACAACGGTATGTGTATTTTTGCTCTAGACCATAGTAGTTATTGGTTTCGTGTATCAGATTCCGAAAATTTTTATGGTTTCTCAACCATTCCTTAACTTCAAACTCCCATATCTCGGGAACGGATTGACGACCACGAGAAATTCCTCTTGCATCTGAAAGTAGAGACTCCCGCGATTACAACGGTATGTGCATTGTTCCTCTAGGCCATTCCAGTTATTGGTTTCGAGTATCAGACTTGCGAGAATTTTGATGGTTTCTCAACCATCTCTTAATTCCAAACTCCGATATTTCGCGAACGGATTGACGAATCCAAAAAATTTCTGTTGCATCTGAAAGTAGAAACTCTCCCGATTACAATGGTCTATGCATTTTTGCCCTAGGCCATAGTAGTTACTGGTTTCGAGTATAAGACTTGCGAAAATTTTGATGGTTTCTCAACCATTCCATAACTTCAAACTCCCATATCTCGCGAACGGATTGACGAACTCGAGAAATTCCTGTTGCATCTGAAATTAGAAACTTGCCCGATTACAACGGTATATGCATTTTTGCCCTAGGCCATAGTAGTTATTGGTTTCGAATATAAGACTTGCGAAAATTTTGATGGTTTCTCAACCATTCTTTAACTTCAAACTCCCATATCTCGGGAACGGATTGAGGAAATCGAGAAATTCCGGTTGCATCTGAAAGTAGAAACTCGCCCGATTGCAATGGTGTGTGTACTTTTCCCCTAGGCCATTCCAGTTATTCGTTTCGAGTATCAGACTTGCGAAAATTTTGATGGTTTCTCAACCATTCCTTAATTTCAAACTCGCATATCTCGCGAACGGATTGACGAACTCGAGTAATTCCTGTTGAATCTGAAAGCAGAGACTCGCCCGATTTCAACGGCTTGTGTATTTTTGCCCTAGACCATCGTAATTAATGGCTTCGAGTATCACATTCCGAAAATTTTGATGGTTTCTCAACCATTCCATAACTTCAAACTCCCATATCTCGCGAACGGATTGACGAACTCGAGAAATTCCTGTTGCATCTGAAAGTAGAAACTTGCCCGATTACAACGGTATGTGCATTTTTGCCCTAGGCCATAGTAGTTATTGGTTTCGAATATAAGACTTGCGAAAATTTTGATGGTTTCTCAACCATCCTTTAACTTCAAACTCCCATATCTCGCGAACGGATTGACGAACTCGAGAAATTCCTCTTGCATCTGAAAGTAGAGACTCTCGCGATTACAACGGTATGTGTATTTTTCCTCTAGGCCATCCCAGTTATTGGTTACGAGTATCAGACTTGCTAGAATTTTGATGGTTTCTCAACCATCTCTTAATTCCAAACTCCGATATTTCGCGAACGGATTGACGAATCCAAAAAATTTCTATTGCATCTGAAAGTAGAAACTCTCCCGATTACAATGGTCTATGCATTTTTGCCCTAGGCCATAGTAGTTATTGGTTTCGAGTATGAGACTTGCGAAAATTTTGATGGTTTCTCGACCATTCTTTAACTTCAAACTCCCATATCTCGCGAACGGATTAACGAACTCGAGAAATCCCTGTTGCATCTGCAAGCAGAAACTCGCCCGTTTACGACGGTATGTGTATTTTTGCCCTAGGCAATAGTAGTTATTGGTTTCGAGTATCAGACTTGCGAAAATTTTGATGGTTTCTCAACCATTCCGTAACTTCAAACTCCCATATCTCGTGAACGGATTGAGGAAATCGAGAAATTCCTGTTGCATCTGAAAGTAGTAACTCGCCCCATTACAACGGTATGTGTATTTTTGCTCTAGACCATAGTAGTTATTGGTTTCGTGTATCAGATTCCGAAAATTTTTATGGTTTCTCAACCATTCCTTAACTTCAAACTCCCATATCTCGGGAACGGATTGACGACCACGAGAAATTCCTCTTGCATCTGAAAGTAGAGACTCCCGCGATTACAACGGTATGTGCATTGTTCCTCTAGGCCATTCCAGTTATTGGTTTCGAGTATCAGACTTGCGAGAATTTTGATGGTTTCTCAACCATCTCTTAATTCCAAACTCCGATATTTCGCGAACGGATTGACTAATCCAAAAAATTTCTGTTGCATCTGAAAGTAGAAACTCTCCCGAATACAATGGTCTATGCATTTTTGCCCTAGGCCATAGTAGTTATTGGTTTCGAGTATAAGACTTGCGAAAATTTTGATGGTTTCTCAACCATTCCATAACTTCAAACTCCCATATCTCGCGAACGGATTGACGAACTCGAGAAATTCCTGTTGCATCTGAAAGTAGAAACTTGCCCGATTACAACGGTATGTGCATTTTTGCCCTAGGCCATAGTAGTTATTGGTTTCGAATATAAGACTTGCGAAAATTTTGATGGTTTCTCGACCATTCTTTAACTTCAAACTCCCATATCTCGCGAACGGATTAACGAACTCGAGAAATCCCTGTTGCATCTGCAAGCAGAAACTCGCCCGATTACAACGGTATGTGTGCTTTTCCCCTAGGCCATTCCAGTTATAGGTTTCGAGTATCAGACCAGCGAAAATTTTGACGGTTTCTCAACCATTACTTAACTTCGAACCCCCATACCTCGCGAACGGATTGACGAAGTCGAGAAATTCCTGTTGCATCTGAAAGTAGAAACTCGCCCGATTACAAGGGTGTGTGTACTTTTACCCTAGGCCATTCCAGTTATAGGTTTCGAGTATCAGACCAGCGAAAAGTTTGATGGTTCCTCAACCATTCCTTAACTTCACACTCCCATATCTCGCGAACGGATTGACGAACTCGAGAAATTCTTGTTGGATCTGAAAGCAGTAACTCGTCCGATTACAACGGTATGTCTATTTTTCCCCTAGGTCATTGTAGTTATTGGTTTCGAGTATCAGACCAGCGAAAATTTTGATGGTTTCTCAACGATTCCTTAACTTCAAACTCCCATACCTCGCGAACGCATTGGCGAACGCGAGAAATGCCTGTTGCTTCTGAAAGTGGAAACTCGCCCGATTACAAAGGTGTGTGTACTTTTCCCCTAGGCCATTCCAGTTATTGGTTTCGAGTATCAGACCAGCGAAAATTTTGATGGTTTCTCAAACATTCCTTAAATTCAAACTGTCATATCTCGCGAACGGATTTACGAACTCGAGAAATTCCTGTTGCATCTGAAAATAGAAATTCGCCCGATTACAACGGTATGTGTATTTTTCCCCTAGGCCATTGATGTTATTGGTTTCGAGTATCAGACTTGCGAAAATTTTGATGGTTTCTCAACCATTCCTTAACTTCATTCTCCCATACCTCGCGAACGGATTGGCGAACTCGAGAAATTCTTGTTGGATCTGAAAGCAGTAACTCGCCCGATTACAACGGTATGTGTATTTTTCCCCTAGGTCATTGTAGTTATTGGTTTCGAGTATCAGACCAGCGAAAATTTTGATGGTTTCTCAAACATTCCGTAACTTCAAACTCCCATATCTCGCGAACGGAATGACGAACTCGAGAAATTCCTGTTGCATCTGGGAGTAGAAACTCGCCCGATTACAAAGGTGTGTGTACTTTTCCCCTGGGCCATTCCAGTTATAGTTTTCGAGTATCAGACCAGCGAAAATTTTGATGGTTTCTCAAACATTCCTTAAATTCAAACTGTCATATCTCGAGAACGGATTTACGAACTCGAGAAATTCCTGTTGCATCTGAAAATAGAAATTCGCCAGATTACAACGGTATGTGTATTTTTCCCCTAGGCCATTGATGTTATTGGTTTCGAGTATCAGACTTGCGAAAATTTTGATGGTTTCTCACCCATTGCTTAACTTCAAACTCCCATATCTCGCGAACGGATTGACGAACTCGAGAAATTCCTGTTGCATCTGAAAGTAGAAACTCGCCCGATTACAAAGGTGTGTGTACTTTTCCCCTAGGCCATTCCAGTTATAGGTTTCGAGTATCAGACCAGCGAAAATTTTGATGGTTTCTCAAACATTCCGTAACTTCAAACTCCTATATCTCGCGAACGGAATGACGAACTCGAGAAATTCCTGTTGCATCTGAAAGTAGAAACTCGCCCGATTACAAAGGTATGTGTATTTTTCCCCTGGGCCTTTTTGGTTATTGGTTTCGAGTATCAGACTTACGAAAATTTGGATGGTTTCTCAACCATTCCTTAACTTCACACTCCCATATCTCGCGAACGGATTGACGAACTGGAGAAATTCCTGTTGCATCTGAAAGTAGAAACTCGCCCGGTTACAAAGCTATGTGTATTTTTCCCCTAGGCCTTTGTAGTTATTGGTTTCGAGTATCAGACTTGCGAAAATTATGATGGTTTCTCAACGATTCCTTAGCTTCAAACTCCCATACCTCGCAAACGGATTGGCGAACGCGAGAAATGCCTGTTGCTTCTGAAAGAGGAAACTCGCCCGATTACAAAGGTGTGTGTAATTTTCCCCTAGGCCATTCCAGTTATAGGTTTCGAGTATCAGACCAGCGAAAATTTTGATGGTTTCTCAAACATTCCGTAACTTCAAACTCCCATATCTCGCGAACGGAATGACGAACTCGAGAAATTCCTGTTGCATCTGAAAGTAGAAACTCGCCCGGTAACAACGGTGTGTGTACTTTTCCCCTAGGCCATTCCAGTTATTGGTTTCGAGTATCAGACCAGCGAAAATTTTGATGGTTTCTCAACCATTCCTTAGCTTCAAACTGTCTTATCTCGCGAACGGATTTACGAACTCGAGAAATTCCTGTTGCTTCTGAAAGTAGAAACTCGCCTGATTACAACGGTATGTGTATTTTTCCCCTAGGCCATTGTTGTTATTGGTTTCGAGTATCAGACTTGCGAAAATTTTGATGGTTTCTCAACGATTCCTTAACTTCAAACTCCCATACCTCGCGAACGGATTGGCGAACTCGAGGAATTCCTGTTGCATCTGAAAGTGGAAACTCGCCCGATTACAATGGTGTGTTTACTTTTCCCCTAGGCCATTCCAGTTATAGGTTTCGAGTATCAGACCAGCGAAAATTTTGATGGTTTCTCAAACATTCCGTAACTTCAAACTCCCATATCTCGCGAACGGAATGACGAACTCGAGAAATTCCTGTTGCATCTGAAAGTAGAAACTCGCCCGATTACAAAGGTGTGTGTATTTTTCCCCTAGGCCATTGTAGTTATTGGTTTCGAGTATCAGACCAGCGAAAATTTTGATGGTTTCTCAACCATTCCTTAACTTCAAACTGTCTTATCTCGCGAACGGATTTACGAACTCGAGAAATTCCTGTTGCATCTGAAAGTAGAAACTCGCCCGATTACAACGGTATGTGTATTTTTCCCCTAGGCCATTGTTGTTATTGGTTTCGAGTATCAGACTTACGAAAATTTTGATGGTTTCTCAACCATTCCTTAACTTCAAACTCCCATATCTCGCGAAAGGATTGATGAACTCGAGAAATTCCTGTTGCATCTAAAAGTAGAAACTCGCCCGATTACAACCCTATGTGTATTTTACCCCTAGGCCTTTGTAGTTGTTGGTTTCGAGTATCAGACTTACGAAAATTTGGATGGTTTCTCAACCATTCCTTAACTTCAAACTCCCATATCTCTCGAACGGATTGACGAACTCGAGAATTTCCTATTGCATCTGAAAGCAGAAACTCGCCCGATTACAACGGTATGTGTATTTTTCCCCTAGGCCATTGTAGTTATTGGTTTCGAGTATTAAACTTAGGAAAATTTTGTTGGTTTCTCAACCATTCCTTAACTTCAAACTCCCATATCTCGCAAACGGAATGACGAACTCGAGAAATTCCTGTTGCATCTGAAAGTAGAAACTCGCCCGATTACAACGGTATGTGTATTTTTCCTGTAGGCCATTGTAGTTATTGGTTTGGAGTATCAGACTTACGAAAATTTTGTTGGTTTTTCAACCATTCCTTAACTTCAAACTCCCATATCTCGCGAACGGATTGACGAACTCGAGAAATTCCTGTTGCATCTGAAAGTAGAAACTCGCCCGTTTACAAAGCTATGTGTATTTTTCCCCTAGGCCTTTGTAGTTATTGGTTTCGAGTATCAGACTTGCGAAAATTTTGATGGTTTCTCAACGATTCCTTAACTTCAAACTCCCATACCTCGCGAACGGATTGGCGAACGCGAGAAATGCCTGTTGCTTCTGAAAGTGGAAACTCGCCCGATTACAAAGGTGTGTGTAATTTTCCCCTAGGCCATTCCAGTTATAGGTTTCGAGTATCAGACCAGCGAAAATTTTGATGGTTTCTCAAACATTCCGTAACTTCAAACCCCCATATCTCGCGAACGGAATGAGGAACTCGAGAAATTCCTGTTGCATCTGAAAGTAGAAACTCGCCCGATAACAACGGTGTGTGTACTTTTCCCCTAGGCCATTCCAGTTATTGGTTTCGAGAATCAGACCAGCGAAAATTTTGATGGTTTCTCAACCATTCCTTAGCTTCAAACTGTCTTATCTCGCGAACGGATTTACGAACTCGAGAAATTCCTGTTGCATCTGAAAGTAGAAACTCGCCCGATTACAACGGTATGTGTATTTTTCCCCTAGGCCATTGTAGTTATGGGTTTCGAGTATCAGACTTACGAAAATTTGGATGGTTTCTCAAGCATTCCTTAACTTCAAACTCCCATACCTCGCGAACGGAATGACAACCTCGAGAAATTCCTGTTGCATCTGAAAGTAGAAACTCGCCCGATTACAACGGTATGTGTATTTTTCCCCTAGGCCTTTGTAGTTATTGGTTTCGAGTATCAGACTTGCGAAAATTTTGATGGTTTCTCAAACATTCCGTAACTTCAAACTCCCATATCTCGCGAACGGATTGACGAACTCGAGAATTTCCTATTGCATCTGAAAGCAGAAACTCGCCCGATTACAACGGTATGTGTATTTTTCCCCTAGGCCATTGTAGTTATTGGTTTCGAGTATTAGACTTAGGAAAATTTTGTTGGTTTATCAACCATTCCTTATCTTCAAACTCCCATATCTCGCGAACGGATTGATGAACTCGAGAAATTCCTGTTGCATCTGAAAGTAGAAGCTCGCCTGATTACAAAGCTAGGTGTATTTTTCCCCTAGACCTTTGTAGTTAATGGTTTCGAGTATCAGACTTACGAAAATTTGGATGGTTTCTCAACCATTCCTCAACTTCAAACTCCTATATCTCTCGAACGGATTGACGAACTCGAGAATTTCCTATTGCATCTGAAAGCAGAAACTCGCCCGATTACAACGGTATGTGTATTTTTCCCCTAGGCCATTGTAGTTATTGGTTTCGAGTATTAGACTTGCGAAAATTTTGATGGTTTCTCAACGATTCCTTAACTTCAAACTCCCATACCTCGCGAACGGATTGGCGAACGCGAGAAATGCCTGTTGCTTCTGAAAGTGGAAACTCGCCCGATTACAATGGTGTGTGTACTTTTCCCCTAGGCCATTCCAGTTATAGGTTTCGAGTATCAGACCAGCGAAAATTTTGATGGTTTCTCAAACATTCCGCAACTTCAAACTCCCATATCTCGCGAACGGAATGACGAACTCGACAAATTCCTGTTGCATCTGAAAGTAGAAACTCGCCCGATTACATCGGTATGTGTATTTTTCCTCTAGGCCATTGTTGTTATTGGTTTCGAGTATCAGATTTACGAAAAATTTGATGGTTTCTCAACCATTCCTTAACTTCAAACTCCCACATCTCGCGAACGGATTGATGAACTCGAGAATTTCCTATTGCATCTGAAAGCAGAAACTCGCCCGATTACAACGGTATGTGTATTTTTCCCCTAGGCCATTGTAGTTATTGGTTTCGAGTATTAGACTTAGGAAAATTTTGTTGGTTTCTCAACCATTCCTTAACTTCAAACTCCCATATCTCGCGAACGGAACGACGAACTCGAGAAATTCCTATTGCATCTGAATGTAGAAACTCGCCCGATTACAACAGTATGTGTATTTTTCCTCTAGGCCATTGTAGTTATTGGTTTCGAGCATCAGACTTACGAAAATTTTGTTGGTTTCTCAACCATTCCTTAACATCAAACTCCCATATCTCGCGAACGGAATGACGAACTCGAGAAATTCCGGTTGCATCTGAAAGTAGAAACTCTCCCGATTACAAAGGTGTGTGTATTTTTCCCCTAGGCCCTTGTAGTTATTGGTTTCGAGTATCAGACCAGCGAAAATTTTGATGGTTTCTCAACCTTTCCTTAACTTCAAACTGTCTTATCTCGCGAACGGATTTACGAACTGGAGAAATTCCTGTTGCATCTGAAAGTAGAAACTCGCCCGATTACAACGGTATGTGTATTTTTCCCCTAGGCCATTGTTGTTATTGGTTTCGAGTATCAGACTTACGAAAATTTTGATGGTTTCTCAACCATTCCTTCACTTCAAACTCCCATATCTCGCGAACGGATTGATGAACTCGAGAAATTCCTGTTGCATCTAAAAGTAGAAACTCGCCCGATTACAACGCTATGTGTATTTTTCCCCTAGGCCTTTGTAGTTATTGGTTTCGAGTATCAGACTTACGAAAATTTTGTTGGTTTCTCAACCATTCCTTAACTTCACACTCCCATATCTCGCGAACGGATTGACGAACTCGAGAAATTCCTGTTGCATCTGAAAGCAGAAACTAGCCCGATTACAACGGTATGTGTATTCTTCCGCTAGGCCATTGTAGTTATTGGTTTCGAGTATCAGACTTGCGAAAATTTTGATGG
Source organism: Ptiloglossa arizonensis (assembly GCF_051014685.1). NCBI lineage: Eukaryota > Metazoa > Arthropoda > Insecta > Hymenoptera > Colletidae > Ptiloglossa > Ptiloglossa arizonensis. The sequence continues at coordinate 64,860 of NW_027478662.1, forward strand.
TTTCTCAACGTTTCCTTAACTTCAAACTCCCATACCTCGCGAACGGATTGGCGAACGCGAGAAATGCCTGTTGCTTCTGAAAGTGGAAACTCGCCCGATTACAAAGGTGTGTGTACTTTTCCCCTAGGCCATTCCAGTTATAGGTTTCGAGTATCAGACCAGCGAAAATTTTGATGGTTTCTCAAACATTCCGTAACTTCAAACTCCCATGCCTCGCGAACGGATTGACGAACTCGAGAAATTCCTGTTGCATCTGAAAGTAGAAACTCGCCCGATTACAACGGTGTGTGTACTTTTCCCCTAGGCCATTCCAGTTATTGGTTTCGAGTATCAGACCAGCAAAAATTTTGATGGTTTCTCAACCATTCCTTAACTTCAAATTGTCTTATCTCGCGAACGGATTTACGAACTCGAGAAATTCCTGTTGCATCTGAAAGTAGAAACTCGCCCGATTACAACGGTATGTGTATTTTTCCCCTAGGCCATTGTTGTTATTGGTTTCGAGTATCAGACTTACGAAAATTTTGATGGTTTCTCAACCATTCCTTAACTTCAAACTCCCATATCTCGCGAACCGATTGATGAACTCGAGAAATTCCTGTTGCATCTGAAAGTAGAAACTCGCCCGGTTACAAAGCTATGTGTATTTTTCCCCTAGTCCTTTGTAGTTATTGGTTTCGAGTATCAGACTTACGAAAATTTGGATGGTTTCTCAACCATTCCTTAACTTCAAACTCCCATATCTCTCGAACGGATTGACGAACTCCAGAATTTCCTATTGCATCTGAAAGCAGAAACTCGCCCGATTACAACGGTATGTGTATTTTTCCCCTAGGCCATTGTAGTTATTGGTTTCGAGTATTAGACTTAGGAAAATTTTGTTGGTTTCTCAACCATTCCTTAACTTCAAACTCCCATATCTCGCGAACGGAATGACGAACTCGAGAAATTCCTGTTGCATCTGAAAGTAGAAACTCGCCCGATTACAACGGTATATGTATTTTTCGTCTAGGCCATTGTAGTTATTGGTTTCGAGTATCAGACTTACGAAAATTTTGTTGGTTTCTCAACCATTCCTTAACATCAAACTCCCATATCTCGCGAACGGATTGACGAACTCGAGAAATTCCTGTTGCATCTGAAAGTAGAAACTCGCCCGTTTACAAAGCTATGTGTATTTTTCCCCTAGGCCTTTGTAGTTATTGGTTTCGAGTATCAGACTCGCGAAAATTTTGATGGTTTCTCAACGATTCCTTAACTTCAAACTCCCATACCTCGCGAACGGATTGGCGAACTCGAGGAATTCCTGTTGCATCTGAAAGTGGAAACACGCCCGATTACAATGGTGTGTGTACTTTTCCCCTAGGCCATTCCAGTTATAGGTTTCGAGTATCAGACCAGCGAAAATTTTGATGGTTTCTCAAACATTCCGTAACTTCAAACTCCCATATCTCGCGAACGGAATGACGAACTCGAGAAATTCCTGTTGCATCTGAAAGTAGAAACTCGTCCGATAACAACGGAGTGTGTACTTTTCCCCTAGGCCATTCCAGTTATTGGTTTCGAGTATCAGACCAGCGAAAATTTTGATGGTTTCTCAACGATTCCTTAACTTCAAACTCCCATACCTCGCGAACGGATTGGCGAACGCGAGAAATGCCTGTTGCTTCTGAAAGTGGAAACTCGCCCGATTACAAAGCTATGTGTATTTTTCCCCTAGTCCTTTGTAGTTATTGGTTTCGAGTATCAGACTTACGAAAATTTGGATGGTTTCTCAACCATTCCTTAACTTCAAACTCCCATATCTCTCGAACGGATTGACGAACTCGAGAATTTCCTATTGCATCTGAAAGCAGAAACTCGCCCGATTACAACGGTATGTGTATTTTTCCCCTAGGCCATTGTAGTTATTGGTTTCGAGTATTAGACTTAGGAAAATTTTGTTGGTTTCTCAACCATTCCTTAACTTCAAACTCCCATATCTCGCGAACGGAATGACGAACTCGAGAAATTCCTGTTGCATCTGAAAGTAGAAACTCGCCCGATTACAACGGTATATGTATTTTTCCTCTAGGCCATTGTAGTTATTGGTTTCGAGTATCAGACTTACGAAAATTTTGTTGGTTTCTCAACCATTCCTTAACATCAAACTCCCATATCTCGCGAACGGATTGACGAACTCGAGAAATTCCTGTTGCATCTGAAAGTAGAAACTCGCCTGATTACAAAGCTAGGTGTATTTTTCCCCTAGGCCTTTGTAGTTATTGGTTTCGAGTATCAGACTTACGAAAATTTGGATGGTTTCTCAACCATTCCTTAACTTCAAACTCCCATATCTCTCGAACGGATTGACGAACTCGAGAATTTCCTATTGCATCTGAAAGCAGAAACTCGCCCGATTACAACGGTATGTGTATTTTTCCCCTAGGCCATTGTAGTTATTGGTTTCGAGTATTAGACTTGCGAAAATTTTGATGGTTTCTCAACGATTCCTTAACTTCAAACTCCCATACCTCGCGAACGGATTGGCGAACGCGAGAAATGCCTGTTGCTTCTGAAAGTGGAAACTCGCCCGATTACAAAGGTGTGTGTACTTTTCCCCTAGGCCATTCCAGTTATATGTTTCGAGTATCAGACCAGCGAAAATTTTGATGGTTTCTCAAACATTCCGCAACTTCAAACTCCCATATCTCGCGAACGGAATGACGAACTCGAGAAATTCCTGTTGCATCTGAAAGTAGAAACTCGCCCGATTACATCGGTATGTGTATTTTTCCCCTAGGCCATTGTTGTTATTGGTTTCGAGTATCAGATTTACGAAAATTTTGATGGTTTCTCAACCATTCCTTAACTTCAAACTCCCATATCTCGCGAACGGATTGATGAACTCGAGAATTTCCTATTGCATCTGAAAGCAGAAACTCGCCCGATTACAACGGTATGTGTATTTTTCCCCTAGGCCATTGTAGTTACTGGTTTCGAGTATTAGACTTAGGAAAATTTTGTTGGTTTCTCAACCATTCCTTAACTTCAAACTCCCATATCTCGCGAACGGAACGACGAACTCGAGAAATTCCTATTGCATCTGAATGTAGAAACTCGCCCGATTACAACGGTAGGTGTATTTTTCCTCTAGATCATTGTAGTTATTGGTTTCGAGCATCAGACTTACGAAAATTTTGTTGGTTTCTCAACCATTCCTTAACATCAAACTCCCATATCTCGCGAACGGAATGACGAACTCGAGAAATTCCGGTTGCATCTGAAAGTAGAAACTCTCCCGATTACAAAGGTGTGTGTATTTTTCCCCTAGGCCATTGTAGTTATTGGTTTCGAGTATCAGACCAGCGAAAATTTTGATGGTTTCTCAACCTTTCCTTAACTTCAAACTGTCTTATCTCGCGAACGGATTTACGAACTGGAGAAATTCCTGTTGCATCTGAAAGTAGAAACTCGCCCGATTACAACGGTATGTGTATTTTTCCCCTAGGCCATTGTTGTTATTGGTTTCGAGTATCAGACTTACGAAAATTTTGATGGTTTCTCAACCATTCCTTCACTTCAAACTCCCATATCTCGCGAACGGATTGATGAACTCGAGAAATTCCTATTGCATCTGAATGTAGAAACTCGCCCGATTACAAAGGTGTGTGTACTTTTCCCCTAGGCCATTCCAGTTATAGGTTTCGAGTATCAGACCAGCGAAAATTTTGATGGTTTCTCAAACATTCCGTAACTTCAAACTCCCATATCTCGCGAACGGAATGACGAACTCGAGAAATTCCTGTTGCATCTGAAAGTAGAAACTCGCCCGATAACAACGGAGTGTGTACTTTTCCCCTAGGCTATTCCAGTTATTGGTTTCGAGTATCAGACCAGCGAAAATTTTGATGGTTTCTCAACCATTCCTTAACTTCAAACTCCCATATCTCGCGAACGGAATGATGAACTCGAGAAATTCCTGTTGCATCTGAAAGTAGAAACTCGCCCGATTACAAAGCTAGGTGTATTTTTCCCCTAGGCCTTTGTAGTTATTGGTTTCGAGTATCAGACTTACGAAAATTTGGATGGTTTCTCAACCATTCCTTAACTTCAAACTCCCATATCTGTCGAACGGATTGACGAACTCGTGAATTTCCTATTGCATCTGAAAGCAGAAACTCGCCCGATTACAACGGTATGTGAATTTTTCCCCTAGGCCATTGTAGTTATTGGTTTCGAGTATTAGACTTGCGAAAATTTTGATGGTTTCTCAACGATTCCTTAACTTCAAACTCCCATACCTCGCGAACGGATGGGCGAACGCGAGAAATGCCTGTTGCTTCTGAAAGTGGAAACTCGCCCGATTACAAAGGTGTGTGTAATTTTCCACTAGGCCATTCCAGTTATTCGTTTCGAGTATCAGACTTGCGAAAATTTTGTTGGTTTCTCAACCATTCCTTAACTTCAAACTCCCATATCTCGCGAACGGAATGACGAACTCGAGAAATTCCTGTTGCATCTGAAAGTAGAAACTCGCCCGATTACAACGGTATATGTATTTTTCCTCTAGGCCATTGTAGTTATTGGTTTCGAGTATCAGACTTACGAAAATTTTGTTGGTTTCTCAACCATTCCTTAACATCAAACTCCCATATCTCGCGAACGGATTGACGAACTCGAGAAATTCCTGTTGCATCTGAAAGTAGAAACTCGCCTGATTACAAAGCTAGGTGTATTTTTCCCCTAGGCCTTTGTAGTTATTGGTTTCGAGTATCAGACTTACGAAAATTTGGATGGTTTCTCAACCATTCCTTAACTTCAAACTCCCATATCTCTCGAACGGATTGACGAACTCGAGAATTTCCTATTGCATCTGAAAGCAGAAACTCGCCCGATTACAACGGTATGTGTATTTTTCCCCTAGGCCATTGTAGTTATTGGTTTCGAGTATTAGACTTGCGAAAATTTTGATGGTTTCTCAACGATTCCTTAACTTCAAACTCCCATACCTCGCGAACGGATTGGCGAACGCGAGAAATGCCTGTTGCTTCTGAAAGTGGAAACTCGCCCGATTACAAAGGTGTGTGTACTTTTCCCCTAGGCCATTCCAGTTATATGTTTCGAGTATCAGACCAGCGAAAATTTTGATGGTTTCTCAAACATTCCGCAACTTCAAACTCCCATATCTCGCGAACGGAATGACGAACTCGAGAAATTCCTGTTGCATCTGAAAGTAGAAACTCGCCCGATTACATCGGTATGTGTATTTTTCCCCTAGGCCATTGTTGTTATTGGTTTCGAGTATCAGATTTACGAAAATTTTGATGGTTTCTCAACCATTCCTTAACTTCAAACTCCCATATCTCGCGAACGGATTGATGAACTCGAGAATTTCCTATTGCATCTTAAAGCAGAAACTCGCCCGATTACAACGGTATGTGTATTTTTCCCCTAGGCCATTGTAGTTACTGGTTTCGAGTATTAGACTTAGGAAAATTTTGTTGGTTTCTCAACCATTCCTTAACTTCAAACTCCCATATCTCGCGAACGGAACGACGAACTCGAGAAATTCCTATTGCATCTGAATGTAGAAACTCGCCCGATTACAACGGTAGGTGTATTTTTCCTCTAGATCATTGTAGTTATTGGTTTCGAGCATCAGACTTACGAAAATTTTGTTGGTTTCTCAACCATTCCTTAACATCAAACTCCCATATCTCGCGAACGGAATGACGAACTCGAGAAATTCCGGTTGCATCTGAAAGTAGAAACTCTCCCGATTACAAAGGTGTGTGTATTTTTCCCCTAGGCCATTGTAGTTATTGGTTTCGAGTATCAGACCAGCGAAAATTTTGATGGTTTCTCAACCTTTCCTTAACTTCAAACTGTCTTATCTCGCGAACGGATTTACGAACTGGAGAAATTCCTCTTGCATCTGAAAGTAGAAACTCGCCCGATTACAACGGTATGTGTATTTTTCCCCTAGGCCATTGTTGTTATTGGTTTCGAGTATCAGACTTACGAAAATTTTGATGGTTTCTCAACCATTCCTTCAATTCAAACTCCCATATCTCGCGAACGGATTGATGAACTCGAGAAATTCCTATTGCATCTGAATGTAGAAACTCGCCCGATTGCAAAGGTGTGTGTACTTTTCCCCTAGGCCATTCCAGTTATAGGTTTCGAGTATCAGACCAGCGAAAATTTTGATGGTTTCTCAAACATTCCGTAACTTCAAACTCCCATATCTCGCGAACGGAATGACGAACTCGAGAAATTCCTGTTGCATCTGAAAGTAGAAACTCGCCCGATAACAACGGAGTGTGTACTTTTCCCCTAGGCTATTCCAGTTATTGGTTTCGAGTATCAGACCAGCGAAAATTTTGATGGTTTCTCAACCATTCCTTAACTTCAAGCTCCCATATCTCGCGAACGGAATGATGAACTCGAGAAATTCCTGTTGCATCTGAAAGTAGAAACTCGCCCGATTACAAAGCTAGGTGTATTTTTCCCCTAGGCCTTTGTAGTTATTGGTTTCGAGTATCAGACTTACGAAAATTTGGATGGTTTCTCAACCATTCCTTAACTTCAAACTCCCATATCTCTCGAACGGATTGACGAACTCGTGAATTTCCTATTGCATCTGAAAGCAGAAACTCGCCCGATTACAACGGTATGTGAATTTTTCCCCTAGGCCATTGTAGTTATTGGTTTCGAGTATTAGACTTGCGAAAATTTTGATGGTTTCTCAACGATTCCTTAACTTCAAACTCCCATACCTCGCGAACGGATGGGCGAACGCGAGAAATGCCTGTTGCTTCTGAAAGTGGAAACTCGCCCGATTACAAAGGTGTGTGTACTTTTCCCCTAGGCCATTCCAGTTATAGGTTTCGAGTATGAGACCAGCGAAAATTTTGATGGTTTCTCAAACATTCCGTAACTTCAAACTCCCATATCTCGCGAACGGAATGACGAACTCGAGAAATTCCTGTTGCAACTGAAAGTAGAAACTCGCCCGATAACAACGGTGTGTGTACTTTTCCCCTAGGCCATTCCAGTTATTGGTTTCGAGTATCAGACCAGCGAAAATTTTGATGGTTTCTCAACCATTCCTTAACTTCAAACTCCCATATCTCGCGAACGGATTGATGAACTCGAGAAATTCCTGTGCATCTGAAAGTAGAAACTCGCCCGATTACAAAGCTATGTGTATTTTTCCCCTAGGCCTTTGTAGTTATTGGTTTCGAGTATCAGACTTACGAAAATTTGGATGGTTTCTCAACCATTCCTTAACTTCAAACTCCCATATCTCTCAAACGGATTGACGAACTCGAGAATTTCCTATTGCATCTGAAAGCAGAAACTCGCCCGATTACAACGGTATGTGTATTTTTCCCCTAGGCCATTGTAGTTATTGGTTTCGAGTATTAGACTTAGCAAAATTTTGTTGGTTTCCCAACCATTCCTTAACTTCAAACTCCCATATCTCGCGAACGGAATGGCGAACTCGAGAAATTCCTGTTGCATCTGAAAGTAGAAACTCGCCCGATTACAAAGGTGTGTGTAATTTTCCCCTAGGCCATTCCAGTTATAGGTTTCGAGTATCAGACCAGCGAAAATTTTGATGGTTTCTCAAACATTCCGTAACTTCAAACTCCCATATCTCGCGAACGGAATGACGAACTCGAGAAATTCCTGTTGCAACTGAAAGTAGAAACTCGCCCGATAACAACGGTGTGTGTACTTTTCCCCTAGGCCATTCCAGTTATTGGTTTCGAGTATCAGACCAGCGAAAATTTTGATGGTTTCTCAACCATTCCTTAACTTCAAACTCCCATATCTCGCGAACGGATTGATGAACTCGAGAAATTCCTGTTGCATCTGAAAGTTGAAACTCGCCCGATTACAAAGCTATGTGTATTTTTCCCCTAGGCCTTTGTAGTTATTGGTTTCGAGTATCAGACTTACGAAAATTTGGATGGTTTCTCAACCATTCCTTAACTTCAAACTCCCATATCTCTCAAACGGATTGACGAACTCGAGAATTTCCTATTGCATCTGAAAGCAGAAACTCGCCCGATTACAACGGTATGTGTATTTTTCCCCTAGGCCATTGTAGTTATTGGTTTCGAGTATTAGACTTAGGAAAATTTTGTTGGTTTCTCAAACATTCCGTAACTTCAAACTCCCATATCTCGCGAACGGAATGACGAACTCGAGAAGTTCCTGTTGCATCTGAAAGTAGAAACTCGCCCGATAACAACGGTGTGTGTACTTTTCCCCTAGGCCATTCCAGTTATATGGTTTCGAGTATCAGACCAGCGAAAATTTTGATGGTTTCTCAACCATTCCTTAACTTCAAACTCCCATATCTCGCGAACGGATTGATGAACTCGAGAAATTCCTGTTGCATCTGAAAGTAGAAACTCGCCCGATTACAAAGCTATGTGTATTTTTCCCCTAGGCCTTTGTAGTTATTGGTTTCGAGTACCAGACCAGCGAAAATTTTGATGGTTTCTCAAACATTCCGTAACTTCAAACTCCCATGCCTCGCCAACGGAATGACGAACTCGAGAAATTCCTGTTGCATCTGAAAGTAGAAACTCGCCCGTTTACAAAGGTGTATGTACTTTTCCCCTAGGCCATTGCAGTTATAGTTTTCGAGTATCAGACCAGCGAAAATTTTGATGGTTTCTCAAACATTCCGTAACTTCAAACTCCCATATCTCGCGAACGGAATGACGAACTCGAGAAGTTCCTGTTGCATCTGAAAGTAGAAACTCGCCCGATAACAACGGTGTGTGTACTTTTCCCCTAGGCCATTCCAGTTATATGGTTTCGAGTATCAGACCAGCGAAAATTTTGATGGTTTCTCAACCATTCCTTAACTTCAAACTCCCATATCTCGCGAACGGATTGATGAAATCGAGAAATTCCTGTTGAATCTGAAAGTAGAAACTCGCCCGATTACAAAGCTATGTGTATTTTTCCCTAGGCCTTTGTAGTTATTGGTTTCGAGTATCAGACTTACGAAAATTTGGATGGTTTCTCAACCATTCCTTAACTTCAAACTCCCATATCTCTCAAACGGATTGACGAACTCGAGAATTTCCTGTTGCATCTGAAAGTAGAAACTCGCCCGATTACAAAGCTAGGTGTATTTTTCCCCTAGGCCTTTGTAGTTATTGGTTTCGAGTATTAGACTTAGGAAAATTTTGTTGGTTTCTCAACCATTCCTTAACTTCAAACTCCCATATCTCGCGAATGGAATGACGAACTCGAGAAATTCCTGTTGCATCTGAAAGTAGAAACTCGCTCGATCACAACGGTATGTGTACTTTTCCCCTAGGCCATTCCAGTTATAGGTTTCGAGTATCAGACCAGCGAAAATTTTGATGGTTTCTCAAACATTCCGTAACTTCAAACTCCCATGCCTCGCGAACGGAATGACGAACTCGAGAAATTCCTGTTGCATCTGAAAGTAGAAACTCGCCCGATTACAAAGGTGTATGTCCTTTTCCCCTAGGCCATTGCAGTTATAGTTTTCGAGTATCAGACCAGCGAAAATTTTGATGGTTTCTCAAACATTCCGTAACTTCAAACTCCCATATCTCGCGAAAGGAATGACGAACTCGAGAAATTCCTTTTGCATCTGAAAGTATAAACTCGCCCGATTACAACGGTGTGTGTACTTTTCCCCTAGGCCATTCCAGTTATTGGTTTCGAGTATCAGACCAGCAAAAATTTTGATGGTTTCTCAACCATTCCTTAACTTCAAATTGTCTTATCTCGCGAACGGCTTTACGAACTCGAGAAATTCCTGTTGCATCTGAAAGTAGAAACTCGCCCGATTACAACGGTATGTGTATTTTTCCCCTAGGCCATTGTTGTTATTGGTTTCGAGTATCAGACTTACGAAAATTTTGATGGTTTCTCAACCATTCCTTAACTTCAAACTCCCATATCTCGCGAACCGATTGATGAACTCGAGAAATTCCTGTTGCATCTGAAAGTAGAAACTCGCCCGATTACAAAGCTATGTGTATTTTTCCCCTAGTCCTTTGTAGTTATTGGTTTCGAGTATCAGACTTACGAAAATTTGGATGGTTTCTCAACCATTCCTTAACTTCAAACTCCCATATCTCTCGAACGGATTGACGAACTCGAGAATTTCCTATTGCATCTGAAAGCAGAAACTCGCCCGATTACAACGGTATGTGTATTTTTCCCCTAGGCCATTGTAGTTATTGGTTTCGAGTATTAGACTTAGGAAAATTTTGTTGGTTTCTCAACCATTCCTTAACTTCAAACTCCCATATCTCGCGAACGGAATGACGAACTCGAGAAATTCCTGTTGCATCTGAAAGTAGAAACTCGCCCGATTACAACGGTATATGTATTTTTCCTCTAGGCCATTGTAGTTATTGGTTTCGAGTATCAGACTTACGAAAATTTTGTTGGTTTCTCAACCATTCCTTAACATCAAACTCCCATATCTCGCGAACGGATTGACGAACTCGAGAAATTCCTGTTGCATCTGAAAGTAGAAACTCGCCCGTTTACAAAGCTATGTGTATTTTTCCCCTAGGCCTTTGTAGTTATTGGTTTCGAGTATCAGACTCGCGAAAATTTTGATGGTTTCTCAACGATTCCTTAACTTCAAACTCCCATACCTCGCGAACGGATTGGCGAACTCGAGGAATTCCTGTTGCATCTGAAAGTGGAAACACGCCCGATTACAATGGTGTGTGTACTTTTCCCCTAGGCCATTCCAGTTATAGGTTTCGAGTATCAGACCAGCGAAAATTTTGATGGTTTCTCAAACATTCCGTAACTTCAAACTCCCATATCTCGCGAACGGAATGACGAACTCGAGAAATTCCTATTGCATCTGAAAGTAGAAACTCGTCCGATAACAACGGAGTGTGTACTTTTCCCCTAGGCCATTCCAGTTATTGGTTTCGAGTATCAGACCAGCGAAAATTTTGATGGTTTCTCAACCATTCCTTAACTTCAAACTCCCATATCTCGCGAACGGATTGATGAACTCGAGAAATTCCTGTTGCATCTGAAAGTAGAAACTCGCCTGATTACAAAGCTAGGTGTATTTTTCCCCTAGGCCTTTGTAGTTATTGGTTTCGAGTATCAGACTTACGAAAATTTGGATGGTTTCTCAACCATTCCTCAACTTCAAACTCCCATATCTCTCGAACGGATTGACGAACTCGAGAATTTCCTATTGCATCTGAAAGCAGAAACTCGCCCGATTACAACGGTATGTGTATTTTTCCCCTAGGCCATTGTAGTTATTGGTTTCGAGTATTAGACTTGCGAAAATTTTGATGGTTTCTTAACGATTCCTTAACTTCAAACTCCCATACCTCGCGAACGGATTGGCGAACGCGAGAAATGCCTGTTGCTTCTGAAAGTGGAAACTCGCCCGATTACAAAGGTGTGTGTACTTTTCCCCTAGGCCATTCCAGTTATATGTTTCGAGTATCAGACCAGCGAAAATTTTGATGGTTTCTCAAACATTCCGCAACTTCAAACTCCCATATCTCGCGAACGGAATGACGAACTCGAGAAATTCCTGTTGCATCTGAAAGTAGAAACTCGCCCGATTACATCGGTATGTGTATTTTTCCCCTAGGCCATTGTTGTTATTGGTTTCGAGTATCAGATTTACGAAAATTTTGATGGTTTCTCAACCATTCCTTAACTTCAAACTCCCATATCTCGCGAACGGATTGATGAACTCGAGAATTTCCTATTGCATCTGAAACAGAAACTCGCCCGATTACAAAGGTGTGTGTATTTTTCCCCTAGGCCATTGTAGTTATTGGTTTCGAGTATCAGACCAGCGAAAATTTTGATGGTTTCTCAACCTTTCCTTAACTTCAAACTGTCTTATCTCGCGAACGGATTTACGAACTGGAGAAATTCCTGTTGCATCTGAAAGTAGAAACTCGCCCGATTACAACGGTATGTGTATTTTTCCCCTAGGCCATTGTTGTTATTGGTTTCGAGTATCAGACTTACGAAAATTTTGATGGTTTCTCAAACATACCTTCACTTCAAACTCCCATATCTCGCGAACGGATTGATGAACTCGAGAAATTCCTGTTGCATCTAAAAGTAGAAACTCGCCCGATTACAACGCTATGTGTATTTTTCCCCTAGGCCTTTGTAGTTATTGGTTTCGACTATCAGACTTACGAAAATTTTGTTGGTTTCTCAACCATTCCTTAACTTCACACTCCCATGTCGCGCGAACGGATTGACGAACTCGAGAAATTCCTGTTGCATCTGAAAGCAGAAACTAGCCCGATTACAACGGTATGTGTATTTTTCCGCTAGGCCATTGTAGTTATTGGTTTCGAGTATCAGACTTGCGAAAATTTTGATGGTTTCTCAACGATTCCTTAACTTCAAACTCCCATACCTCGCGAACGGATTGGCGAACGCGAGAAATGCCTGTTGCTTCTGAAAGTGGAAACTCGCCCGATTACAAAGGTGTGTGTACTTTTCCCCTAGGCCATTCCAGTTATAGGTTTCGAGTATCAGACCAGCGAAAATTTTGATGGTTTCTCAAACATTCCGTAACTTCAAACTCCCATATCTCGCGAACGGAATGACGAACTCGAGAAATTCCTGTTGCATCTGAAAGTAGAAACTCGCCCGATAACAACGGAGTGTGTACTTTTCCCCTAGGCCATTCCAGTTATTGGTTTCGAGTATCAGACCAGCGAAAATTTTGATGGTTTCTCAACCATTCCTTAACTTCAAACTCCCATATCTCGCGAACGGATTGATGAACTCGAGAAATTCCTGTTGCATCTGAAAGTAGAAACTCGCCTGATTACAAAGCTAGGTGTATTTTTCCCCTAGGCCTTTGTAGTTATTGGTTTCGAGTATCAGACTTACGAAAATTTGGATGGTTTCTCAACCATTCCTCAACTTCAAACTCCCATATCTCTCGAACGGATTGACGAACTCGAGAATTTCCTATTGCATCTGAAAGCAGAAACTCGCCCGATTACAACGGTATGTGTATTTTTCCCCTAGGCCATTGTAGTTATTGGTTTCGAGTATTAGACTTGCGAAAATTTTGATGGTTTCTTAACGATTCCTTAACTTCAAACTCCCATACCTCGCGAACGGATTGGCGAACGCGAGAAATGCCTGTTGCTTCTGAAAGTGGAAACTCGCCCGATTACAAAGGTGTGTGTACTTTTCCCCTAGGCCATTCCAGTTATATGTTTCGATTATCAGACCAGCGAAAATTTTGATGGTTTCTCAAACATTCCGCAACTTCAAACTCCCATATCTCGCGAACGGAATGACGAACTCGAGAAATTCCTGTTGCATCTGAAAGTAGAAACTCGCCCGATTACATCGGTATGTGTATTTTTCCCCTAGGCCATTGTTGTTATTGGTTTCGAGTATCAGATTTACGAAAATTTTGATGGTTTCTCAACCATTCCTTAACTTCAAACTCCCATATCTCGCGAACGGATTGATGAACTCGAGAATTTCCTATTGCATCTGAAAGCAGAAACTCGCCCGATTACAACGGTATGTGTATTTTTCCCCTAGGCCATTGTAGTTATTGGTTTCGAGTATTAGACTTAGGAAAATTTTGTTGGTTTCTCAACCATTCCTTAACTTCAAACCCCCATATCTCGCGAACGGAACGACGAACTCGAGAAATTCCTATTGCATCTGAATGTAGAAACTCGCCCGATTACAACTGTATGTGTATTTTTCCTCTAGGCCATTGTAGTTATTGGTTTCGAGCATCAGACTTACGAAAATTTTGTTGGTTTCTCAACCATTCCTTAACATCAAACTCCCATATCTCGCGAACGGAATGACGAACTCGAGAAATTCCGGTTGCATTTGAAAGTAGAAACTCTCCCGATTACAAGGGTGTGTGTATTTTTCCCCTAGGCCATTGTAGTTATTGGTTTCGAGTATCAGACCAGCGAAAATTTTGATGGTTTCTCAACCTTTCCTTAACTTCAAACTGTCTTATCTCGCGAACGGATTTACGAACTGGAGAAATTCCTGTTGCATCTGAAAGTAGAAACTCGCCCGATTACAACGGTATGTGTATTTTTCCCCTAGGCCATTGTTGTTATTGGTTTCGAGTATCAGACTTACGAAAATTTGGATGGTTTCTCAACCATTCCTTAACTTCAAACTCCCATATCTCTCGAACGGATTGACGAACTCTTGAATTTCCTATTGCATCTGAAAGCAGAAACTCGCCCGATTACAACGGTATGTGTATTTTCCCCCTAGGCCATTGTAGTTATTGGTTTCGAGTATTAGACTTGCGAAAATTTTGATGGTTTCTCAACGATTCCTTAACTTCAAACTCCCATACCTCGCGAACGGATTGGCGAACGCGAGAAATGCCTGTTGCTTCTGAAAGTGGAAACTCGCCCGATTACAAAGGTGTGTGTACTTTTCCCCTAGGCCATTCCAGTTATAGGTTTCGAGTATCAGACCAGCGAAAATTTTGATGGTTTCTCAAACATTCCGTAACTTCAAACTCCCATATCTCGCGAACGGAATGACGTACTCGAGAAATTCCTGTTGCAACTGAAAGTAGAAACTCGCCCGATAACAACGGTGTGTATACTTTTCCCCTAGGCCATTCCAGTTATTGGTTTCGAGTATCAGACCAGCGAAAATTTTGATGGTTTCTCAACCATTCCTTAACTTCAAACTCCCATATCTCGCGAACGGATTGATGAACTCGAGAAATTCCTGTTGCATCTGAAAGTAGAAACTCGCCCGATTACAAAGCTATGTGTATTGTTCCCCTAGGCCTTTGTAGTTATTGGTTTCGAGTATCAGACTTTCGAAAATTTGGATGGTTTCTCAACCATTCCTTAACTTCAAACTCCCATATCTCTCAAACGGATTGACGAACTCGAGAATTTCCTATTGCATCTGAAAGCAGAAACTCGCCCGATTACAACGGTATGTGTATTTTTCCCCTAGGCCATTGTAGTTATTGGTTTCGAGTATTAGACTTAGGAAAATTTTGTTGGTTTCCCAACCATTCCTTAACTTCAAACTCCCATATCTCGCGAACGGAATGACGAACTCGAGAAATTCCTGTTGCATCTGAAAGTAGAAACTCGCTCGATCACAACGGTATGTGTACTTTTCCCCTAGGCCATTCCAGTTATAGGTTTCGAGTACCAGACCAGCGAAAATTTTGATGGTTTCTCAAACATTCCGTAACTTCAAACTCCCATGCCTCGCCAACGGAATGACGAACTCGAGAAATTCCTGTTGCATCTGAAAGTAGAAACTCGCCCGATTACAAAGCTAGGTGTATTTTTCCCCTAGGCCTTTGTAGTTATTGGTTTCGTGTATCAGACTTACGAAAATTTGGATGGTTTCTCAACCATTCCTTAACTTCAAACTCCCATATCTCTCGAACGGATTGACGAACTCGTGAATTTCCTATTGCATCTGAAAGCAGAAACTCGCCCGATTACAACGGTATGTGTATTTTTCCCCTAGGCCATTGTAGTTATTGGTTTCGAGTATTAGACTTAGGAAAATTTTGTTGGTTTCTCAACCATTCCTTAACTTCAAACTCCCATATCTCGCGAACGGAATGACGAACTCGAGAAATTCCTGTTGCATCTGAAAGTAGAAACTCGCTCGATCACAGCGGTATGTGTACTTTTCCCCTAGGCCATTCCAGTTATAGGTTTCGAGTATCAGACCAGCGAAAATTTTGATGGTTTCTCAAACATTCCGTAACTTCAAACTCCCATGCCTCGCGAACGGAATGACGAACTCGAGAAATTCCTGTTGCATCTGAAAGTAGAAACACGCCCGATTACAAAGGTGTACGTCCTTTTCCCCTAGGCCATTGCAGTTATAGTTTTCGAGTATCAGACCAGCGAAAATTTTGATGGTTTCTCAAACATTCCGTAACTTCAAACTCCCATATCTCGCGAAAGGAATGACGAACTCGAGAAATTCCTTTTGCATCTGAAAGTAGAAACTCGCCCGATTACAACGGTGTGTGTACTTTTCCCCTAGGCCATTCCAGTTATTGGTTTCGAGTATCAGACCAGCAAAAATTTTGATGGTTTCTCAACCATTCCTTAACTTCAAACTGTCTTATCTCGCGAACGGATTTACGAACTCGAGAAATTCCTGTTGCATCTGAAAGTAGAAACTCGCCCGATTACAACGGCATGTGTATTTTTCCCCTAGGCCATTGTTGTTATTGGTTTCGAGTATCAGACTTACGAAAATTTTGATGGTTTCTCAACCATTCCTTAACTTCAAACTCCCATATCTCGCGAACCGATTGATGAACTCGAGAAATTCCTGTTGCATCTGAAAGTAGAAACTCGCCCGATTACAAAGCTATGTGTATTTTTCCCCTAGTCCTTTGTAGTTATTGGTTTCGAGTATCAGACTTACGAAAATTTTGTTGGTTTCTCAACCATTCCTTAACATCAAACTCCCATATCTCGCGAACGGATTGACGAACTCGAGAAATTCCTGTTGCATCTGAAAGTAGAAACTCGCTCGATTACAACGGTATGTGTATTTTTCCCCTAGGCCATTGTAGTTATTGGTTTCGAGTATCAGACTTACGAAAATTTTGTTGGTTTCTCAACCATTCCTTAACATCAAACTCCCATATCTCGCGAACGGAATGACGAACTCGAGAAATTCCTGTTGCATCTGAAAGTAGAAACTCGCCCGATTACAACGGTATGTGTATTTTTCCCCTAGGCCATTGTTGTTATTGGTTTCGAGTATCAGACTTACGAAAATTTTGATGGTTTCTCAACCATTCCTTAACTTCAAACTCCCATATCTCGCGAACCGATTGATGAACTCGAGAAATTCCTGTTGCATCTGAAAGTAGAAACTCGCCCGATTACAAAGCTATGTGCATTTTTCCCCTAGTCCTATGTAGTGTTTGGTTTCGAGTATCAGACTTACGAAAATTTTGTTGGTTTCTCAACCATTCCTTAACATCAAACTCCCATATCTCGCGAACGGAATGACGAACTCGAGAAATTCCTGTTGCATCTGAAAGTAGAAACTCTCCCGATAACAACGGAGTGTGTACTTTTCCCCTAGGCTATTCCAGTTATTGGTTTCGAGTATCAGACCAGCGAAAATTTTGATGGTTTCTCAACCATTCCTTAACTTCAAACTCCCATATCTCGCGAACGGATTGATGAACTCGAGAAATTCCTGTTGCATCTGAAAGTAGAAACTCGCCCGATTACAAAGCTAGGTGTATTTTTCCCCTAGGCCTTTGTAGTTATTGGTTTCGAGTATCAGACTTACGAAAATTTGGATGGTTTCTCAACCATTCCTTAACTTCAAACTCCCATATCTCTCGAACGGATTGACGAACTCGTGAATTTCCTATTGCATCTGAAAGCAGAAACTCGCCCGATTACAACGGTATGTGTATTTTTCCCCTAGGCCATTGTAGTTATTGGTTTCGAGTATTAGACTTGCGAAAATTTTGATGGTTTCTCAACGATTCCTTAACTTCAAACTCCCATACTTCGCGAACGGATTGGCGAACGCGAGAAATGCCTGTTGCTTCTGAAAGTGGAAACTCGCCCGATTACAAAGGTGTGTGTACTTTTCCCGTAGGCCATTCCAGTTATAGGTTTCGAGTATCAGACCAGCGAAAATTTTGATGGTTTCTCAAACATTCCGTAACTTCAAACTCCCATATCTCGCGAACGGAATGACGAACTCGAGAAATTCCTGTTGCATCTGAAAGTAGAAACTCGCCCGATAACAACGGTGTGTGTATTTTTCCCCTAGGCCATTCCAGTTATAGGTTTCGAGTATCAGACCAGCGAAAATTTTGATGGTTTCTCAAACATTCCGTAACTTCAAACTCCCATGCCTCGCGAACGGAATGACGAACTCGAGAAATTCCTGTTGCATCTGAAAGTAGAAACTCGCCCGATTACAAAGGTGTATGTACTTTTACCCTAGGCCATTGCAGTTATAGTTTTCGAGTATCAGACCAGCGAAAATTTTGATGGTTTCTCAAACATTCCGTAACTTCAAACTCCCATACCTCGCGAAAGGAATGACGAACACGAGAAATTCCTGTTGCATCTGAAAGTAGAAACTCGCCCGATTACAACGGTGTGTGTACTTTTCCCCTAGGCCATTCCAGTTATTGGTTTCGAGTAACAGACCAGCAAAAATTTTGATGGTTTCTCAACCATTCCTTAACTTCAAACTGTCTTATCTCGCGAACGGATTTACGAACTCGAGAAATTCCTGTTGCATCTGAAAGTAGAAACTCGCCCGATTACAAAGGTGTGTATACTTTTCCCCTAGGCCATTCCAGTTATAGGTTTCGAGTATCAGACCAGCGAAAATTTTGATGGTTTCTCAAACGTTCCGTAACTTCAAACTCCCATATCTCGCGAACGGAATGACCAACTCGAGAAATTCCTGTTGCATCTGAAAGTAGAAACTTGCCCGATTACAACGGTATGTGTATTTTTCCCCTAGGCCATTGATGTTATTGGTTTCGAGTATCAGACTTACGAAAATTTTGATGGTTTCTCAACCATTCCTTAACTTGAAACTCCCATATCTCGCGAACGGATTGATGAACTCGAGAAATTCCTGTTGCATGTGAAAGTAGAAACTCGCCCGATTACAAAGCTAGGTGTATTTTTCCCCTAGGCCTTTGTAGTTATTGGTTTCGAGTATCAGACTTACGAAAATTTGGATGGTTTCTCAACCATTCCTTAACTTCAAACTCCCATATCTCTCGAACGGATTGACGAACTCGTGAATTTCCTATTGCATCTGAAAGCAGAAACTCGCCCGATTACAACGGTATGTGTATTTTTCCCCTAGGCCATTGTAGTTATTGGTTTCGAGTATTAGACTTGCGAAAATTTTGATGGTTTCTCAACGATTCCTTAACTTCAAACTCCCATACTTCGCGAACGGATTGGCGAACGCGAGAAATGCCTGTTGCTTCTGAAAGTGGAAACTCGCCCGATTACAAAGGTGTGTGTACTTTTCCCGTAGGCCATTCCAGTTATAGGTTTCGAGTATCAGACCAGCGAAAATTTTGATGGTTTCTCAAACATTCCGTAACTTCAAACTCCCATATCTCGCGAACGGAATGACGAACTCGAGAAATTCCTGTTGCATCTGAAAGTAGAAACTCGCCCGATAACAACGGTGTGTGTATTTTTCCCCTAGGCCATTCCAGTTATAGGTTTCGAGTATCAGACCAGCGAAAATTTTGATGGTTTCTCAAACATTCCGTAACTTCAAACTCCCATGCCTCGCGAACGGAATGACGAACTCGAGAAATTCCTGTTGCATCTGAAAGTAGAAACTCGCCCGATTACAAAGGTGTATGTACTTTTACCCTAGGCCATTGCAGTTATAGTTTTCGAGTATCAGACCAGCGAAAATTTTGATGGTTTCTCAAACATTCCGTAACTTCAAACTCCCATACCTCGCGAAAGGAATGACGAACACGAGAAATTCCTGTTGCATCTGAAAGTAGAAACTCGCCCGATTACAACGGTGTGTGTACTTTTCCCCTAGGCCATTCCAGTTATTGGTTTCGAGTATCAGACCAGCAAAAATTTTGATGGTTTCTCAACCATTCCTTAACTTCAAACTGTCTTATCTCGCGAACGGATTTACGAACTCGAGAAATTCCTGTTGCATCTGAAAGTAGAAACTCGCCCGATTACAAAGGTGTGTATACTTTTCCCCTAGGCCATTCCAGTTATAGGTTTCGAGTATCAGACCAGCGAAAATTTTGATGGTTTCTCAAACGTTCCGTAACTTCAAACTCCCATATCTCGCGAACGGAATGACCAACTCGAGAAATTCCTGTTGCATCTGAAAGTAGAAACTTGCCCGATTACAACGGTATGTGTATTTTTCCCCTAGGCCATTGATGTTATTGGTTTCGAGTATCAGACTTACGAAAATTTTGATGGTTTCTCAACCATTCCTTAACTTGAAACTCCCATATCTCGCGAACGGATTGATGAACTCGAGAAATTCCTGTTGCATGTGAAAGTAGAAACTCGCCCGATTACAAAGCTATGTGTATTTTTCCCCTAGGCCTTTGTAGTTATTGGTTTCGAGTATCAGACTTACGAAAATTTGAATGGTTTCTCAACCATTTCTTAACTTCAAACTCCCATATCTCTCGAACGGATTGACGAACTCGAGAATTTCCTATTTCATCTGAAAGCAGAAACTCGCCCGATTACAACCGTATGTGTATTTTTCCCCTAGGCCATTGTTGTTATTGGTTTCGAGTATCAGACTTACGAAAATTTTGATGGTTTCTCAAACATTCCTTAACTTCAAACTCCCATATCTCGCGAACGGATTGATGAACTCGAGAAATTCCTGTTGCATCTGAAAGTAGAAACTCGCCCGATTACAAAGCTAGGTGTATTTTTCACCTAGGCCTTTGTAGTTATTGGATTCGAGTATCAGACTTACGAAAATTTGGATGGTTTCTCAACCATTCCTTAACTTCAAACTCCCATATCTCTCGAACGGATTGACGAACTCGTGAATTTCCTATTGCATCTGAAAGCAGAAACTCGCCCGATTACAACGGTATGTGTATTTTTCCCCTAGGCCATTGTAGTTATTGGTTTCGAGTATTAGACTTGCGAAAATTTTGATGGTTTCTCAACGATTCCTTAACTTCAAACTCCCATACCTCGCGAACGGATTGGCGAACGCGAGAAATGCCTGTTGCTTCTGAAAGTGGAAACTCGCCCGATTACAAAGGTGTGTGTACTTTTCCCCTAGGCCATTCCAGTTATTGGTTTCGAGTATCAGACCAGCGAAAATTTTGATGGTTTCTCAAACATTCCGTAACTTCAAACTCCCATATCTCGCGAACGGAATTTACGAACTCGAGAAATTCCTGTTGCATCTGAAAGTAGAAACTCGCCCGATTACAAAGGTGTATGTACTTTTCCCCTAGGCCATTGCAGTTATAGTTTTCGAGTATCAGACCAGCGAAAATTTTGATGGTTTCTCAAACATTCCGTAACTTCAAACTCCCATATCTCGCGAAAGGAATGACAAACACGAGAAATTCCTGTTGCATCTGAAAGTAGAAACTCGCCCGATTACAACGGTGTGTGTACTTTTCCCCTAGGCCATTCCAGTTATTGGTTTCGAGTATCAGACCAGCAAAAATTTTGATGGTTTCTCAACCATTCCTTAACTTCAAACTCCCATATCTCGCGAACGGATTGATGAACTCGAGAAATTCCTGTTGCATCTGAAAGTAGAAACTCGCCCGATTACAAAGCTAGGTGTATTTTTCCCCTAGGCCTTTGTAGTTATTGGTTTCGAGTATCAGACTTACGACAATTTGGATGGTTTCTCAACCATTCCTTAACTTCAAACTCCCATATCTCTCGAACGGATTGACGAACTCGTGAATTTCCTATTGCATCTGAAAGCAGAAACTCGCCCGATTACAACGGTATGTGTATTTTCCCCCTAGGCCATTGTAGTTATTGGTTTCGAGTATTAGACTTGCGAAAATTTTGATGGTTTCTCAACGATTCCTTAACTTCAAACTCCCATACCTCGCGAACGGATTGGCGAACGCGAGAAATGCCTGTTGCTTCTGAAAGTGGAAACTCGCCCGATTACAAAGGTGTGTGTACTTTTCCCCTAGGCCATTCCAGTTATAGGTTTCGAGTATCAGACCAGCGAAAATTTTGATGGTTTCTCAAACATTCCGTAACTTCAAACTCCCATATCTCGCGAACGGAATGACGTACTCGAGAAATTCCTGTTGCAACTGAAAGTAGAAACTCGCCCGATAACAACGGTGTGTGTACTTTTCCCCTAGGCCATTCCAGTTATTGGTTTCGAGTATCAGACCAGCGAAAATTTTGATGGTTTCTCAACCATTCCTTAACTTCAAACTCCCATATCTCGCGAACGGATTGATGAACTCGAGAAATTCCTGTTGCATCTGAAAGTAGAAACTCGCCCGATTACAAAGCTATGTGTATTTTTCCCCTAGGCCTTTGTAGTTATTGGTTTCGAGTATGAGACTTACGAAAATTTGGATGGTTTCTCAACCATTCCTTAACTTCAAACTCCCATATCTCTCAAACGGATTGACGAACTCGAGAATGTCCTATTGCATCTGAAAGCAGAAACTCGCCCGATTACAACGGTATGTGTATTTTTCCCCTAGGCCATTGTAGTTATTGGTTTCGAGTATTAGACTTAGGAAAATTTTGTTGGTTTCCCAACCATTCCTTAACTTCAAACTCCCATATCTCGCGAACGGAATGACGAACTCGAGAAATTCCTGTTGCATCTGAAAGTAGAAACTCGCTCGATCACAACGGTATGTGTACTTTTCCCCTAGGCCATTCCAGTTATAGGTTTCGAGTACCAGACCAGCGAAAATTTTGATGGTTTCTCAAACATTCCGTAACTTCAAACTCCCATGCCTCGCCAACGGAATGACGAACTCGAAAAATTCCTGTTGCATCTGAAAGTAGAAACTCGCCCGATTACAAAGCTAGGTGTATTTTTCCCCTAGGCCTTTGTAGTTATTGGTTTCGAGTATCAGACTTACGAAAATTTGGATGGTTTCTCAACCATTCCTTAACTTCAAACTCCCATATCTCTCAAACGGATTGACGAACTCGAGAATTTCCTATTGCATCTGAAAGCAGAAACTCGCCCGATTACAACGGTATGTGTATTTTTCCCCTAGGCCATTGTAGTTATTGGTTTCGAGTATTAGACTTAGGAAAATTTTGTTGGTTTCTCAACCATTCCTTAACTTCAAACTCCCATATCTCGCGAACGGAATGACGAACTCGAGAAATTCCTGTTGCATCTGAAAGTAGAAACTCGCTCGATTACAACGGTATGTGTACTTTTCCCCTAGGCCATTCCAGTTATAGGTTTCGAGTATCAGACCAGCGAAAATTTTGATGGTTTCTCAAACATTCCGTAACTTCAAACTCCCATGCCTCGCGAACGGAATGACGAACTCGAGAAATTCCTGTTGCATCTGAAAGTAGAAACTCGCCCGATTACAAAGGTGTATGTCCTTTTCCCCTAGGCCATTGCAGTTATAGTTTTCGAGTATCAGACCAGCGAAAATTTTGATGGTTTCTCAAACATTCCGTAACTTCAAACTCCCATATCTCGCGAAAGGAATGACGAACTCGAGAAATTCCTTTTGCATCTGAAAGTAGAAACACGCCCGATTACAACGGTGTGTGTACTTTTCCCCTAGGCCATTCCAGTTATTGGTTTCGAGTATCAGACCAGCAAAAATTTTGATGGTTTCTCAACCATTCCTTAACTTCAAACTGTCTTATCTCGCGAACGGATTTACGAACTCGAGAAATTCCTGTTGCATCTGAAAGTAGAAACTCGCCCGATTACAACGGCATGTGTATTTTTCCCCTAGGCCATTGTTGTTATTGGTTTCGAGTATCAGACTTACGAAAATTTTGATGGTTTCTCAACCATTCCTTAACTTCAAACTCCCATATCTCGCGAACCGATTGATGAACTCGAGAAATTCCTGTTGCATCTGAAAGTAGAAACTCGCCCGATTACAAAGCTATGTGTATTTTTCCCCTAGTCCTTTGTACTTATTGGTTTCGAGTATCAGACTTACGAAAATTTTGTTGGTTTCTCAACCATTCCTTAACATCAAACTCCCATATCTCGCGAACGGATTGACGAACTCGAGAAATTCCTGTTGCATCTGAAAGTAGAAACTCGCTCGATTACAACGGTATGTGTATTTTTCCCCTAGGCCATTGTAGTTATTGGTTTCGAGTATTAGACTTAGGAAAATTTTGTTGGTTTCTCAACCATTCCTTAACTTCAAACTCCCATATCTCGCGAACGGAATGACGAACTCGAGAAATTCCTGTTGCATCTGAAAGTAGAAACTCGCCCGATTACAAAGGTGTGTATACTTTTCCCCTAGGCCATTCCAGTTATAGGTTTCGAGTATCAGACCAGCGAAAATTTTGATGGTTTCTCAAACATTCCGTAACTTCAAACTCCCATACCTCGCGAACGGATTGGCGAACTCGAGAAATTCATGTTGCATCTGAAAGTAGTATCTCGCCCGATTACAACGGTATGTGTATTTTTCCCCTAGGCCATTGATGTTATTGGTTTCGAGTATCAAACTTACGAAAATTTTGATGGTTTCTCAACCATTCCTTAACTTGAAACACCCATATCTCGCGAACGGATTGATGAACTCGAGAAATTCCTGTTGCATGTGAAAGTAGAAACTCGCCCGATTACAAAGCTATGTGTATTTTTCCCCTAGGCCTTTGTAGTTATTGGTTTCGAGTATCAGACTTACGAAAATTTGAATGGTTTCTCAACCATTTCTTAACTTCAAACTCCCATATCTCTCGAACGGATTGACGAACTCGAGAATTTCCTATTTCATCTGAAAGCAGAAACTCGCCCGATTACAACGGTATGTGTATTTTTCCCCTAGGCCATTGTTGTTATTGGTTTCGAGTATCAGACTTACGAAAATTTTGATGGTTTCTCAAACATTCCTTAACTTCAAACTCCCATATCTCGCGAACGGATTGATGAACTCGAGAAATTCCTGTTGCATCTGAGAGTAGAAACTCGCCCGATTACAAAGCTAGGTGTATTTTTCCCCTAGGCCTTTGTAGTTATTGGTTTCGAGTATCAGACTTACGAAAATTTGGATGGTTTCTCAACCATTCCTTAACTTCAAACTCCCATATCTCTCGAACGGATTGACGAACTCGTGAATTTCCTATTGCATCTGAAAGCAGAAACTCGCCCGATTACAACGGTATGTGTATTTTTCCCCTAGGCCATTGTAGTTATTGGTTTCGAGTATTAGACTTGCGAAAATTTTGATGGTTTCTCAACGATTCCTTAACTTCAAACTCCCATACCTCGCGAACGGATTGGCGAACGCGAGAAATGCCTGTTGCTTCTGAAAGTGGAAACTCGCCCGATTACAAAGGTGTGTGTACTTTTCCCCTAGGCCATTCCAGTTATAGGTTTCGAGTATCAGACCAGCGAAAATTTTGGTGGTTTCTCAAACATTCCGTAACTTCAAACTCCCATATCTCGCGAACGGAATGACGAACTCGAGAAATTCCTGTTGCATCTGAAAGTAGAAACTCGCCCGATAACAACGGTGTGTGTACTTTTCCCCTAGGCCATTCCAGTTATTGGTTTCGAGTATCAGACCAGCGAAAATTTTGATGGTTTCTCAAACATTCCGTAACTTCAAACTCCCATATCTCGCGAACGGAATGACGAACTCGAGAAATTCCTGTTGCATCTGAAAGTAGAAACTCGCCCGATTACAAAGGTGTATGTACTTTTCCCCTAGGCCATTGCAGTTATAGTTTTCGAGTATCAGACCAGCGAAAATTTTGATGGTTTCTCAAACATTCCGTAACTTCAAACTCCCATATCTCGCGAAAGGAATGACGAACACGAGAAATTCCTGTTGCATCTGAAAGTAGAAACTCGCCAGATTACAACGGTGTGTGTACTTTTCCCCTAGGCCATTCCAGTTATTGGTTTCGAGTATCAGACCAGCAAAAATTTTGATGGTTTCTCAACCATTCCTTAACTTCAAACTGTCTTATCTCGCGAACGGATTTACGAACTCGAGAAATTCCTGTTGCATCTGAAAGTAGAAACTCGCCCGATTATAACGGTATGTGTATTTTTCCCCTAGGCCATTGTTGTTATTGGTTTCGAGTATCAGACTTACGAAAATTTTGATGGTTTCTCAACCATTCCTTAACTTCAAACTCCCATATCTCGCGAACCGATTGATGAACTCGAGAAATTCCTGTTGCATCTGAAAGTAGAAACTCGCCCGATTACAAAGCTATGTGTATTTTTCCCCTAGTCCTTTGTAGTTATTGGTTTCGAGTATCAGACTTACGAAAATTTGGATGGTTTCTCAACCATTCCTTAACTTCAAACTCCCATATCTCTCGAACGGATTGACGAACTCGAGAATTTCCTATTGCATCTGGAAGCAGAAACTCGCCCGATTACAACGGTATGTGTATTTTTCCCCAAGGCCATTGTAGTTATTGGTTTCGAGTATCAGACTTACGATAATTTTGTGGGTTTCTCAACCATTCCTTAACATCAGACTCCCATATCTCGCGAACGGATTGACGAACTCGAGAAATTCCTGTTGCATCTGAAGTAGAAACTCGCCCGTTTACAAAGCTATGTGTATTTTTCCCCTAGGCCTCTGTAGTTATTGGTTTCGAGTATCAGACTTACGAAAATTTGGATGGTTTCTCAACCATTCCTTAACTTCAAACTCCCATATCTCTCGAACGGATTGACGAACTCGAGAATTTCCTATTGCATCTGGAAGCAGAAACTCGCCCGATTACAACGGTATGTGTATTTTTCCCCTAGGCCATTGTAGTTATTGGTTTCGAGTATCAGACTTACGAAAATTTTGTTGGTTTCTCAACCATTCCTTAACATCAAACTCCCATATCTCGCGAACGGAATGACGAACTCGAGAAATTCCTGTTGCATCTGAAGTAGAAACTCGCCCGTTTACAAAGCTATGTGTATTTTTCCCCTAGGCCTCTGTAGTTATTGGTTTCGAGTATCATACTTGCGAAAATTTTGTTGGTTTCTCAACCATTCCTTAACATCAAACTCTCATATCTCGCGAACGGATTGACGAACTCGAGAAATTCCTGTAGCATCTGAAGTAGAAACTCGCCCGTTTACAAAGCTATGTGTATTTTTCCCCTAGGCCTCTGTAGTTATTGGTTTCGAGTATCAGACTTACGAAAATTTGGATGGTTTCTCAACCATTCCTTAACTTCAAACTCCCATATCTCTCGAACGGATTGACGAACTCGAGAATTTCCTATTGCATCTGGAAGCAGAAACTCGCCCGATTACAACGGTATGTGTATTTTTCCCCTAGGCCATTGTAGTTATTGGTTTCGAGTATCAGACTTACGAAAATTTTGTTGGTTTCTCAACCATTCCTTAACATCAAACTCCCATATCTCGCGAACGGAGTGACGAACTCGAGAAATTCCTGTTGTATCTGAAAATAGAAACTCGCTCGATTACAACGGTATGTGTATTTTTCCCCTAGGCCATTGTAGTTATTGGTTTCGAGTATCAGACTTACGAAAATTTTGTTGGTTTCTCAACCATTCCTTAAAATCAAACTCCCATATCTCGCGAACGGATTGACGAACTCGAGAAATTCCTGTTGCATCTGAAGTAGAAACTCGCCCGTTTACAAAGCTATGTTTATTTTTCCCCTAGGCCTCTGTAGTTATTGGTTTCGAGTATCAGACTTGCGAAAATTTTGACGGTTTCTCAACGATTCCTTAACTTCAAACTCCCATACCTCGCGAACGGATTGGCGAACTCGAGGAATTCCTGTTGCATCTGAAAGTGGAAACTCGCCCGATTACAATGGTGTGTGTACTTTTCCCCTAGGCCATTCCAGTTATAGGTTTCGCGTATCAGACCAGCGAAAATTTTGATGGTTTCTCAAACATTCCGTAACTTCAAACTCCCATGTCTCGCGAACGGAATGACGAACTCGAGAAATTCCTGTTGCATCTGAAAGTAGAAACTCGCCCGATTACAACGGTGTGTGTACTTTTCCCCTAGGCCATTCCAGTTATTGGTTTCGAGTATCAGACCAGCAAAAATTTTGATGGTTTCTCAACCATTCCTTAACTTCAAACTGTCTTATCTCGCGAACGGATTTACGAACTCGAGAAATTCCTGTTGCATCTGAAAGTAGAAACTCGCCCGATTACAACGGTATGTGTATTTTTCCCCTAGGCCATTGTTGTTATTGGTTTCGAGTATCAGACTTACGAAAATTTTGATGGTTTCTCAACCATTCCTTAACTTCAAACTCCCATATCTCGCGAACCGATTGATGAACTCGAGAAATTCCTGTTGCATCTGAAAGTAGAAACTCGCCCGATTACAAAGCTATGTGTATTTTTCCCCTAGTCCTTTGTAGTTATTGGTTTCGAGTATCAGACTTACGAAAATTTGGATGGTTTCTCAACCATTCCTTAACTTCAAACTCCCATATCTCTCGAACGGATTGACGAACTCGAGAATTTCCTATTGCATCTGGAAGCAGAAACTCGCCCGATTACAACGGTATGTGTATTTTTCCCCTAGGCCATTGTAGTTATTGGTTTCGAGTATCAGACTTACGAAAATTTTGTTGGTTTCTCAACCATTCCTTAATATCAAACTCCCATATCTCGCGAACGGAGTGACGAACTCGAGAAATTCCTGTTGCATCTGAAAATAGAAACTCGCTCGATTACAACGGTATGTGTATTTTTCCCCTAGGCCATTGTAGTTATTGGTTTCGAGTATCAGACTTACGAAAATTTTGTTGGTTTCTCAACCTTTCCTTAACATCAAACTCCCATATCTCGCGAACGGATTGACGAACTCGAGAAATTCCTGTTGCATCTGAAGTAGAAACTCGCCCGTTTACAAAGCTATGTGTATTTTTCCCCTAGGCCTCTGTAGTTATTGGTTTCGAGTATCAGACTTGCGAAAATTTTGACGGTTTTTCAACGATTCCTTAACTTCAAACTCCCATACCTCGCGAACGGATTGGCGAACTCGAGGAATTCCTGTTGCATCTGAAAGTGGAAACTCGTCCGATTACAATGGTGTGTACTTTTCCCCTAGGCCATTCCAGTTATAGGTTTCGCGTATCAGACCAGCGAAAATTTTGATGGTTTCTCAAACATTCCGTAACTTCAAACTCCCATGTCTCGCGAACGGAATGACGAACTCGAGAAATTCCTGTTGCATCTGAAAGTAGAAACTCGCCCGATTACAAAGGTGTGCGTACTTTTCCCCTAGGCCATTGCAGTTATAGTTTTCGAGTATCAGACCAGCGAAAATTTTGATGGTTCCTCAAACATTCCGTAACTTCAAACTCCCATATCTCGCGAACGGAATGACGAACTCGAGAAATTCCTGTTGCATCTGAAAGTAGAAACTCGCCCGATTACAACGGTGTGTGTACTTTTCCCCTAGGCCACTCCAGTTATTGGTTTCGAGTATCAGACCAGCAAAAATTTTGATGGTTTCTCAACCATTGCTTAACTTCAAACTGTCTTATCTCGCGAACGGATTTACGAACTCGAGAAATTCCTGTTGCATCTGAAAGTAGAAACTCGCCCGATTACAACGGTATGTGTATTTTTCCCCTAGGCCATTGTTGTTATTGGTTTCGATTATCAGACTTACGAAAATTTTGATGGTTTCTCAACCATTCCTTAACTTCAAACTACCATATCTCTCGAACGGATTGACGAACTCGAGAATTTCCTATTGCATCTGAAAGCAGAAACTCGCCCGATTACAACGGTATGTGTATTTTTCCCCTAGGCCATTGTAGTTATTGGTTTCGAGTATCAGACTTACGAAAATTTTGTTGGTTTCTCAACCATTCCTTAACATCAAACTCCCTTATCTCGCGAACGGATTTACGAACTCGAGAAATTCCTGTTGCATCTGAAAGTAGAAACTCGCCCGATTACAACCGTATGTGTATTTTTCCCCTAGGCCATTGATGTTATTGGTTTCGAGTATCAGACTTACGAAAATTTTGATGGTTTCTCAACCATTCCTTAACTTCAAACTCCCATATCTCGCGAACGGAATGACGAACTCGAGAAATTCCTGTTGCATCTGAAAGTAGAAACTCGCCCGATTACAAAGGTTTGTATTCTTTTCCCCTAGGCCATTCCAGTGATAGGTTTCGAGTATGAGACCAGCGAAAATTTTGATGGTTTCTCAAACATTCCGTAATTTCAAACTCCCATATCTCGCGAACGGAATGACCAACTCGAGAAATTCCTGTTGCATCTGAAAGTAGAAACTTGCCCGATTACAATGGTATGTGTACTTTTCTCCTAGGCCTTTCCAGTTATTGGTATCGAGTATCAGACCAGCGAAAATTTTGATGGTTTCTCAACGATTCCTTAACTTCAAACTCCCATACCTCGCGAACGGATTGGCGAACTCGAGAAATTCCTGTTGCATCTGAAAGTAGTATCTCGCCCGAATACAACGGTATGTGTATTTTTCCCCTAGGCCATTGATGTTATTGGTTTCGAGTATCAGACTTACGAAAATTTTGAAGGTTTCTCAACCATTCCTTAACTTGAAACTCCCATATCTCGCGAACGGATTGATGAACTCGAGAAATTCCTGTTGCATGTGAAAGTAGAAACTCGCCCGATTACAAAGCTATTTGTATTTTTCCCCTAGGCCTTTGTAGTTATTGGTTTCGAGTATCAGACTTACGAAAGTTTAAATGGTTTCTCAACCATTTCTTAACTTCAAACTCCCATATCTCTCGAACGGATTGACGAACTCGAGAATTTCCTTTTGCATCTGAAAGCAGAAACTCGCCCGATTAAAACGGTATGTGTATTTTTCCCCTAGGCCATTGTTGTTATTGGTTTCGAGTATCAGACTTACGAAAATTTTGATGGTTTCTCAAACATTCCTTAACTTCAAACTCCCATATCTCGCGAACGGATTGATGAACTCGAGAATTTCCTATTGCATCTGAAAGCAGAAACTCGCCCGATTACAACGGTATGTGTATTTTTCCCCTAGGCCATTGTAGTTATTGGTTTCGAGTATCAGACTTACGAAAATTTTGTTGGTTTCTCAACCATTCCTTAACATCAAACTCCCATATCTCGCGAACGGATTGACGAACTCGAGAAATTCCTGTTGCATCTGAAAGTAGAAACTCGCCCGATTACAAAGCTGTGTGTGTTTTTCCCCTAGTCCTTTGTAGTTATTGGTTTCGAGTATCAGACTTACGAAAATTTGGATGGTTTCTCAACCATTCCTTAACTTCAAACTCCCATATCTCTCGAACGGATTGACGAACTCGAGAATTTCCTATTGCATCTGAAAGCAGAAACTCGCCCGATTACAACGGTATGTGTATTTTTCCCCTAGGCCATTGTAGTTATTGGTTTCGAGTATCAGACTTACGAAAATTTTGTTGGTTTCTCAACCATTCCTTAACATCAAACTCCCATATCTCGCGAACGGATTGACGGACTCGGGAAATTCCTGTTGCATCTGAAGTAGAAACTCGCCCGTTTACAAAGCTATGTGTATTTTTCCCCTAGGCCTCTGTAGTTATTGGTTTCGAGTATCAGACTTACGAAAATTTGGATGGTTTCTCAACCATTCCTTAACTTCAAACTCCCATATCTCTCGAACGGATTGACGAACTCGAGAATTTCCTATTGCATCTGAAAGCAGAAACTCGCCCGATTACAACGGTATGTGTATTTTTCCCCTAGGCCATTGTAGTTATTGGTTTCGAGTATCAGACTTACGAAAATTTTGTTGGTTTCTCAACCATTCCTTAACATCAAACTCCCATATCTCGCGAACGGATTGACGAACTCGAGAAATTCCTGTTGCATCTGAAGTAGAAACTCGCCCGATTACAACGGTATGTGTATTTTTCCCCTAGGCGATTGTAGTTATTGGTTTCGAGTATCAGACTTACGAAAATTTGGATGGTTTCTCAACCATTCCTTAAGTTCAAACTCCCATATCTCTCGAACGGATTGACGAACTCGAGAATTTCCTATTGCATCTGAAAGCAGAAACTCGCCCGATTACAACGGTGTGTGTACTTTTCCCCTAGGCCATTCCAGTTATTGGTTTCGAGTATCAGACCAGCAAAAATTTTGATGGTTTCTCAACCATTCCTTAACTTCAAACTGTCTTATCTCGCGAACGGTTTTACGAACTCGAGAAATTCCTGTTGCATCCGAAAGTAGAAACTCGCCCGATTATAACGGTATGTGTATTTTTACCCTAGGCCATTGTTGTTATTGGTTTCGAGTATCAGACTTACGAAAATTTTGTTGGTTTCTCAACCATTCCTTAACATCAAACTCCCATATCTCGCGAACGGATTGACGAACTCGAGAAATTCCTGTTGCATCTGAAGTGGAAACTCGCCCGTTTACAAAGCTATGTGTATTTTTCCCCTAGGCCTCTGTAGTTATTGGTTTCGAGTATCAGACTTACGAAAATTTTGTTGGTTTCTCAACCATTCCTTAACATCAAACTCCCATATCTCGCGAACGGATTGACGAACTCGAGAAATTCCTGTTGCATCTGAAGTAGAAACTCGCCCGTTTACAAAGCTATGTGTATTTTTCCCCTAGGCCTCTGTAGTTATTGGTTTCGGGTAACAGACTTGCGAAAATTTTGACGGTTTCTCAACGATTCCTTAACTTCAAACTCCCATACCTCGCGAACGGATTGGCGAACTCGAGGAATTCCTGTTGCATCTGAAAGTGGAAACTCGCCCGATTACAATGGTGTGTGTACTTTTCCCCTAGGCCATTCCAGTTATAGGTTTCGCGTATCAGACTAGCGAAAATTTTGATGGTTTCTCAAACATTCCGTAACTTCAAACTCCCATGTCTCGCGAACGGAATGACGAACTCGAGAAATTCCTGTTGCATCTGAAAGTAGAAACTCGCCCGATTACAAAGGTGTGCGTACTTTTCCCCTAGGCCATTGCAGTTATAGTTTTCGAGTATCAGACCAGCGAAAATTTTGATGGTTTCTCAAACATTCCGTAACTTCAAACTCCCATATCTCGCGAACGGAATGACGAACTCGAGAAATTCCTGTTGCATCTGAAAGTAGAAACTCGCCCGATTACAACGGTGTGTGTACTTTTCCCCTAGGCCACTCCAGTTATTGGTTTCGAGTATCAGACCAGCAAAAATTTTGATGGTTTCTCAACCATTGCTTAACTTCAAACTGTCTTATCTCGCGAACGGATTTACGAACTCGAGAAATTCCTGTTGCATCTGAAATTAGAAACTCGCCCGATTACAACGGTATGTGTATTTTTCCCCTAGGCCATTGTTGTTATTGGTTTCGATTATCAGACTTACGAAAATTTTGATGGTTTCTCAACCATTCCTTAACTTCAAACTACCATATCTCTCGAACGGATTGACGAACTCGAGAATTTCCTATTGCATCTGAAAGCAGAAACTCGCCCGATTACAACGGTATGTGTATTTTTCCCCTAGGCCATTGTAGTTATTGGTTTCGAGTATCAGACTTACGAAAATTTTGTTGGTTTCTCAACCATTCCTTAACATCAAACTCCCTTATCTCGCGAACGGGTTTACGAACTCGAGAAATTCCTGTTGCATCTGAAAGTAGAAACTCGCCCGATTACAACCGTATGTGTATTTTTCCCCTAGGCCATTGATGTTATTGGTTTCGAGTATCAGACTTACGAAAATTTTGATGGTTTCTCAACCATTCCTTAACTTCAAACTCCCATATCTCGCGAACGGAATGACGAACTCGAGAAATTCCTGTTGCATCTGAAAGTAGAAACTCGCCCGATTACAAAGGTGTGTATACTTTTCCCCTAGGCCATTCCAGTTATAGGTTTCGAGTATGAGACCAGCGAAAATTTTGATGGTTTCTCAAACATTCCGTAATTTCAAACTGCCATATCTCGCGAACGGAATGACCAACTCGAGAAATTCCTGTTGCATCTGAAAGTAGAAACTTGCCCGATTACAATGGTATGTGTACTTTTCTCCTAGGCCTTTCCAGTTATTGGTATCGAGTATCAGACCAGCGAAAATTTTGATGGTTTCTCAACGATTCCTTAACTTCAAACTCCCATACCTCGCGAACGGATTGGCGAACTCGAGAAATTCCTGTTGCATCTGAAAGTAGTATCTCGCCCGATTACAACGGTATGTGTATTTTTCCCCTAGGCCATTGATGTTATTGGTTTCGAGTATCAGACTTAAGAAAATTTTGATGGTTTCTCAACCATTCCTTAACTTGAAACTCCCATATCTCGCGAACGGATTGATGAACTCGAGAAATTCCTGTTGCATGTGAAAGTAGAAACTCGCCCGATTACAAAGCTATTTGTATTTTTCCCCTAGGCCTTTGTAGTTATTGGTTTCGAGTATCAGACTTACGAAAATTTAAATGGTTTCTCAACCATTTCTTAACTTCAAACTCCCATATCTCTCGAACGGATTGACGAACTCGAGAATTTCCTTTTGCATCTGAAAGCAGAAACTCGCCCGATTACAACGATATGTGTATTTTTCCCCTAGGCCATTGTTGTTATTGGTTTCGACTATCAGACTTACGAAAATTTTGATGGTTTCTCAAACATTCCTTAACTTCAAACTCCCATATCTCGCGAACGGATTGATGAACTCGAGAATTTCCTATTGCATCTGAAAGCAGAAACTCGCCCGATTACAACGGTATGTGTATTTTTCCCCTAGGCCATTGTAGTTATTGGTTTCGAGTATCAGACTTACGAAAATTTTGTTGGTTTCTCAACCATTCCTTAACATCAAACTCCCATATCTCGCGAACGGATTGACGAACTCGAGAAATTCCTGTTGCATCTGAAAGTAGAAACCCGCCCGATTACAAAGCTGTGTGTGTTTTTCCCCTAGTCCTTTGTAGTTATTGGTTTCGAGTATCAGACTTACGAAAATTTGGATGGTTTCTCAACCATTCCTTAACTTCAAACTCCCATATCTCTCGAACGGATTGACGAACTCGATAATTTCCTATTGCATCTGAAAGCAGAAACTCGCCCGATTACAACGGTATGTGTATTTTTCCCCTAGGCCATTGTAGTTATTGGTTTCGAGTATCAGACTTACGAAAATTTTGTTGGTTTCTCAACCATTCCTTAACATCAAACTCCCATATCTCGCGAACGGATTGACGAACTCGAGAAATTCCTGTTGCATCTGAAGTAGAAACTCGCCCGCTTACAAAGCTATGTGTATTTTTCCCCTAGGCCTTTGTAGTTATTGGTTTCGAGTATCAGACTTGCGAAAATTTTGATGGTTTCTTAACGATTCCTTAACTTCAAACTCCCATACCTCGCGAACGGATTGGCGAACTCGAGGAATTCCTGTTGCATCTGAAAGTAGAAACTCGCCCGATTACAAAGGTGTGTGTACTTTTCCCCTAGGCCATTGCAGTTATAGTTTTCGAGTATCAGACCAGCGAAAATTTTGATGGTTTCTCAAACATTCCGTAACTTCAAACTCCCATATCTCGCGAACGGAATGACGAACTCGAGAAATTCCTGTTGCATCTGAAAGTAGAAACTCGCCCGATTACAACGGTCTGTGCACTTTTCCCCTAGGTCATTCCACTTATTGGTTTCGAGTATCAGACCAGCGAAAATTTTGATGGTTTCTCAACGATTCCTTAACTTCAAACTCCCATACCTCGCGAACGGATTGGCGAACTCGAAGAATTCCTGTTGCATCTGAAAGTGGAAACTCGCCCGATTACAATGGTGTGTGTACTTTTCCCCTAGGCCATTCCAGTTATAGGTTTCGCGTATCAGACCAGCGAAAATTTTGATGGTTTCTCAAACATTCCGTAACTTCATACTCCCATGTCTCGCGAACGGAATGACGAACTCGAGAAATTCCTGTTGCATCTGAAAGTAGAAACTCGCCCGATTACAAAGGTGTGTGTACTTTTCCCCTAGGCCATTGCAGTTATAGTTTTCGAGTATCAGACCAGCGAAAATTTTGATGGTTTCTCAAACATTCCGTAACTTCAAACTCCCATATCTCACGAACGGAATGACGAACTCGAGAAATTCCTGTTGCATCTGAAAGTAGAAACTCGCCCGATTACAACGGTGTGTGTACTTTTCCCCTAGGCTACTCCAGTTATTGGTTTCGAGTATCAGACCAGCAAAAATTTTGATGGTTTCTCAACCATTGCTTAACTTCAAACTGTCTTATCTCGCGAACGGATTTACGAACTCGAGAAATTCCTGTTGCATCTGAAAGTAGAAACTCGCCCGATTACAACGGTATGTGTATTTTTCCCCTAGGCCATTGTTGTTATTGGTTTCGATTATCAGACTTACGAAAATTTTGATGGTTTCTCAACCATTCCTTAAC
Organism: Ptiloglossa arizonensis; assembly: GCF_051014685.1. Classification (NCBI taxonomy): domain Eukaryota; kingdom Metazoa; phylum Arthropoda; class Insecta; order Hymenoptera; family Colletidae; genus Ptiloglossa; species Ptiloglossa arizonensis. Next base: position 100,976 of record NW_027478662.1, read on the forward strand.
TTCAAACTACCATATCTCTCGAACGGATTGACGAACTCGAGAATTTCCTATTGCATCTGAAAGCAGAAACTCGCCCGATTACAACGGTATGTGTATTTTTCCCCTAGGCCATTGTAGTTATTGGTTTCGAGTATCAGACTTACGAAAATTTTGTTGGTTTCTCAACCATTCCTTAACATCAAACTCCCTTATCTCGCGAACGGATTTACGAACTCGAGAAATTCCTGTTGCATCTGAAAGTAGAAACTCGCCCGATTACAACGGTATGTGTATTTTACCCCTAGGCCATTGATGTTATTGGTTTCGAGTATCAGACTTACGAAAATTTTGATGGTTTCTCAACCATTCCTTAACTTCAAACTCCCATATCTCGCGAACGGAATGACGAACTCGAGAAATTCCTGTTGCATCTGAAAGTAGAAACTCGCCCGATAACAACGGTGTGTGTACTTTTCCCGTAGGCCATTCCAGTTATTGGTTTCGAGTATCAGACCAGCAAATATTTTGATGGTTTCTCAACCATTCCTTAACTTCAAACTGTCTTATCTCGCGAACGGATTTACGAACTCGAGAAATTCCTGTTCCATCTGAAAGTAGTAACTCCCCCGATTACAACGGTATGTGTATTTTTCCCCTAGGCCATTGTGGTTATTGGTTTCGATTATCAGACTTACGAAAATTTTGTTGGTTTCTCAACCATTCCTTAACATCAAACTCCCATATCTCGCGAACGGTGTGACGAACTCGAGAAATTCCTGTTGCATCTGAAAATAGAAACTCGCTCGATTACAACGGTATGTGTATTTTTCCCCTAGGCCATTGTAGTTATTGGTTTCGAGTATCAGACTTACGAAAATTTTGTTGGTTTCTCAACCATTCCTTAACATCAAACTCCCATATCTCGCGAACGGATTGACGAACTCGAGAAATTCCTGTTGCATCTGAAGTAGAAACTCGGCCGTTTACAAAGCTATGTGTATTTTTCCCCTAGGCCTCTGTAGTTATTGGTTTCGAGTATCAGACTTGCGAAAATTTTGACGGTTTCTCAACGATTCCTTAACTTCAAACTCCCATACCTCGCGAACGGATTGGCGAACTCGAAGAATTCCTGTTGCATCTGAAAGTGGAAACTCGCCCGATTACAATGGTGTGTGTACTTTTCCCCTAGGCCATTCCAGTTATAGGTTTCGCGTATCAGACCAGCGAAAATTTTGATGGTTTCTCAAACATTCCGTAACTTCATACTCCCATGTCTCGCGAACGGAATGACGAACTCGAGAAATTCCTGTTGCATCTGAAAGTAGAAACTCGCCCGATTACAAAGGTGTGTGTACTTTTCCCCTAGGCCATTGCAGTTATAGTTTTCGAGTATCAGACCAGCGAAAATTTTGATGGTTTCTCAAACATTCCGTAACTTCAAACTCCCATATCTCACGAACGGAATGACGAACTCGAGAAATTCCTGTTGCATCTGAAAGTAGAAACTCGCCCGATTACAACGGTGTGTGTACTTTTCCCCTAGGCTACTCCAGTTATTGGTTTCGAGTATCAGACCAGCAAAAATTTTGATGGTTTCTCAACCATTGCTTAACTTCAAGCTGTCTTATCTCGCGAACGGATTTACGAACTCGAGAAATTCCTGTTGCATCTGAAAGTAGAAACTCGCCCGATTACAACGGTATGTGTATTTTTCCCCTAGGCCATTGTTGTTATTGGTTTCGATTATCAGACTTACGAAAATTTTGATGGTTTCTCAACCATTCCTTAACTTCAAACTACCATATCTCTCGAACGGATTGACGAACTCGAGAATTTCCTATTGCATCTGAAAGCAGAAACTCGCCCGATTACAACGGTATGTGTATTTTTCCCCTAGGCCATTGTAGTTATTGGTTTCGAGTATCAGACTTACGAAAATTTTGTTGGTTTCTCAACCATTCCTTAACATCAAACTCCCTTATCTCGCGAACGGATTTACGAACTCGAGAAATTCCTGTTGCATCTGAAAGTAGAAACTCGCCCGATTACAACGGTATGTGTATTTTACCCCTAGGCCATTGATGTTATTGGTTTCGAGTATCAGACTTACAAAAATTTTGATGGTTTCTCAACCATTCCTTAACTTCAAACTCCCATATCTCGCGAACGGAATGACGAACTCGAGAAATTCCTGTTGCATCTGAAAGTAGAAACTCGCCCGATAACAACGGTGTGTGTACTTTTCCCCTAGGCCATTCCAGTTATTGGTTTCGAGTATCAGACCAGCAAAAATTTTGATGGTTTCTCAACCATTCCTTAACTTCAAACTGTCTTATCTCGCGAACGGATTTACGATCTCGAGAAATTCCTGTTGCATCTGAAAGTAGAAACTCGCCCGATTACAACGGTATGTGTATTTTTCCCCTAGGCCATTGTTGTTATTGGTTTCGAGTATCAGACTTACGAAAATTTTGATGGTTTCTCAACCATTCCTTAACTTCAAACTCCCATATTTCGCGAACCGATTGATGAACTCGAGAAATTCCTGTTGCATCTGAAAGTAGAAACTCGCCCGATTACAAAGCTATGTGTATTCTTCCCCTAGTCCTTTGTAGTTATTGGTTTCGAGTATCAGACTTACAAAAATTTGGATGGTTTCTCAATCATTTCTTAACTTCAAACTCCCATATCTCTCGAACGGATTGACGAACTAGAGAATTTCCTATTGCATCTCAAAGCAGAAACTCGCCCGATTACAACGGTATGTGTATTTTTCCCCTAGGCCATTGTTGTTATTGGTTTCGAGTATCAGACTTACGAAAATTTTGATGGTTTCTCAACCATTCCTTCACTTCAAACTCCCATATCTCGCGAACGGATTGATGAACTCGAGAAATTCCTGTTGCATGTGAAAGTAGAAACTCGCTCGATTACAAAGGTGTGTGTACTTTTCCCCTAGGCCATTCCAGTTATAGGTTTCGAGTATCAGACCAGCGAAAATTTTGATGGTTTCTCAAACATTCCGTAACTTCAAACTCCCATATCTCGCGAACGGAATGACGAACTCGAGAAATTCCTGTTGCCTCTGAAAGTAGAAACTCGCCCGATTACAAAGGTGTGTATACTTTTCCCCTAGGCCATTCCAGTTATAGGTTTCGAGTATCAGACCAGCGAAAATTTTGATGGTTTCTCAAACATTCCGTAACTTCAAACTCCCATATCTCGCGAACGGAATGACCAACTCGAGAAATTCCTGTTGCATCTGAAAGTAGAAACTGGCCCGATTACAATGGTATGTGTACTTTTCTCCTAGGCCTTTCCAGTTATTGGCATCGAGTATCAGACCAGCGAAAATTTTGATGGTTTCTCAACGATTCCTTAACTTCAAACTCCCATACCTCGCGAAAGGATTGGCGAACTCGAGAAATTCCTGTTGCATGTGAAAGTAGAAACTCGCCCGATTACAAAGCTATGTGTATTTTTCCCCTAGGCCTTTGTAGTTATTGGTTTCGTGTATCAGACTTACGAAAATTTGGATGGTTTCTCAACCATTTCTTAACTTCAAACTCCCATATCTCGCGAACGGATTGATGAAATCGAGAAATTCCTGTTGCATGTGAAACTAGAAACTCGCCCGATTCCAAAGCTATGTGTATTTTTCCCCTAGGCCTTTGTAGTTATTGGTTTCGAGTATCAGACTTACGAAAATTTGGATGGTTTCTCAACCATTTCTTAACTTCAAACTCCCATATCTCTCGAACGGATTGACGAACTCGAGAATTTCCTATTGCATCTGAAAGCAGAAACTCGCCCGATTACAACGGTATGTGTATTTTTCCCCTAGGCCACTGTAGTTATTGGTTTCGAGTATCAGACTTACGAAAATTTTGTTGGTTTCTCAACCATTCCTTAACATCAAACTCCCATATCTCGCGAACGGATTGACGAACTCAAGAAATTCCTGTTGCATCTGAAAGTAGAAACTCGCCCGATTACAAAGCTATGTGTATTTTTCCCCTAGGCCTTTGTAGTTATTGGTTTCGAGTATCAGACTTGCGAAAATTTTGATGGTTTCTCAACGATTCCTTAACTTCAAACTCCCATACCTCGCGAACGGATTGGCGAACTCGAGAAATTCCTGTCGTATCTGAAAGTGGAAACTTGCCCGATTACAATGGTGTGTGTACTTTTCCCCTAGGCCATTCCAGTTATAGGTTTCCAGTATCAGACCAGCGAAAATTTTGATGGTTTCTCAACCATTCCTTAAATTCAAACTGTCTTATCTCGCGAACGGATTTACGAACTCGAGAAATTCCTGTTGCATCTGAAAGTAGAAACTCGCCCGATTACAACCGTATGTGTATTTTTCCCCTAGGCCATTGATGTTATTGGTTTCGAGTATCAGACTTACGAAAATTTTGATGGTTTCTCAACCATTCCTTAACTTCAAACTCCCATATCTCGCGAACGGAATGACGAACTCGAGAAATTCCTGTTGCATCTGAAAGTAGAAACTTGCCCGATTACAATGGTATGTGTACTTTTCCCCTAGGCTATTCCAGTTATAGTTTTCGAGTATCAGACCAGCGAAAATTTTGATGGCTTCTCAAACATTCCGTGACTTCAAACTCCCATGTCTCGCGAACGGAATGATGAACTCGAGAAATTCCTGTTGCATTTGAAAGTAGAAACTCGCCCGATTACAACGGTGTGTGTACTTTTCCCCTAGGCCATTCCAGTTATTGGTTTCGAGTATCAGACCAGCGAAAATTTTGATGGTTTCTCGACCATTCCTTAAATTCAAACTGTCTTATCTCGCGAACGGATTTACGAACTCGAGAAATTCCTGTTGCATCTGAAAGTAGAATCTCGCCCGATTACAACGGTATGTGTATTTTTCCCCTAGGCCATTGATGTTATTGGTTACGAGTATCAGACTTACGAAAATTTTGATGGTTTCTCAACCATTCCTTAACTTCAAACTCCCATATCTCGCGAACGGATTGATGAACTCGAGAAATTCCTGTTGCATCTGAAAGTAGAAGCTCGCCCGATTACAAAGCTATGTGTATTTTTCCCCTAGGCCTCTGTAGTTATTGGTTTCGAGTATCAGACTTGCGAAAATTTTGATGGTTTCTCAACGATTCCTTAACTTCAAACTCCCATACCTCGCGAACGGCTTGGCGAACTCGAGAAATTCCTGTTGCATCTGAAAGTAGAAACTCGCCCGATTACAGAGGTGTGTATACTTTTCCCCTAGGCCATTCCAGTTATAGGTTTCGAATATCAGACCAGCGAAAATTTTGATGGTTTCTCAAACATTCCGTAACTTCAAACTCCCATATCTCGCGAACGGAATGACCAACTTGAGAAATTCCTGTTGCATCTGAAAGTAGAAACTTGCCCGATTACAATGGTATGTGTACTTTTCTCCTAGGCCATTCCAGTTATTGGTATCGAGTATCAGACCAGCGAAAATTTTGATGGTTGCTCAACCATTCCTTAACTTCAAACTCCCATATCTCGCGAACGGATTGACGAACTCGAGAAATTCCTGTTGCATCTGAAATTAGAAACTCGCCCGATTACGATGGTCCTTTTCCCCTAGGCCATTCTAGTTATTGGTTTTGAGTATCAGACGATCGAAAATTTTGATGGTTTCTCAACCATTCCTTAACTCCAAACTCCCATATCTCGCGATCGGAATGACGAACTCGAGAAATTCCCGTTGCATCTGAAAGTAGAAACTCGCCCGATTACAACGGTATGTGTATTTTTCCCCTAGGCCATTGTTGTTATTAGTTTCGAGTATCAGACTTACGAAAATTTTGATGGTTTCTCAAACATTCCGTAACTTCAAACTCCCATATCTCGCGAACGGAATGACCAACTCGAGAAATTCTTGTTGCATCTGAAAGTAGAAGCTTGCCCGATTACAATGGTATGTGTACTTTTCCCCTAGGCCATTCCAGTTATTGGTTTCGAGTATCAGACCAGCGAAAATTTTGATGGTTTCTCGACCATTCCTTAAATTCAAACTGTCTTATCTCGCGAACGGATTTACGAACTCGAGAAATTCCTGTTGCATCTGAAAGTAGAATCTCGCCCGATTACAACGGTATGTGTATTTTTCCCCTAGGCCATTGATGTTATTGGTTTCGAGTATCAGACTTACGAAAATTTTGATGGTTTCTCAACCATTCCTTAACTTCAAACTCCCATATCTCGCGAACGGATTGATGTACTCGAGAAATTCCTGTTGCATCTGAAAGTAGAAGCTCGCCCGATTACAAAGCTATGTGTATTTTTCCCCTAGGCCTCTGTAGTTATTGGTTTCGAGTATCAGACTTGCGAAAATTTTGATGGTTTCTCAACGATTCCTTAACTTCAAACTCCCATACCTCGCGAACGGCTTGGCGAACTCGAGAAATTCCTGTTGCATCTGAAAGTAGAAACTCGCCCGATTACAGAGGTGTGTATACTTTTCCCCTAGGCCATTCCAGTTATAGGTTTCGAATATCAGAACAGCGAAAATTTTGATGGTTTCTCAAACATTCCGTAACTTCAAACTCCCATATCTCGCGAACGGAATGACCAACTTGAGAAATTCCTGTTGCATCTGAAAGTAGAAACTTGCCCGATTACAATGGTATGTGTACTTTTCTCCTAGGCCATTCCAGTTATTGGTATCGAGTATCAGACCAGCGAAAATTTTGATGGTTGCTCAACCATTCCTTAACTTCAAACTCCCATATCTCGCGAACGGATTGACGAACTCGAGAAATTCCTGTTGCATCTGAAATTAGAAACTCGCCCGATTACGATGGTCCTTTTCCCCTAGGCCATTCTAGTTATTGGTTTTGAGTATCAGACGATCGAAAATTTTGATGGTTTCTCAACCATTCCTTAACTCCAAACTCCCATATCTCGCGATCGGAATGACGAACTCGAGAAATTCCCGTTGCATCTGAAAGTAGAAACTCGCCCGATTACAACGGTATGTGTATTTTTCCCCTAGGCCATTGTTGTTATTAGTTTCGAGTATCAGACTTACGAAAATTTTGATGGTTTCTCAAACATTCCGTAACTTCAAACTCCCATATCTCGCGAACGGAATGACCAACTCGAGAAATTCTTGTTGCATCTGAAAGTAGAAGCTTGCCCGATTACAATGGTATGTGTACTTTTCCCCTAGGCCATTCCAGTTATTGGTTTCGAGTATCAGACCAGCGAAAATTTTGATGGTTTCTCGACCATTCCTTAAATTCAAACTGTCTTATCTCGCGAACGGATTTACGAACTCGAGAAATTCCTGTTGCATCTGAAAGTAGAATCTCGCCCGATTACAACGGTATGTGTATTTTTCCCCTAGGCCATTGATGTTATTGGTTTCGAGTATCAGACTTACGAAAATTTTGATGGTTTCTCAACCATTCCTTAACTTCAAACTCCCATATCTCGCGAACGGATTGATGTACTCGAGAAATTCCTGTTGCATCTGAAAGTAGAAGCTCGCCCGATTACAAAGCTATGTGTATTTTTCCCCTAGGCCTCTGTAGTTATTGGTTTCGAGTATCAGACTTGCGAAAATTTTGATGGTTTCTCAACGATTCCTTAACTTCAAACTCCCATACCTCGCGAACGGCTTGGCGAACTCGAGAAATTCCTGTTGCATCTGAAAGTAGAAACTCGCCCGATTACAGAGGTGTGTATACTTTTCCCCTAGGCCATTCCAGTTATAGGTTTCGAATATCAGAACAGCGAAAATTTTGATGGTTTCTCAAACATTCCGTAACTTCAAACTCCCATATCTCGCGAACGGAATGACCAACTTGAGAAATTCCTGTTGCATCTGAAAGTAGAAACTTGCCCGATTACAATGGTATGTGTACTTTTCTCCTAGGCCATTCCAGTTATTGGTATCGAGTATCAGACCAGCGAAAATTTTGATGGTTGCTCAACCATTCCTTAACTTCAAACTCCCATATCTCGCGAACGGATTGACGAACTCGAGAAATTCCTGTTGCATCTGAAATTAGAAACTCGCCCGATTACGATGGTCCTTTTCCCCTAGGCCATTCTAGTTATTGGTTTTGAGTATCAGACGAGCGAAAATTTTGATGGTTTCTCAACCATTCCTTAACTCCAAACTCCCATATCTCGCGATCGGAATGACGAACTCGAGAAATTCCCGTTGCATCTGAAAGTAGAAACTCGCCCGATTACAACGGTATGTGTATTTTTCCCCTAGGCCATTGTTGTTATTAGTTTCGAGTATCAGACTTACGAAAATTTTGATGGTTTCTCAAACATTCCGTAACTTCAAACTCCCATATCTCGCGAACGGAATGACCAACTCGAGAAATTCCTGTTGCATCTGAAAGTAGAAGCTTGCCCGATTACAATGGTATGTGTACTTTTCCCTTAGGCCATTCCAGTTATTGGTTTCGAGTATCAGACCAGCGAAAATTTTGATGGTTTCTCGACCATTCCTTAAATTCAAACTGTCTTATCTCGCGAACGGATTTACGAACTCGAGAAATTCCTGTTGCATCTGAAAGTAGAATCTCGCCCGATTACAACGGTATGTGTATTTTTCCCCTAGGCCATTGATGTTATTGGTTTCGAGTATCAGACTTACGAAAATTTTGATGGTTTCTCAACCATTCCTTAACTTCAAACTCCCATATCTCGCGAACGGATTGATGAACTCGTGAAATTCCTGTTGCATCTGAAAGTAGAAGCTCGCCCGATTACAAAGCTATGTGTATTTTTCCCCTAGGCCTCTGTAGTTATTGGTTTCGAGTATCAGACTTGCGAAAATTGTGATGGTTTCTCAACCATTCCTCAACTTCAAACTCCCATATCTCTCGAACGGATTGACGAACTCGAGAATTTCCTATTGCATCTGAAAGCAGAAACTCGCCCGATTACAACGGTATGTGTATTTTTCCCCTAGGCCTTTGTAGTTATTGGTTTCGAGTATCAGACTTGCTAAAATTGTGGTGGTTTCTCAACCGTTCCTTAGTTTCAAACTCCCATATCTCGCGAACGGATTGACGAACTCGAGAAATTCCTGTTGCATCTGAAACCAGAAACTCGTCCGATTACAACGGTATGTGTATTTTTGCCCTAGGCCATAGTAGTTATTGGTTTCGAGAATCAGACTTGCTAAAATTTTGATGGTTTCTCAACCATTCCTTAACTTCAAACTCCGATACCTCGCGAACGGATTGGCGAACTCGAGAAGTTCCTGTCGCCTCTGAAAGTAGAAACTTGTCCGATTACAATGGTGTGTGTACTATTCCCCTAGGCCGTTCCAGTTATTGGTTTCGAGTATCAGACTTGCGAAAATTTTGATGGTTTCTCAACCATTCCTTAACTTCAAACTCCCATATCTCGCGAACGGATTGACGAACACGAGAAATTCCTGTTGCATCTGAAAGTAGAAACTCGCCCGATTACAAAGGTATGTGTATTTATCCCCTAGGCCTTTGTAGTTGTTGGTTTCGAGTATCAGACTTGCGAAAATTTTGATGGTTTCTCAAGCATTCCTTAACTTTAAACTCACATATCTCGCGAACGGATTGCCGAATCCGAAAAATTTCTGTTGCATCTGAAAGTAAAAACTCTCCCGATTACAACCGTATGTGTATTTTTCCCCTAGGCCACTCCAGTTATTCGTTTCTAGCATCAGAATTGCGAAAATTGTGATGGTTTCCCAACCATTCCTCAACTTCAAACTCCCATATCTCGCGAATAGATTGGCGAACTCGATTATTTCCTGTTGCATCTGAAAGTAGAAACTCGACCGATTACAATGGTGTGTGTACTTTTCCCCACGGTCATTCCAGTTATTCGTTTCTAGCGTCAGAATTGTGAAACTTTTGATGGTTTCTCAACCATTTCATAACTTCAAACTCCCATATCTCGCGAACGGATTGATGAACTCGAGAAATTCCTGTTGCATGTGAAAGTAGAAACTCGCCCGATTACAAAGCTATGTGTATTTTTCCCCTAGGCCTTTGTAGTTATTGGTTTCGAGTATCAGACTTACGAAAATTTGGATGGTTTCTCAACCATTTCTTAACTTCAAACTCCCATATCTCTCGAACGGATTGACGAACTCGAGAATTTCTTATTGCATCTGAAAGCAGAAACTCGCCCGATTACAACGGTATGTGTATTTTTCCCCTAGGCCACTGTTGTTATTGGTTTCGAGTATCAGACTTACGAAAATTTTGATGGTTTATCAACCATTCCTTAACTTCAAACTCCCATATCTCGCGAACGGATTGATGAACTCGAGAAATTCCTGTTGCATCTGAAAGTAGAAACTCGCCCGATTACAAAGCTATGTGTATTTTTCCCCTAGTCCTTTGTAGTTATTGGTTTCGAGTATCAGACTTACGAAAATTTGGATGGTTTCTCAACCATTCCTTAACTTCAAACTCCCATATCTCTCGAACGGATTGACGAACTCGAGAATTTCCTATTGCATCTGAAAGCAGAAACTCGCCCGATTACAACGGTATGTGTATTTTTCCCCTAGGCCATTGTAGTTATTGGTTTCGAGTATCAGACTTACGAAAATTTTGTTGGTTTCTCAACCATTCCTTAACATCAAACTCCCATATCTCGCGAACGGATTGACGAACTCAAGAAATTCTGTTGCATCTGAAAGTAGAAACTCGCCCGATTACAAAGCTATGTGTATTTTTCCCCTAGTCCTTTGTAGTTATTGGTTTCGAGTATCAGACTTACGAAAATTTTGATGGTTTCTCAACCATTCCTTAACTTCAAACTCCCATATCTCGCGAACGGAATGACGAACTCGAGAAATTCCTGTTGCATCTGAAAGTGGAAACTCGCCCGATTACAATGGTGTGTGTACTTTTCCCCTAGGCCATTCCAGTTATAGGTTTCGATTATCAGACTTACGAAAATTTTGATGGTTTCTCAAACATTCCGTAACTTCAAACTCCCATATCTCGCGAACGGAATGATGAACTCGAGAAATTCCTGTTGCATCTGAAAGTAGAAACTCGCCCGATTACAACGGTGTGTGTACTTTTCCCCTAGGCCATTCCAGTTATTGGTTTCGAGTATCAGACCAGCGAAAATTTTGATGGTTTCTCGACCATTCCTTAAATTCAAACTGTCTTATCTCGCGAACGGATTTACGAACTCGAGAAATTCCTGTTGCATCTGAAAGTAGAATCTCGCCCGATTACAACGGTATGTGTATTTTTCCCCTAGGCCATTGATGATATTGGTTTCGAGTATCAGACTTACGAAAATTTTGATGGTTTCTCAACCATTCCTTAACTTCAAACTCCCATATCTCGCGAACGGATTGATGAACTCGAGAAATTCCTGTTGCATCTGAAAGTAGAAGCTCGCCCGATTACAAAGCTATGTGAATTTTTCCCCTAGGCCTCTGTAGTTATTGGTTTCGAGTATCAGACTTGCGAAAATTTTGATGGTTTCTCAACGATTCCTTAACTTCAAACTCCCATACATCGCGAACGGATTGGCGAACTCGAGAACTTCCTGTTGCATCTGAAAGTAGAAACTTGCCCAATTACAATGGTATGTGTACTTTTCTCCTAGGCCATTCCAGTTATTGGTATCGAGTATCAGACCAGCGAAAATTTTGATGGTTGCTCAACCATTCCTTATCTTCAAACTCCCATATCTTGCGAACGGATTGACGAACTCGAGAAATTCCTGTTGTATCTGAAAGTAGAAACTCGCCCGATTACAACGGTATGTGTATTTTTCCCCTAGGCCATTGTTGTTATTAGTTTCGAGTATCAGACTTACGAAAATTTTGATGGTTTCTCAACCATTCCTTAACTTCAAACTCCCATATCTCGCGAACGGATTGACGAACTCGAGAAATTCCGGTTGAATCTGGAAGTAGAAACTCTCCCGTCTACAACGGTACGTGTATTTTTCCCCTAAGCCTTTGTTGTTATTGGTTTCGAGTATCAGACTTGCGAAAATTGTGATGGTTTCTCAACCATTCCTCAACTTCAAACTCCCATATCTCGCGAACGGATTGACGAACTCGAGAAATTCCTCTTGTATCTGAAAGTAGAAACTCGCCCGATTACAAAGGTATGTGTATTTTTCCCCTGGGCCATAGTAGTTATTGGTTTCGAGTATCAGACTTGCGAAAATTGTGACGGTTTCTCAACCATTCCTTAACTTCAAACTCCCATTTGTCGCGAACGGATTGACGAACTGGAGAAATTCCTGTTGCATCTGAAACCAGAAAGTCGTCCGATTACAAAGGTATGTGTATTTTTCCCCTAGGCCTTTGTAGTTATTGGTTTCGAGTATCAGACTTGCTAAAATTGTGGTGGTTTCTCAACCGTTCCTTAGTTTCAAACTCCCATATCTCGCGAACGGATTGACGAACTCGAGAAATTCCTGTTGCATCTGAAACCAGAAACTCGTCCGATTACAACGGTATGCGTATTTTTGCCCTAGGCCATAGTAGTTATTGGTTTCGAGAATCAGACTTGCTAAAATTTTGATGGTTTCTCAACCATTCCTTAACTTCAAACTCCGATGCCTCGCGAACGGATTGGCGAACTCGAGAAGTTCCTGTCGCATCTGAAAGTAGAAACTTGTCCGATTACAATGGTGTGTGTACTTTTCCCCTAGGCCGTTCCAGTTATTGGTTTCGAGTATCAGACTTGCGAAAATTTTGATGGTTTCTCAACCATTCCTTAACTTCAAACTCCCATATCTCGCGAACGGATTGACGAACTCGAGAAATTCCTCTTGCATCTGAAAGTAGAAACTCGCCCGATTACAAAGGTATGTGTATTTATCCCCTAGGCCTTTGTAGTTGTTGGTTTCGAGTATCAGACTTGCGAAAATTTTGATGGTTTCTCAAGCATTCCTTAACTTCAAACTCACATATCTCGCGAACGGATTGCCGAATCCGAAAAATTTCTGTTGCATCTGAAAGTAAAAACTCTCCCGATTACAACCGTATGTGTATTTTTCCCCTAGGCCTTTGTAGTTATTGGTTTCGAGTATCAGACTTACGAAAATTTGGATGGTTTCTCAACCATTTCTTAACTTCAAACTCCCATATCTCGCGAACGGATTGACGAACTCGAGAAATTCCTGTTGCATCTGAAAGTAGAAACTCGCCCGATTACAGAGGTATGTGTATTTATCCCCTAGGCCTTTGTAGTTGTTGGTTTCGAGTATCAGACTTGCGAAAATTTTGATGGTTTCTCAAGCATTCCTTAACTTCAAACTCACATATCTCGCGAACGGATTGCCGAATCCGAAAAATTTCTGTTGCATCTGAAAGTAAAAACTCTCCCGATTACAACCGTATGTGTATTTTTCCCCTAGGCCTTTGTAGTTATTGGTTTCGAGTATCAGACTTACGAAAATTTGGATGGTTTCTCAACCATTTCTTAACTTCAAACTCCCATATCTCTCGAACGGATTGACGAACTCCAGAATTTCCTATTGCATCTGAAAGCAGAAACTCGCCCGATTACAACGGTATGTGTATTTTTTCCCTAGGCCATTGTTGTTATTGGTTTCGAGTATCAGACTTACGAAAATTTTGATGGTTTATCAAACATTCCTTAACTTCAAACTCCCATATCTCGCGAACGGATTGATGAACTCGAGAAATTCCTGTTGCATCTGAAAGTAGAAACTCGCCCGATTACAAAGCTATGTGTATTTTTCCCCCAGTCCTTTGTAGTTATTGGTTTCGAGTATCAGACTTACGAAAATTTTGATGGTTTATCAACCATTCCTTAACTTCAAACTCCCATATCTCGCGAACGGATTGATGAACTCGAGAAATTCCTGTTGCATGTGAAAGTAGAAACTCGCCCGATTACAAAGCTATGTGTATTTTTCCCCTAGGCCTTTGTAGTTATTGGTTTCGAGTATCAGACTTACGAAAATTTGGATGGTTTCTCAACCATTTCTTAACTTCAAACTCCCATATCTCTCGAACGGATTGACGAACTCGAGAATTTCTTATTGCATCTGAAAGCAGAAACTCGCCCGATTACAACGGTATGTGTATTTTTCCCCTAGGCCACTGTTGTTATTGGTTTCGAGTATCAGACTTACGAAAATTTTGATGGTTTATCAACCATTCCTTAACTTCAAACTCCCATATCTCGCGAACGGATTGATGAACTCGAGAAATTCCTGTTGCATCTGAAAGTAGAAACTCGCCCGATTACAAAGCTATGTGTATTTTTCCCCTAGTCCTTTGTAGTTATTGGTTTCGAGTATCAGACTTACGAAAATTTGGATGGTTTCTCAACCATTCCTTAACTTCAAACTCCCATATCTCTCGAACGGATTGACGAACTCGAGAATTTCCTATTGCATCTGAAAGCAGAAACTCGCCCGATTACAACGGTATGTGTATTTTTCCCCTAGGCCATTGTAGTTATTGGTTTCGAGTATCAGACTTACGAAAATTTTGTTGGTTTCTCAACCATTCCTTAACATCAAACTCCCATATCTCGCGAACGGATTGACGAACTCAAGAAATTCTGTTGCATCTGAAAGTAGAAACTCGCCCGATTACAAAGCTATGTGTATTTTTCCCCTAGTCCTTTGTAGTTATTGGTTTCGAGTATCAGACTTACGAAAATTTTGATGGTTTCTCAACCATTCCTTAACTTCAAACTCCCATATCTCGCGAACGGAATGACGAACTCGAGAAATTCCTGTTGCATCTGAAAGTGGAAACTCGCCCGATTACAATGGTGTGTGTACTTTTCCCCTAGGCCATTCCAGTTATAGGTTTCGATTATCAGACTTACGAAAATTTTGATGGTTTCTCAAACATTCCGTAACTTCAAACTCCCATATCTCGCGAACGGAATGATGAACTCGAGAAATTCCTGTTGCATCTGAAAGTAGAAACTCGCCCGATTACAACGGTGTGTGTACTTTTCCCCTAGGCCATTCCAGTTATTGGTTTCGAGTATCAGACCAGCGAAAATTTTGATGGTTTCTCGACCATTCCTTAAATTCAAACTGTCTTATCTCGCGAACGGATTTACGAACTCGAGAAATTCCTGTTGCATCTGAAAGTAGAATCTCGCCCGATTACAACGGTATGTGTATTTTTCCCCTAGGCCATTGATGATATTGGTTTCGAGTATCAGACTTACGAAAATTTTGATGGTTTCTCAACCATTCCTTAACTTCAAACTCCCATATCTCGCGAACGGATTGATGAACTCGAGAAATTCCTGTTGCATCTGAAAGTAGAAGCTCGCCCGATTACAAAGCTATGTGAATTTTTCCCCTAGGCCTCTGTAGTTATTGGTTTCGAGTATCAGACTTGCGAAAATTTTGATGGTTTCTCAACGATTCCTTAACTTCAAACTCCCATACATCGCGAACGGATTGGCGAACTCGAGAACTTCCTGTTGCATCTGAAAGTAGAAACTTGCCCAATTACAATGGTATGTGTACTTTTCTCCTAGGCCATTCCAGTTATTGGTATCGAGTATCAGACCAGCGAAAATTTTGATGGTTGCTCAACCATTCCTTATCTTCAAACTCCCATATCTTGCGAACGGATTGACGAACTCGAGAAATTCCTGTTGTATCTGAAAGTAGAAACTCGCCCGATTACAACGGTATGTGTATTTTTCCCCTAGGCCATTGTTGTTATTAGTTTCGAGTATCAGACTTACGAAAATTTTGATGGTTTCTCAACCATTCCTTAACTTCAAACTCCCATATCTCGCGAACGGATTGACGAACTCGAGAAATTCCGGTTGAATCTGGAAGTATAAACTCTCCCGTCTACAACGGTACGTGTATTTTTCCCCTAAGCCTTTGTTGTTATTGGTTTCGAGTATCAGACTTGCGAAAATTGTGATGGTTTCTCAACCATTCCTCAACTTCAAACTCCCATATCTCGCGAACGGATTGACGAACTCCAGAAATTCCTCTTGTATCTGAAAGTAGAAACTCGCCCGATTACAAAGGTATGTGTATTTTTCCCCTGGGCCATAGTAGTTATTGGTTTCGAGTATCAGACTTGCGAAAATTGTGACGGTTTCTCAACCATTCCTTAACTTCAAACTCCCATTTGTCGCGAACGGATTGACGAACTGGAGAAATTCCTGTTGCATCTGAAACCAGAAAGTCGTCCGATTACAAAGGTATGTGTATTTTTCCCCTAGGCCTTTGTAGTTATTGGTTTCGAGTATCAGACTTGCTAAAATTGTGGTGGTTTCTCAACCGTTCCTTAGTTTCAAACTCCCATATCTCGCGAACGGATTGACGAACTCGAGAAATTCCTGTTGCATCTGAAACCAGAAACTCGTCCGATTACAACGGTATGCGTATTTTTGCCCTAGGCCATAGTAGTTATTGGTTTCGAGAATCAGACTTGCTAAAATTTTGATGGTTTCTCAACCATTCCTTAACTTCAAACTCCGATGCCTCGCGAACGGATTGGCGAACTCGAGAAGTTCCTGTCGCATCTGAAAGTAGAAACTTGTCCGATTACAATGGTGTGTGTACTTTTCCCCTAGGCCGTTCCAGTTATTGGTTTCGAGTATCAGACTTGCGAAAATTTTGATGGTTTCTCAACCATTCCTTAACTTCAAACTCCCATATCTCGCGAACGGAATGACGAACTCGAGAAATTCCTGTTGCATCTGAAAGTGGAAACTCGCCCGATTACAATGGTGTGTGTACTTTTCCCCTAGGCCATTCCAGTTATAGGTTTCGATTATCAGACTTACGAAAATTTTGATGGTTTCTCAAACATTCCGTAACTTCAAACTCCCATATCTCGCGAACGGAATGATGAACTCGAGAAATTCCTGTTGCATCTGAAAGTAGAAACTCGCCCGATTACAACGGTGTGTGTACTTTTCCCCTAGGCCATTCCAGTTATTGGTTTCGAGTATCAGACCAGCGAAAATTTTGATGGTTTCTCGACCATTCCTTAAATTCAAACTGTCTTATCTCGCGAACGGATTTACGAACTCGAGAAATTCCTGTTGCATCTGAAAGTAGAATCTCGCCCGATTACAACGGTATGTGTATTTTTCCCCTAGGCCATTGATGATATTGGTTTCGAGTATCAGACTTACGAAAATTTTGATGGTTTCTCAACCATTCCTTAACTTCAAACTCCCATATCTCGCGAACGGATTGATGAACTCGAGAAATTCCTGTTGCATCTGAAAGTAGAAGCTCGCCCGATTACAAAGCTATGTGAATTTTTCCCCTAGGCCTCTGTAGTTATTGGTTTCGAGTATCAGACTTGCGAAAATTTTGATGGTTTCTCAACGATTCCTTAACTTCAAACTCCCATACATCGCGAACGGATTGGCGAACTCGAGAAATTCCTGTTGTATCTGAAAGTAGAAACTCGCCCGATTACAACGGTATGTGTATTTTTCCCCTAGGCCATTGTTGTTATTAGTTTCGAGTATCAGACTTACGAAAATTTTGATGGTTTCTCAACCATTCCTTAACTTCAAACTCCCATATCTCGCGAACGGATTGACGAACTCGAGAAATTCCGGTTGAATCTGGAAGTAGAAACTCTCCCGTCTACAACGGTACGTGTATTTTTCCCCTAAGCCTTTGTTGTTATTGGTTTCGAGTATCAGACTTGCGAAAATTGTGATTGTTTCTCAACCATTCCTCAACTTCAAACTCCCATATCTCGCGAACGGATTGACGAACTCGAGAAATTCCTCTTGTATCTGAAAGTAGAAACTCGCCCGATTACAAAGGTATGTGTATTTTTCCCCTGGGCCATAGTAGTTATTGGTTTCGAGTATCAGACTTGCGAAAATTGTGACGGTTTCTCAACCATTCCTTAACTTCAAACTCCCATTTGTCGCGAACGGATTGACGAACTGGAGAAATTCCTGTTGCATCTGAAACCAGAAAGTCGTCCGATTACAAAGGTATGTGTATTTTTCCCCTAGGCCTTTGTAGTTATTGGTTTCGAATATCAGACTTGCTAAAATTGTGGTGGTTTCTCAACCGTTCCTTAGTTTCAAACTCCCATATCTCGCGAACGGATTGACGAACTCGAGAAATTCCTGTTGCATCTGAAACCAGAAACTCGTCCGATTACAACGGTATGCGTATTTTTGCCCTAGGCCATAGTAGTTATTGGTTTCGAGAATCAGACTTGCTAAAATTTTGATGGTTTCTCAACCATTCCTTAACTTCAAACTCCGATGCCTCGCGAACGGATTGGCGAACTCGAGAAGTTCCTGTCGCATCTGAAAGTAGAAACTTGTCCGATTACAATGGTGTGTGTACTTTTCCCCTAGGCCGTTCCAGTTATTGGTTGCGAGTATCAGACTTGCGAAAATTTTGATGGTTTCTCAACCATTCCTTAACTTCAAACTCCCATATCTCGCGAACGGATTGACGAACTCGAGAAATTCCTCTTGCATCTGAAAGTAGAAACTCGCCCGATTACAAAGGTATGTGTATTTATCCCCTAGGCCTTTGTAGTTGTTGGTTTCGAGTATCAGACTTGCGAAAATTTTGATGGTTTCTCAAGCATTCCTTAACTTCAAACTCACATATCTCGCGAACGGATTGCCGAATCCGAAAAATTTCTGTTGCATCTGAAAGTAAAAACTCTCCCGATTACAACCGTATGTGTATTTTTCCCCTAGGCCTTTGTAGTTATTGGTTTCGAGTATCAGACTTACGAAAATTTGGATGGTTTCTCAACCATTTCTTAACTTCAAACTCCCATATCTCGCGAACGGATTGACGAACTCGAGAAATTCCTGTTGCATCTGAAAGTAGAAACTCGCCCGATTACAGAGGTATGTGTATTTATCCCCTAGGCCTTTGTAGTTGTTGGTTTCGAGTATCAGACTTGCGAAAATTTTGATGGTTTCTCAAGCATTCCTTAACTTCAAACTCACATATCTCGCGAACGGATTGCCGAATCCGAAAAATTTCTGTTGCATCTGAAAGTAAAAACTCTCCCGATTACAACCGTATGTGTATTTTTCCCCTAGGCCTTTGTAGTTATTGGTTTCGAGTATCAGACTTACGAAAATTTGGATGGTTTCTCAACCATTTCTTAACTTCAAACTCCCATATCTCTCGAACGGATTGACGAACTCGAGAATTTCCTATTGCATCTGAAAGCAGAAACTCGCCCGATTACAACGGTATGTGTATTTTTTCCCTAGGCCATTGTTGTTATTGGTTTCGAGTATCAGACTTACGAAAATTTTGATGGTTTATCAAACATTCCTTAACTTCAAACTCCCATATCTCGCGAACGGATTGATGAACTCGAGAAATTCCTGTTGCATCTGAAAGTAGAAAGTCGCCCGATTACAAAGCTATGTGTATTTTTCCCCCAGTCCTTTGTAGTTATTGGTTTCGAGTATCAGACTTACGAAAATTTTGATGGTTTATCAACCATTCCTTAACTTCAAACTCCCATATCTCGCGAACGGATTGATGAACTCGAGAAATTCCTGTTGCATCTGAAAGTAGAAACTCGCCCGATTACAAAGCTATGTGTATTTTTCCCCTAGTCCTTTGTAGTTATTGGTTTCGAGTATCAGACTTACGAAAATTTGGATGGTTTCTCAACCATTCCTTAACTTCAAACTCCCATATCTCTCGAACGGATTGACGAACTCGAGAATTTCCTATTGCGTCTGAAAGCAGAACCTCGCCCGATTACAACGGTATGTGTATTTTTCCCCTAGGCCATTGTAGTTATTGGTTTCGAGTATCAGACTTACGAAAATTTTGTTGGTTTCTCAACCATTCCTTAACATCAAACTCCCATATCTCGCGAACGGATTGACGAACTCAAGAAATTCCTGTTGCATCTGAAAGTAGAAACTCGCCCGATTACAAAGCTATGTGTATTTTTCCCTAGGCCTTTGTAGTTATTGGTTTCGAGTATCAGACTTGCGAAAATTTTGATGGTTTCTCAACGATTCCTTAACTTCAAACTCCCATACCTCGCGAACGGATTGGCGAACTCGAGAAATTCCTGTTGTATCTGAAAGTGGAAACTCGCCCGATTACAATGGTGTGTGTACTTTTCCCCTAGGCCATTCCAGTTATAGGTTTCCAGTATCAGACCAGCGAAAATTTTGATGGTTTCTCAACCATTCCTTAAATTCAAACTGTCTTATCTCGCGAACGGATTTACGAACTCGAGAAATTCCTGTTGCATCTGAAAGTAGAAACTCGCCCGATTACAACCGTATGTGTATTTTCCCCTAGGCCATTGTTGTTATTAGTTTCGAGTATCAGACTTACGACAATTTTGATGGTTTCTCAACCATTCCTTAACTTCAAACTCCCATATCTCGCGAACGGATTGACGAACTCGAGAAATTCCGGTTGAATCTGGAAGTAGAAGCTCTCCCGACTACAACGGTACGTGTATTTTTCCCCTAGTCCTTTGTAGTTATTGGTTTCGAGTATCAGACTTACGAAAATTTTGATGGTTTCTCAACCATTCCTTAACTTCAAACTCCCATATCTCGCGAACGGAATGACGAACTCGAGAAATTCCTGTTGCATCTGAAAGTGGAAACTCGCCCGATTACAATGGTGTGTGTACTTTTCCCCTAGGCCATTCCAGTTATAGGTTTCGAGTATCAGACTTACGAAAATTTTGATGGTTTCTCAAACATTCCGTAACTTCAAACTCCCATATCTCGCGAACGGAATGACGAACTCGAGAAATTTCTATTGCATCTGAAAGGAGAAACTCGCTCGATTACAACTGTATGTGTATTTTTGCCCTAGGCCACAGTAGTTATTGGTTTCGAGTATCAGACTTGCGAAAATTTTGATAGCTTCTCAACCATTCCTTAACTTCAAACTCCCATATCTCGCGAACGGATTGACGAGCTCGAGAAATTCCTGTTGCATGTGAAAGTAGAAACTCGCCCGATTACAACGGTATTTCTATTTTTGCCCTAGGCCATAGTATTTATTCGTTTCGAGGATCAGACTTGCGAAAATTTTGATGGTTTCTCAACCATTCCTTAACTTCAAACTCCCATATCTCGCGAACGGATTGACGAACTCGAGAAATTCCTATTGCATCTGAAAGCAGAAAGTCGCCCGATTACAACAGTATGTGTATTTATCCCCTAGGCCATTGTAGTTAATGGTTTCGAGTATCAGACTTGCGAAAATTTTGATGGTTTCTCAACCATTCCTTAACATCAAACTCCCTTATCTCACGAACGGATTGACGAACTCGAGAAATTCCTGTTGCATCTGAAAGTAGAAACGCGCCCCATTACAACGGAATGTCTATTTTTGCCCTAGGCCATAGTAGTTATTGGTTTCGAGTATCAGTCTTGCGAAAATTTTGATGGTTTCTGAACCATTCCTTAACTACAAACTCCCATATCTCGCGAACGGATTGACGAACTCGAGAAATTCCTGTTGCATCTGAAGGCAGAAACTCGCCCGATTACAATGGTGTGCGTACTTTTCCCATAGGCCATTCCAGTTATTGGTTTCGTGTATCAGACTTGCGAAAATTTTAATGGTCTCTCAACCATTCCTTAAATTCAAACTCCCATATCTCGCTAACCGATTGACGAACTCGAGAAATTCCTGTTCCATCTGAATGTAAAAACTCGCCCGATTACAACGGTATGTGTATTTTTCCCCTAGGCAATTTTAGTTAATGGTTTCGAGTATCAGACTTGCGAAAATTTTTATGGTTTCTCAACCATTCCTTAATATGAAACTCCCATATCTCGCGAACGGATTGACGAACTCGAGAAATTCCTATTGCATCTGAAAGCAGAAACTCGCCCGATTACAACAGTATGTGTATTTTTCCCCTAGGCCATTGTAGTTATTGGTTTCGAGTATCAGACTTGCGAAAATTTTGATGGTTTCTCAACGATTCCTTAACTTCAAACTCCCATACCTCGCGAACGGATTGGCGAACTCGAGAAATTCCTGTTGTATCTGAAAGTGGAAACTCGCCCGATTACAATGGTGTGTGTACTTTTCCCCTAGGCCATTCCAGTTATAGGTTTCCAGTATCAGACCAGCGAAAATTTTGATGGTTTCTCAACCATTCCTTAAATTCAAACTGTCTTATCTCGCGAACGGATTTACGAACTCGAGAAATTCCTGTTGCATCTGAAAGTAGAAACTCGCCCGATTACAACCGTATGTGTATTTTCCCCCTAGGCCATTGTTGTTATTAGTTTCGAGTATCAGACTTACGACAATTTTGATGGTTTCTCAACCATTCCTTAACTTCAAACTCCCATATCTCGCGAACGGATTGACGAACTCGAGAAATTCCGGTTGAATCTGGAAGTAGAAGCTCTCCCGACTACAACGGTACGTGTATTTTTCCCCTAGTCCTTTGTAGTTATTGGTTTCGAGTATCAGACTTACGAAAATTTTGATGGTTTCTCAACCATTCCTTAACTTCAAACTCCCATATCTCGCGAACGGAATGACGAACTCGAGAAATTCCTGTTGCATCTGAAAGTGGATACTCGCCCGATTACAATGGTGTGTGTACTTTTCCCCTAGGCCATTCCAGTTATAGGTTTCGAGTATCAGACTTACGAAAATTTTGATGGTTTCTCAAACATTCCGTAACTTCAAACTCCCATATCTCGCGAACGGAATGACGAACTCGAGAAATTTCTATTGCATCTGAAAGGAGAAACTCGCTCGATTACAACTGTATGTGTATTTTTGCCCTAGGCCACAGTAGTTATTGGTTTCGAGTATCAGACTTGCGAAAATTTTGATAGCTTCTCAACCATTCCTTAACTTCAAACTCCCATATCTCGCGAACGGATTGACGAGCTCGAGAAATTCCTGTTGCATGTGAAAGTAGAAACTCGCCCGATTACAACGGTATTTCTATTTTTGCCCTAGACCATAGTAGTTATTCGTTTCGAGGATCAGACTTGCGAAAATTTTGATGGTTTCTCAACCATTCCTTAACTTCAAACTCCCATATCTCGCGAACGGATTGACGAACTCGAGAAATTCCTATTGCATCTGAAAGCAGAAAGTCGCCCGATTACAACAGTATGTGTATTTATCCCCTAGGCCATTGTAGTTAATGGTTTCGAGTATCAGACTTGCGAAAATTTTGATGGTTTCTCAACCATTCCTTAACATCAAACTCCCTTATCTCACGAACGGATTGACGAACTCGAGAAATTCCTGTTGCATGTGAAAGTAGAAACTCGCCCGATTACAATGGTGTGTGTACTTCTCCCCTAGGCCATTCCAGTTATTGATTTCGAGTATCAGACTTGCGAAAATTTTGATGGTTTCTCAACCATTCCTTAACATCAAACTCCCATATCTCACGAACGGATTGACGAACTCGAGAAATTCCTATTGCATCTGAAAGTAGAAACGCGCCCGATTACAATGGTGTGTGTACTTCTCCCCTAGGCCATTCCAGTTATTGATTTCGAGTATCAGATTTGCGAAAATTTTGATGGTTTCTCAACCATTCCTTAACTTCAAACTCCCATATCTCGCGTACGGATTGACGAACTCGAGAAATTCCTGTTGCATCTGAAAGCAGAAACTCGCCCGATGACAACGGTATGTGTATTTATCCCCTAGGCCATTGTAGTTATTGGTTTCGAGTATCAGACTTGCGAAAATTTTGATGGTTTCTCAACCATTCCTTAACATCAAACTCCCATATCTCACGAACGGATTGACGAACTCGAGAAATTCCTATTGCATCTGAAAGCAGAAACGCGCCCGATTACAACTGTATGTGTATTTATCCCCTAGGCCATTGTAGTTATTGGTCTCGAGAATCAGACTTGCGAAAATTTTGATGGTTTCTCAACCATTCCTTAACATCAAACTCCCATATCTCGCGAACGGATTGACGAACTCGAGAAATTACTGTTGCATCTGAAAGTAGAAACTCTCCCGATTACAATGGTATGTGTATTTTTCCCCTAGGCCTTTGTAGTTATTGGTTTCGCGTATCAGACTTGCGCAAATTTTGATCGTTTCTCAAGCATTCCTTAACTTCAAACTCCCATATCTCGCGAACGGATTGACGAACTCGATTATTTCCTGTTGCATCTGAAAGTAGAAAGTCTACCGATTACAATGGTGTGTGTACTTTTCCCCTAGGTCATTCCAGTTATTCGTTTCTAGCATCGGAATTGCGAAAATTTTGATGGTTTCTCAACCATTCCTTAACTTCAAACTCCCATATCTCGCGTACAGATTGACGAACTCGAGAAATTCCTGTTGCATCTGAAAGTAGAAACTCTCCCGATTACAACGGTATGAGTATTTTTCTCCTAGGCCATGCCAGTTATTGGTTTCGAGTATCAGACTTGCGAAAATTTTAATGGTTTCTCAACCGTTCCTTAACTTCAAACTCCCGTATCTCGCGAACGGATTGACGAACTCGAGAAATTCCTGTTGCATCTGAAAGCAGAGACTCGACCGATTACAATGGTGTGTGTACTTTTCCCCTAGGTCATTCCAGTTATTCGTTTCGAGCATCAGAATTGCGAAAATTTTGATGGTTTCTCAACCATTCCTTAACATCAAACTCCCATATCTCACGAACGGATTGACGAACTCGAGAAATTCCTATTGCATCTGAAAGTAGAAACGCGCCCGATTACAACTGTATGTGTATTTATCCCCTAGGCCATTGTAGTTATTGGTCTCGAGAATCAGACTTGCGAAAATTTTGATGGTTTCTCAACCATTCCTTAACATCAAACTCCCATATCTCACGAACGGATTGACGAACTCGAGAAATTCCTATTGCATCTGAAAGTAGAAACGCGCCCGATTACAACTGTATGTGTATTTATCCCCTAGGGCATTGTAGTTATTGGTCTCGAGTATCAGACTTGCGAAAAGTTTGATGGTTTCTCAACCATTTCTAAGTTTCAAACTCCCATATCTCGCTAACGGATTGACGAGCTCGAGAAATTCCTGTTGCATCTGAAGACAGACACTCGCCCGGTTACAACGGTATGTCTATTTTTGCCCTAGGCCATAGTAGTTATTGGTTTCGAGGATCACACTTGCGAAAATTTTGATGGTTTCTCAACCATTCCTTAACTTCAAGCTCCCATATCTCGCGAACGGATTGACGAACTCGAGAAATTCCTGTTCCATCTGAAAGTAGAAACTCGCCCGATTACAACTGTATGCGTGTTTTTCTCCTAGGCCTTTGTAGTTACTGGTTTCGAGTATCAGACTTGCGAAAATTTTGATGCTATCTCAACCATTCCTTAACTTCAAACTCCCATATCTCGCGAACGAATTGACGAGCTCGAGAAATTCCTGTTGCATGTGAAAGTAGAAACTCGCCCGATTACAATGGTGTGTGTACTTCTCCCCTAGGCCATTCCAGTTATTGATTTCGAGTATCAGACTTGCGAAAATTTTGATGGTTTCTCAACCATTCCTTAACTTCAAACTCCCATACCTCGCGAACGGATTGACGAACTCGAGAAATTCCTGTTGCATCTGAAAGCAGAAACTCGCACGATTACAACGGTATGTGTATTTTTGCCCTAGGCCATAGTAGTTATTGGTTTCGAGTATCAGACTTGCGAAAATTTTGATAATTTCTCAACCATTCCTTAACTTCAAACTCCCATATCTCGCGAACAGATTGACGAACTCGAGAAATTCCTGTTGAATCTGGAAGCTGAAACTCGCCCGATTACAAAGGTGTGTGTACTTTACCCCTAGGCCATTCCAGTTATTGGTTTCGAATATCAGACTTGCGAAAATATTGATGGTTTCTCAACCATTCCTTAACTTCAAACTCCCATACCTCGCGAACGGATTGACGAACTCGAGAAATTCCTGTTGCATCTGGAAGTAGAAGCTCGCCCGATTACAAAGCTATGTGTATTTTTCCCCTAGGCCTCTGTAGTTATTGGTTTCGAGTATCAGACTTGCGAAAATTTTGATGGTTTCTCAACGATTCCTTAACTTCAAACTCCCATACCTCGCGAACGGATTGGCGAACTCGAGAAATTCCTGTTGCATCTGAAAGTAGAAACTCGCCCGATTACAAAGGTGTGTATACTTTTCCCCTAGGCCATTCCAGTTATAGGTTTCGAGTATCAGACCAGCGAAAATTTTGATGGTTTCTCAAACATTCCGTAACTTCAAACTCCCATATCTCGCGAACGGAATGAACAACTTGAGAATTTCCTGTTGCATCTGAAAGTAGAAACTTGCCCGATTACAATGGTATGTGTACTTTTCCCCTAGGCCATTGTTGTTATTAGTTTCGAGTATCAGACTTACGACAATTTTGATGGTTTCTCAACCATTCCTTAACTTCAAACTCCCATATCTCGCGAACGGATTGACGAACTCGAGAAATTCCGGTTGAATCTGGAAGTAGAAACTCTCCCGACTACAACGGTACGTGTATTTTTCCCCTAAGCCTTTGTTGTTATTGGTTTCGAGTATCAGACTTGCGAATATTGTGATTGTTTCTCAATCATTCCTCAACTTCAAACTCCCATATCTCGCGAACGGATTGACGAACTCGAGAAATTTCTGTTGTATCTGAAAGTAGAAACTCGCCCGATTACAAAGGTATGTGTATTTTTGCCCTAGGCCATAGTAGTTATTGGTTTCGAGAATCAGACTTGCTAAAATTTTGATGGTTTCTCAACCATTCCTTAACTTCAAACTCCGATACCTCGCGAACGGATTGGCGAACTCGAGAAGTTCCTGTCGCCTCTGAAAGTAGAAACTTGTCCGATTACAATGGTGTGTGTACTTTTTCCCTAGGCCGTTCCAGTTATTGGTTTCGAGTATCAGACTTGCGAAAATTTTGATGGTTTCTCAACCATTCCTTAACTTCAAACTCCCATATCTCGCGAACGGATTGACGAACTCGAGAAATTCCTGTTGCATCTGAAAGTAGAAACTCGCCCGATTACAAAGGTATGTGTATTTATCCCCTAGGCCTTTGTAGTTGTTGGTTTCGAGTATCAGAATTGCGAAAATTTTGATGGTTTCTCAAGCATTCCTTAACTTCAAACTCACATATCTCGCGAACGGATTGCCGAATCCGAAAAATTTCTGTTGCATCTGAAAGTAAAAACTCTACCGATTACAACCGTATGTGTATTTTTCCCCTAGGCCACTCCAGTTATTCGTTTCTAGCATCAGAATTGCGAAAATTGTGATGGTTTCTCAACCATTCCTCAACTTCAAACTCCCATATCTCGCAAATAGATTGGCGAACTCGATTATTTCCTGTTGCATCTGAAAGTAGAAACTCGACCGATTACAATGGTGTGTGTACTTTTCCCCACGGTCATTCCAGTTATTCGTTTCTAGCGTCAGAATTGTGAAAATTTTGATGGTTTCTCAACCATTCCTTAACTTCAAACTCCCATATCTCGCGAACGGATTGACGAACTCGAGAAATTCCGGTTGAATGTGGAAGTAGAAACTCTCCCGATTACAACGGTATGTGTATTTTTCCCCTAATCCTTTGTTGTTATTGGTTTCGAGTATCAGACTTGCGAAAATTTTGATGGTTTCTCAAGCATTCCTTAACTTCAAACTCCCATATCTCGCGAACAGATTGGCGAACTCGATTATTTCCTGTTGCATCTGAAAGTAGAAACTCGCCCGATTACAAAGGTATGTGTATTTTTCCCCTGGGCCATAGTAGTTACTGGTTTCGATTATCAGACTTGCGAAAATTGTGACGGTTTCTCAACCATTCCTTAAGTTCAAACTCCCATATTTCGCGAACGGATTGACGAACACGAGAAATTCCGGTTGCATCTGGAAGAAGAAACACTACCGATTACAACGGTATGTGTATTTTTGCCCTAGGCCATAGTAGTTATTGGTTTCGAGTATCAGACATGCTAAAATTTTGATGGTTTCTCAACCATTCCTTAACTTCAAACTCCGATACCTCGCGAACGGATTGGCGTACTCGAGAAGTTCCGGTCGCCTCTGAAAGTAGAAACTTGCCCGATTACAATGGTGTGTGTACTTTTCCCCTAGGCCGTACAGTTATTGGTTTCGAGTATCAGACTTGCGAAAATTTTGATGGTTTCTCAACCATTCCTTAACTTCAAACTCCCATATCTCGCGAACGGATTGACGAGCTCGAGAAATTCCTGTTGCATCTGAAAGTAGAAACTCGCCCGATTACAAAGGTATGTGTATTTTTCCCCTAGGCGTTTGTAGTTATTGGTTTCGAGTATCAGACTTGCGAAAATTTTGATGGTTTCCCAACCATTCCTTAACTTCAAACTCCCATATCTCGCGAACGGATTGACGAGCTCGAGAAATTCCTGTTGCATCTGAAAGTAGAAACTCGCCCGATTACAAAGGTATGTGTATTTTTCCCCTAGGCGTTTGTAGTTATTGGTTTCGAGTATCAGACTTGCGAAAATTTTGATGGTTTCCCAACCATTCCTTAACTTCAAACTCCCATATCTCGCGAACGGATTGACGAACTCGAGAAATTCCTGTTGCATCTGAAAGTAGAAACTCGCCCGATTACAAAGGTATGTGTATTTATCCCCTAGGCCTTTGTAGTTGTTGGTTTCGAGTATCAGAATTGCGAAAATTTTGATGGTTTCTCAAGCATTCCTTAACTTCAAACTCACATATCTCGCGAACGGATTGCCGAATCCGAAAAATTTCTGTTGCATCTGAAAGTAAAAACTCTACCGATTACAACCGTATGTGTATTTTTCCCCTAGGCCACTCCAGTTATTCGTTTCTAGCATCAGAATTGCGAAAATTGTGATGGTTTCTCAACCATTCCTCAACTTCAAACTCCCATATCTCGCAAATAGATTGGCGAACTCGATTATTTCCTGTTGCATCTGAAAGTAGAAACTCGACCGATTACAATGGTGTGTGTACTTTTCCCCACGGTCATTCCAGTTATTCGTTTCTAGCGTCAGAATTATGAAAATTTTGATGGTTTCTCAACCATTCCTTAACTTCAAACTCCCATATCTCGCGAACGGATTGACGAACTCGAGAAATTCCGGTTGAATCTGGAAGTAGAAACTCTCCCGATTACAACGGTATGTGTATTTTTCCCCTAATCCTTTGTTGTTATTGGTTTCGAGTATCAGACTTGCGAAAATTTTGATGGTTTCTCAAGCATTCCTTAACTTCAAACTCCCATATCTCGCGAACAGATTGGCGAACTCGATTATTTCCTGTTGCATCTGAAAGTAGAAACTCGCCCGATTACAAAGGTATGTGTATTTTTCCCCTGGGCCATAGTAGTTACTGGTTTCGATTATCAGACTTGCGAAAATTGTGACGGTTTCTCAACCATTCCTTAAGTTCAAACTCCCATATTTCGCGAACGGATTGACGAACACGAGAAATTCCGGTTGCATCTGGAAGAAGAAACACTACCGATTACAACGGTATGTGTATTTTTGCCCTAGGCCATAGTAGTTATTGGTTTCGAGTATCAGACATGCTAAAATTTTGATGGTTTCTCAACCATTCCTTAACTTCAAACTCCGATACCTCGCGAACGGATTGGCGTACTCGAGAAGTTCCGGTCGCCTCTGAAAGTAGAAACTTGCCCGAATACAATGGTGTGTGTACTTTTCCCCTAGGCCGTACAGTTATTGGTTTCGAGTATCAGACTTGCGAAAATTTTGATGGTTTCTCAACCATTCCTTAACTTCAAACTCCCATATCTCGCGAACGGATTGACGAGCTCGAGAAATTCCTGTTGCATCTGAAAGTAGAAACTCGCCCGATTACAAAGGTATGTGTATTTTTCCCCTAGGCGTTTGTAGTTATTGGTTTCGAGTATCAGACTTGCGAAAATTTTGATGGTTTCCCAACCATTCCTTAACTTCAAACTCCCATATCTCGCGAACGGATTGACGAGCTCGAGAAATTCCTGTTGCATCTGAAAGTAGAAACTCGCCCGATTACAAAGGTATGTGTATTTTTCCCCTAGGCGTTTGTAGTTATTGGTTTCGAGTATCAGACTTGCGAAAATTTTGATGGTTTCCCAACCATTCCTTAACTTCAAACTCCCATATCTCGCGAACGGATTGACGAACTCGAGAAATTACTGTTGCATCTGAAAGTAGAAACTCTCCCGATTACAATGGTATGTGTATTTTTCCCCTAGGCCTTTGTAGTTATTGGTTTCGCGTATCAGACTTGCGCAAATTTTGATCGTTTCTCAAGCATTCCTTAACTTCAAACTCCCATATCTCGCGAACGGATTGACGAACTCGATTATTTCCTGTTGCATCTGAAAGTAGAAAGTCTACCGATTACAATGGTGTGTGTACTTTTCCCCTAGGTCATTCCAGTTATTCGTTTCTAGCATCGGAATTGCGAAAATTTTGATGGTTTCTCAACCATTCCTTAACTTCAAACTCCCATATCTCGCGAACAGATTGACGAACTCGAGAAATTCCTGTTGCATCTGAAAGTAGAAACTCTCCCGATTACAACGGTATGTGTATTTTTCTCCTAGGCCATTCCAGTTATTGGTTTCGAGTATCAGACTTGCGAAAATTTTAATGGTTTCTCAACCGTTCCTTAACTTCAAACTCCCGTATCTCGCGAACGGATTGACGAACTCGAGAAATTCCTGTTGCATCTGAAAGCAGAGACTCGACCGATTACAATGGTGTGTGTACTTTTCCCCTAGGTCATTCCAGTTATTCGTTTCGAGCATCAGAATTGCGAAAATTTTGATGGTTTCTCAACCATTCCTTAACATCAAACTCCCATATCTCACGAACGGATTGACGAACTCGAGAAATTCCTATTGCATCTGAAAGTAGAAACGCGCCCGATTACAACTGTATGTGTATTTATCCCCTAGGCCATTGTAGTTATTGGTCTCCAGAATCAGACTTGCGAAAATTTTGATGGTTTCTCAACCATTCCTTAACATCAAACTCCCATATCTCACGAACGGATTGACGAACTCGAGAAATTCCTATTGCATCTGAAAGTAGAAACGCGCCCGATTACAACTGTATGTGTATTTATCCCCTAGGGCATTGTAGTTATTGGTCTCGAGTATCAGACTTGCGAAAAGTTTGATGGTTTCTCAACCATTTCTAAGTTTCAAACTCCCATATCTCGCTAACGGATTGACGAGCTCGAGAAATTCCTGTTGCATCTGAAGACAGACACTCGCCCGGTTACAACGGTATGTCTATTTTTGCCCTAGGCCATAGTAGTTATTGGTTTCGAGGATCACACTTGCGAAAATTTTGATGGTTTCTCAACCATTCCTTAACTTCAAGCTCCCATATCTCGCGAACGGATTGACGAACTCGAGAAATTCCTGTTCCATCTGAAAGTAGAAACTCGCCCGATTACAACTGTATGCGTGTTTTTCTCCTAGGCCTTTGTAGTTACTGGTTTCGAGTATCAGACTTGCGAAAATTTTGATGCTATCTCAACCATTCCTTAACTTCAAACTCCCATATCTCGCGAACGAATTGACGAGCTCGAGAAATTCCTGTTGCATGTGAAAGTAGAAACTCGCCCGATTACAATGGTGTGTGTACTTCTCCCCTAGGCCATTCCAGTTATTGATTTCGAGTATCAGACTTGCGAAAATTTTGATGGTTTCTCAACCATTCCTTAACTTCAAACTCCCATATCTCGCGTACGGATTGACGAACTCGAGAAATTCCTGTTGCATCTGAAAGCAGAAACTCGCCCGATGACAACGGTATGTCTATTTTTCCCCTAGGCCTTTGTAGTTACTGGCTTCGAGTATCAGACTTGCGAAAAATTTGATAGTTTCTCAACCATGCCTTAACTTCAAACTCCCATACCTCGCGAACGGATTGACGAACTCGAGAAATTCCTGTTGCATCTGAAAGCAGAAACTCGCGCGATTACAACGGTATGTGTATTTTTGCCCTAGGCCATAGTAGTTATTGGTTTCGAGTATCAGACTTGCGAAAATTTTGATAATTTCTCAACCATTCCTTAACTTCAAACTCCCATATCTCGCGAACAGATTGACGAACTCGAGAAATTCCTGTTGAATCTGGAAGTTGAAACTCGCCCGATTACAAAGGTGTGTGTACTTTACCCCTAGGCCATTCCAGTTATTGGTTTCGAATATCAGACTTGCGAAAATATTGATGGTTTCTCAACCATTCCTTAACTTCAAACTCCCATACCTCGCGAACGGATTGACGAACTCGAGAAATTCCTGTTGCATCTGGAAGTAGAAGCTCGCCCGATTACAAAGCTATGTGTATTTTTCCCCTAGGCCTCTGTAGTTATTGGTTTCGAGTATCAGACTTGCGAAAATTTTGATGGTTTCTCAACGATTCCTTAACTTCAAACTCCCATACCTCGCGAACGGATTGGCGAACTCGAGAAATTCCTGTTGCATCTGAAAGTAGAAACTCGCCCGATTACAAAGGTGTGTATACTTTTCCCCTAGGCCATTCCAGTTATAGGTTTCGAGTATCAGACCAGCGAAAATTTTGATGGTTTCTCAAACATTCCGTAACTTCAAACTCCCATATCTCGCGAACGGAATGAACAACTTGAGAATTTCCTGTTGCATCTGAAAGTAGAAACTTGCCCGATTACAATGGTATGTGTACTTTTCCCCTAGGCCATTGTTGTTATTAGTTTCGAGTATCAGACTTACGACAATTTTGATGGTTTCTCAACCATTCCTTAACTTCAAACTCCCATATCTCGCGAACGGATTGACGAACTCGAGAAATTCCGGTTGAATCTGGAAGTAGAAACTCTCCCGACTACAACGGTACGTGTATTTTTCCCCTAAGCCTTTGTTGTTATTGGTTTCGAGTATCAGACTTGCGAATATTGTGATGGTTTCTCAATCATTCCTCAACTTCAAACTCCCATATCTCGCGAACGGATTGACGAACTCGAGAAATTCCTGTTGTATCTGAAAGTAGAAACTCGCCCGATTACAAAGGTATGTGTATTTTTGCCCTAGGCCATAGTAGTTATTGGTTTCGAGAATCAGACTTGCTAAAATTTTGATGGTTTCTCAACCATTCCTTAACTTCAAACTCCGATACCTCGCGAACGGATTGGCGAACTCGAGAAGTTCCTGTCGCCTC
Organism: Ptiloglossa arizonensis; assembly: GCF_051014685.1. NCBI lineage: Eukaryota > Metazoa > Arthropoda > Insecta > Hymenoptera > Colletidae > Ptiloglossa > Ptiloglossa arizonensis. Next base: position 134,107 of record NW_027478662.1, read on the forward strand.
TGAAAGTAGAAACTTGTCCGATTACAATGGTGTGTGTACTTTTTCCCTAGGCCGTTCCAGTTATTGGTTTCGAGTATCAGACTTGCGAAAATTTTGATGGTTTCTCAACCATTCCTTAACTTCAAACTCCCATATCTCGCGAACGGATTGACGAACTCGAGAAATTCCTGTTGCATCTGAAAGTAGAAACTCGCCCGATTACAAAGGTATGTGTATTTATCCCCTAGGCCTTTGTAGTTGTTGGTTTCGAGTATCAGAATTGCGAAAATTTTGATGGTTTCTCAAGCATTCCTTAACTTCAAACTCACATATCTCGCGAACGGATTGCCGAATCCGAAAAATTTCTGTTGCATCTGAAAGTAAAAACTCTACCGATTACAACCGTATGTGTATTTTTCCCCTAGGCCACTCCAGTTATTCGTTTCTAGCATCAGAATTGCGAAAATTGTGATGGTTTCTCAACCATTCCTCAACTTCAAACTCCCATATCTCGCAAATAGATTGGCGAACTCGATTATTTCCTGTTGCATCTGAAAGTAGAAACTCGACCGATTACAATGGTGTGTGTACTTTTCCCCACGGTCATTCCAGTTATTCGTTTCTAGCGTCAGAATTGTGAAAATTTTGATGGTTTCTCAACCATTCCTTAACTTCAAACTCCCATATCTCGCGAACGGATTGACGAACTCGAGAAGTTCCGGTTGAATCTGGAAGTAGAAACTCTCCCGATTACAACGGTATGTGTATTTTTCCCCTAATCCTTTGTTGTTATTGGTTTCGAGTATCAGACTTGCGAAAATTTTGATGGTTTCTCAAGCATTCCTTAACTTCAAACTCCCATATCTCGCGAACAGATTGGCGAACTCGATTATTTCCTGTTGCATCTGAAAGTAGAAACTCGCCCGATTACAAAGGTATGTGTATTTTTCCCCTGGGCCATAGTAGTTACTGGTTTCGATTATCAGACTTGCGAAAATTGTGACGGTTTCTCAACCATTCCTTAAGTTCAAACTCCCATATTTCGCGAACGGATTGACGAACACGAGAAATTCCGGTTGCATCTGGAAGAAGAAACACTACCGATTACAACGGTATGTGTATTTTTGCCCTAGGCCATAGTAGTTATTGGTTTCGAGTATCAGACATGCTAAAATTTTGATGGTTTCTCAACCATTCCTTAACTTCAAACTCCGATACCTCGCGAACGGATTGGCGTACTCGAGAAGTTCCGGTCGCCTCTGAAAGTAGAAACTTGCCCGATTACAATGGTGTGTGTACTTTTCCCCTAGGCCGTACAGTTATTGGTTTCGAGTATCAGACTTGCGAAAATTTTGATGGTTTCTCAACCATTCCTTAACTTCAAACTCCCATATCTCGCGAACGGATTGACGAGCTCGAGAAATTCCTGTTGCATCTGAAAGTAGAAACTCGCCCGATTACAAAGGTATGTGTATTTTTCCCCTAGGCGTTTGTAGTTATTGGTTTCGAGTATCAGACTTGCGAAAATTTTGATGGTTTCCCAACCATTCCTTAACTTCAAACTCCCATATCTCGCGAACGGATTGACGAGCTCGAGAAATTCCTGTTGCATCTGAAAGTAGAAACTCGCCCGATTACAAAGGTATGTGTATTTTTCCCCTAGGCGTTTGTAGTTATTGGTTTCGAGTATCAGACTTGCGAAAATTTTGATGGTTTCCCAACCATTCCTTAACTTCAAACTCCCATATCTCGCGAACGGATTGACGAACTCGAGAAATTACTGTTGCATCTGAAAGTAGAAACTCTCCCGATTACAATGGTATGTGTATTTTTCCCCTAGGCCTTTGTAGTTATTGGTTTCGCGTATCAGACTTGCGCAAATTTTGATCGTTTCTCAAGCATTCCTTAACTTCAAACTCCCATATCTCGCGAACGGATTGACGAACTCGATTATTTCCTGTTGCATCTGAAAGTAGAAAGTCTACCGATTACAATGGTGTGTGTACTTTTCCCCTAGGTCATTCCAGTTATTCGTTTCTAGCATCGGAATTGCGAAAATTTTGATGGTTTCTCAACCATTCCTTAACTTCAAACTCCCATATCTCGCGAACAGATTGACGAACTCGAGAAATTCCTGTTGCATCTGAAAGTAGAAACTCTCCCGATTACAACGGTATGTGTATTTTTCTCCGAGGCCATTCCAGTTATTGGTTTCGAGTATCAGACTTGCGAAAATTTTAATGGTTTCTCAACCGTTCCTTAACTTCAAACTCCCGTATCTCGCGAACGGATTGACGAACTCGAGAAATTCCTGTTGCATCTGAAAGCAGAGACTCGACCGATTACAATGGTGTGTGTACTTTTCCCCAAGGTCATTCCAGTTATTCGTTTCGAGCATCAGAATTGCGACAATTTTGATGGTTTCTCAACCATTCCTTAACTTCAAACTCCAATATATCGCGAACGGATTGACGAGCTCGAGAAATTCCTGTTGCATCTGTAACTAGAAACTCGCCCGATTACAAAGGTATGTGTATTTTTGCCCTAGGCTATAGTAGTTATTGGTTTCGAGGATCAGACTTGCGAAAATTTTGATGGTTTCTCAACAATTCCTTAACTTCAAACTCCGATACCTCGCGAACGGATTGGCGAACTCGAGAAATTCCTGTTGCACTTGAAAGTAGAAACTGTCCCGATTACAATGGTGTGTGTACTTTTCCCCTAGGCCGTTCCAGTTATTGGTTTCGAGTATCAGACTTGCGAAAATTTTGTGGTTTCTCAAGCATTCCTTAACTTCAAACTCCCATATCTCTCGATCGGATTGACGAACTCGATTATTTCCTGTTGCATCTGAAAGTAGAAAGTCTACCGATTACAATGGTGTGTGTACTTTTCCCCTAGGTCATTCCAGTTATTCGTTTCTAGCATCGGAATTGCGAAAATTTTGATGGTTTCTCAACCATTCCTTAACTTCAAACTCCCATATCTCGCGAACAGATTGACGAACTCGAGAAATTCCTGTTGCATCTGAAAGTAGAAACTCGCCCGATTACAAAGGTATGTGTATTTTTCCCCTAGGCCTTTGTAGTTATTGGTTTCGAGTATCATACTTGCGAAAATTTTGATGGTTTCTCAAGCATTCCTTAACTTCAAACTCCCATATCTCGCGAACGGATTGACGAGCTCGAGTAATTCCTGTTGCATCTGAAAGTATAAACTCGCCCGATTACAAAGGTATGTGCATTTTTCCCCTAGGCCATGGCAGTTATTGGTTTCGAGTATCAGACTTGCGAAAATTGTGATGGTTTCTCAACCATTCCTTAACTTCAAACTCCCATATCTCGCGAACGGATTGGCGAACTCGAGAAGCTCCTGTCGCCTCTGAAAGTAGAAATTTGCCCGATTACAATGGTGTGTGTACTTTTCCCCTAGGCCGTTCCTGTTATTGGTTTCGAGTATCAGACTTGCGAAAATTTTGATGGTTTCTCCACCATTCCTTAACTTCAAACTCCCATATCTCGTGAACGGATTGACGACCTCGAGAAATTCCTGTTGCATCTGGAAGAAGAAACTCTCCCGATTACAACGGTATGCGTATTTTTCCCCTAAGCCTTTGTAGTTATTGGTTTCGAGTATCAGACTTGCGAAAATTTTGATGGTTTCTCAACCGTTCCTTAATTTCAAACTCCCATATCTCGCGAACGGATTGACGAACTCGAGAAATTCCTGTTGCATCTGAAAGCAGAACCTCGCCCGATTACAACGGTATGTGTATTTTTGCCCTAGGCCATAGTATTTATTGGTTTCGAGTATCAGACTTGCGAAAATTTTGATGGTTTCTCAAGCATTCCTTAACTTCATAATCCCATACCTCGCGAATGGATTGACGCACTCGATTATTTCCTGTTGCATCTGAAAGCAGAAAGTCGACCGATTACAATGGTGTGTGTACTTTTCCCCTAGGTCATTCCAGTTATTCGTTTCTAGCATCAGAATTGCGAAAATTTTGATGGTTTCTCAACCATTTCTTAAATTCAAACTCCCATATATCGCGAACGGATTGACGAACTCGAGAAATTCCTGTTGCATCTGAAACCAGAAACTCGTCCGATTACAACGGTATGTGTATTTTTGCCCTAGGCCACAGTAGTTATTGGTTTCGAGTATCAGACTTGCTAAAATTTTGATGGTTTCTCAACCATTCTTTAACTTCAAACTCCGATACCTCGCGAACGGATTGGCGAACTCGAGAAGTTCCTGTCGCCTCTGAAAGTAGAAACTTACCCGATTACAATGGTGTGTGTACTTTTCCCCTAGGCCGTTCCAGTTATTGGTTTCGAGTATCAGACTTGCGAAAATTTTGATGGTTTCTCAACCATTCCTTAACTTCAAACTCCCATATCTCGCGAACGGATTGACGAGCTCGAGAAATTCCTGTTGCATCTGAAAGTAGAAACACGCCCGACTACAAAGGTATGTGTATTTTTCCCCTAGGCCTTTGTAGTTATTGGTTTCGAGTATCAGACTTGCGAAAATTGTGACGGTTTCTCAACCATTCCTTAAGTTCAAACTCCCATATCTCGCGAACGGATTGACGAACACGAGAAATTCCGGTTGCATCTGGAAGAAGAAACACTCCCGATTACAACGGTATGTGTATTTATTCCCTAGGCCTTTGTAGTTGTTGGTTTCGAGTATCAGACTTGCGAAAATTTTGATGGTTTCTCAACCATTCCTTAACTTCAAACTCCGATACCTCGCGAACGGATTGGCGTACTCGAGAAGTTCCGGTCGCCTCTGAAAGTAGAAACTTGCCCGATTACAATGGTGTGTGTACTTTTCCCCTAGGCCGTACAGTTATTGGTTTCGAGTATCAGACTTGCGAAAATTTTGATGGTTTCTCAACCATTCCTTAACTTCAAACTCCCATATCTCGCGAACGGATTGACGAGCTCGAGAAATTCCTGTTGCATCTGAAAGTAGAAACTCGCCCGATTACAAAGGTATGTGTATTTTTCCCCTAGGCGTTTGTAGTTATTGGTTTCGAGTATCAGACTTGCGAAAATTTTGATGGTTTCCCAACCATTCCTTAACTTCAAACTCCCATATCTCGCGAACGGATTGACGAGCTCGAGAAATTCCTGTTGCATCTGAAAGTAGAAACTCGCCCGATTACAAAGGTATGTGTATTTTTCCCCTAGGCGTTTGTAGTTATTGGTTTCGAGTATCAGACTTGCGAAAATTTTGATGGTTTCCCAACCATTCCTTAACTTCAAACTCCCATATCTCGCGAACGGATTGACGAACTCGAGAAATTACAGTTGCATCTGAAAGTAGAAACTCTCCCGATTACAATGGTATGTGTATTTTTCCCCTAGGCCCTTGTAGTTATTGGTTTCGCGTATCAGACTTGCGCAAATTTTGATCGTTTCTCAAGCATTCCTTAACTTCAAACTCGCATATCTCGCGAACAGATTGCCGAATCCGAAAAATTTCTGTTGCATCTGAAAGTAGAAACTCTCCCGGTTACAACGGTATGTGTATTTTTCCCCTAGGCCATTCCAGTTATTGGTTTCGAGTATCAGACTTGCGAAAATTTTAATGGTTTCTCAACCGTTCCTTAACTTCAAACTCCCGTATCTCGCGAACGGATTGACGAACTCGAGAAATTCCTGTTGCATCTGAAAGCAGAGACTCGACCGATTACAATGGTGTGTGTACTTTTCCCCTAGGTCATTCCAGTTATTCGTTTCGAGCATCAGAATTGCGACAATTTTGATGGTTTCTCAACCATTCCTTAACTTCAAACTCCAATATATCGCGAACGGATTGACGAGCTCGAGAAATTCCTGTTGCATCTGTAACTAGAAACTCGCCCGATTACAAAGGTATGTGTATTTTTGCCCTAGGCCATAGTAGTTATTGGTTTCGAGGATCAGACTTGCGAAAATTTTGATGGTTTCTCAACAATTCCTTAATTTCAAACCCCGATACCTCGCGAACGGATTGGCGAACTCGAGAAATTCCTGTTGCACTTGAAAGTAGAAACTGTCCCGATTACAATGGTGTGTGTACTTTTCCCCTAGGCCGTTCCAGTTATTGGTTTCGAGTATCAGACTTGCGAAAATTTTGTGGTTTCTCAAGCATTCCTTAACTTCAAACTCCCATATCTCGCGATCGGATTGACGAACTCGATTATTTCCTGTTGCATCTGAAAGTAGAAAGTCTACCGATTACAATGGCGTGTGTACTTTTCCCCTAGGTCATTCCAGTTATTCGTTTCTAGCATCGGAATTGCGAAAATTTTGATGGTTTCTCAACCATTCCTTAACTTCAAACTCCCATATCTCGCGAACAGATTGACGAACTCGAGAAATTCCTGTTGCATCTGAAAGTAGAAACTCGCCCGATTACAAAGGTATGTGTATTTTTCCCCTAGGCCTTTGTAGTTATTGGTTTCGAGTATCATACTTGCGAAAATTTTGATGGTTTCTCAAGCATTCCTTAACTTCAAACTCCCATATCTCGCGAACGGATTGACGAGCTCGAGAAATTCCTGTTGCATCTGAAAGTATAAACTCGCCCGATTACAAAGGTATGTGCATTTTTCCCCTAGGCCATGGTAGTTATTGGTTTCGAGTATCAGACTTGCGAAAATTTTGATGGTTTCTCAAGCATTCCTTAACTTCAAACTCCCATATCTCGCGAACGGATTGACGAACTCGATTGTTTCCTGTTGCATCTGAAAGTAGAAAGAAGTCTACCGATTACAATGGTGTGTGTACTTTTCCCCTAGGCCATGGTAGTTATTGGCTTCCAGTATCAGACTTGCGAAAATTGTGATGGATTCTCAACCATTCCTTAACTTCAAACTCCCATATCTCGTGAACGGATTGACGAACACGAGCAATTCCGGTTGCATCTGGAAGAAGAAACTCTCCCGATTACAACGGTATGCGTATTTTTCCCCTAAGCCTTTGTAGTTATTGGTTTCGAGTATCAGACTTGCTAAAATTTTGATGGTTTCTCAACCATTCTTTAACTTCAAACTCCGATACCTCGCGAACGGATTGGCGAACTCGAGAAGTTCCTGTCGCCTCTGAAAGTAGAAACTTGCCCGATTACAATGGTGTGTGTACTTTTCCCCTAGGCCGTTCCAGTTATTGGTTTCGAGTATCAGACTTGCGAAAATTTTGATGGTTTCTCAACCATTCCTTAACTTCAAACTCCCATATCTCGCGAACGGATTGACGAGCTCGAGAAATTCCTGTTGCATCTGAAAGTAGAAACACGCCCGACTACAAAGGTATGTGTATTTTTCCCCTAGGCCTTTGTAGTTATTGGTTTCGAGTATCAGACTTGCGAAAATTGTGACGGTTTCTCAACCATTCCTTAAGTTCAAATTCCCATATCTCGCGAACGGATTGACGAACACGAGAAATTCCGGTTGCATCTGGAAGAAGAAACACTCCCGATTACAACGGTATGTGTATTTATCCCCTAGGCCTTTGTAGTTGTTGGTTTCGAGTATCAGACTTGCGAAAATTTTGATGGTTTCTCAAGCATTCCTTAACTTCAAACTCACATATCTCGCGAACGGATTGCCGAATCCGAAAAATTTCTGTTGCATCTGAAAGTAAAAACTCTCCCGATTACAACCGTATGTGTATTTTTCCCCTAGGCCACTCCAGTTATTCGTTTCTAGCATCAAAATTGCGAAAATTGTGATGGTTTCTCAACCATTCCTCAACTTCAAACTCCCATATCTCGCAAATAGATTGGCGAACTCGATTATTACCTGTTGCATCTGAAAGTAGAAACTCGACCGATTACAATGGTGTGTGTACTTTTCCCCACGGTCATTCCAGTTATTCGTTTCTAGCGTCAGAATTGTGAAAATTGTGATGGTTTCTCAACCATTCCTTAACTTCAAACTCCCATATCTCGCGAACGGATTGACGAACTCGAGAAATTCCGGTTGAATCTGGAAGTAGAAACTCTCCCGATTACAACGGTATGTGTATTTTTCCCCTAATGCTTCGTTGTTATTGGTTTCGAGTATCAGACTTGCGAAAATTTTGATGGTTTCTCAAGCATTCCTTAACTTCAAACTCCCATATCTCGCGAACAGATTGGCGAACTCGATTATTTCCTGTTGCATCTGAAAGTAGAAACTCGACTGATTACAATGGTTTGTGTACTTTTCCCCTAGGCCGTTCCAGTTATTGGTTTCGAGTATCAGACGCGAAAATTTTGATGGTTTCTCAACCATTCCTTAACTTCAAACTCCCATATCTCGCGAACGGATTGACGAGCTCGAGAAATTCATGTTGCATCTGAAAGTAGAAACTCGCCCGATTACAAAGGTATGTGTATTTTTCCCCTGGGCCATAGTAGTTACTGGTTTCGATTATCAGACTTGCGAATATTGTGACGGTTTCTCAACCATTCCTTAAGTTCAAACTCCCATATCTCGCGAACGGATTGACGAACACGAGAAATTCCGGTTGCATCTGGAAGAAGAAACACTCCCGATTACAACGGTATGTGTATTTTTGCCCTAGGCCATAGTAGTTATTGGTTTCGAGTATCAGACTTGCGAAAATTTTGATGGTTTCTCAAGCATTCCTTAACTTCAAAATCCCATATCTCGCGAATGGATTGACGCACTCGATTATTTCCTGTTGCATCTGAAAGCAGAAAGTCGACCGATTACAATGGTGTGTGTACTTTTCCCCTAGGTCTTTCCAGTTATTCGTTTCAAGCATCAGAATAGCGAAAATTTTGATGGTTTCTCAACCATTCCTTAACTTCAAACTCCCATATCTCGCGAACGGATTGACGAGCTCGAGAAATTCCTGTTGCATCTGAAAGTAGAAACTCGCCCGATTACAAAGGTATGTGTATTTTTCCCCTAGGCGTTTGTAGTTATTGGTTTCGAGTATCAGACTTGCGAAAATTTTGATGGTTTCCCAACCATTCCTTAACTTCAAACTCCCATATCTCGCGATCGGATTGACGAACTCGATTATTTCCTGTTGCATCTGAAAGTAGAAAGTCTACCGATTACAATGGTGTGTGTACTTTTCCCCTAGGTCATTCCAGTTATTCGTTTCTAGCATCGGAATTGCGAAAATTTTGATGGTTTCTCAACCATTCCTTAACTTCAGACTCCCATATCTCGCGAACGGATTGGCGAACTCGAGAAGCTCCTGTCGCCTCTGAAAGTAGAAATTTGCCCGATTACAAAGGTATGTGTATTTTTCCCCTGGGCCATAGTAGTTACTGGTTTCGATTATCAGACTTGCGAATATTGTGACGGTTTCTCAACCATTCCTTAAGTTCAAACTCCCATATCTCGCGAACGGATTGACGAACACGAGAAATTCCGGTTGCATCTGGAAGAAGAAACACTCCCGATTACAACGGTATGTGTATTTTTGCCCTAGGCCATAGTAGTTATTGGTTTCGAGTATCAGACTTGCGAAAATTTTGATGGTTTCTCAAGCATTCCTTAACTTCAAAATCCCATATCTCGCGAATGGATTGACGCACTCGATTATTTCCTGTTGCATCTGAAAGCAGAAAGTCGACCGATTACAATGGTGTGTGTACTTTTCCCCTAGGTCTTTCCAGTTATTCGTTTCAAGCATCAGAATAGCGAAAATTTTGATGGTTTCTCAACCATTCCTTAACTTCAAACTCCCATATCTCGCGAACGGATTGACGAGCTCGAGAAATTCCTGTTGCATCTGAAAGTAGAAACTCTCCCGATTACAACGGTATGTGTATTTTTCCCCTAATGCTTCGTTGTTATTGGTTTCGAGTATCAGACTTGCGAAAATTTTGATGGTTTCTCAAGCATTCCTTAACTTCAAACTCCCATATCTCGCGAACAGATTGGCGAACTCGATTATTTCCTGTTGCATCTGAAAGTAGAAACTCGACTGATTACAATGGTTTGTGTACTTTTCCCCTAGGCCGTTCCAGTTATTGGTTTCGAGTATCAGACGCGAAAATTTTGATGGTTTCTCAACCATTCCTTAACTTCAAACTCCCATATCTCGCGAACGGATTGACGAGCTCGAGAAATTCATGTTGCATCTGAAAGTAGAAACTCGCCCGATTACAAAGGTATGTGTATTTTTCCCCTGGGCCATAGTAGTTACTGGTTTCGATTATCAGACTTGCGAATATTGTGACGGTTTCTCAACCATTCCTTAAGTTCAAACTCCCATATCTCGCGAACGGATTGACGAACACGAGAAATTCCGGTTGCATCTGGAAGAAGAAACACTCCCGATTACAACGGTATGTGTATTTTTGCCCTAGGCCATAGTAGTTATTGGTTTCGAGTATCAGACTTGCGAAAATTTTGATGGTTTCTCAAGCATTCCTTAACTTCAAAATCCCATATCTCGCGAATGGATTGACGCACTCGATTATTTCCTGTTGCATCTGAAAGCAGAAAGTCGACCGATTACAATGGTGTGTGTACTTTTCCCCTAGGTCTTTCCAGTTATTCGTTTCAAGCATCAGAATAGCGAAAATTTTGATGGTTTCTCAACCATTCCTTAACTTCAAACTCCCATATCTCGCGAACGGATTGACGAGCTCGAGAAATTCCTGTTGCATCTGAAAGTAGAAACTCGCCCGATTACAAAGGTATGTGTATTTTTCCCCTAGGCGTTTGTAGTTATTGGTTTCGAGTATCAGACTTGCGAAAATTTTGATGGTTTCCCAACCATTCCTTAACTTCAAACTCCCATATCTCGCGATCGGATTGACGAACTCGATTATTTCCTGTTGCATCTGAAAGTAGAAAGTCTACCGATTACAATGGTGTGTGTACTTTTCCCCTAGGTCATTCCAGTTATTCGTTTCTAGCATCGGAATTGCGAAAATTTTGATGGTTTCTCAACCATTCCTTAACTTCAGACTCCCATATCTCGCGAACGGATTGGCGAACTCGAGAAGCTCCTGTCGCCTCTGAAAGTAGAAATTTGCCCGATTACAATGGTGTGTGTACTTTTCCCCTAGGCCGTTCCGGTTATTGGTTTCGAGTATCAGACTTGCGAAAATTTTGATGGTTTCTCCACCATTCCTTAACTTCAAACTCCCATATCTCGTGAACGGATTGACGAGCTCGAGAAATTCCTGTTGCATCTGAAAGTAGAAACTCGCCGGATAACAAAGGTATGTGTATTTTTCCCCTAGGCCTTTGTAGTTATTGGTTTCGAGTATCAGACTTGCGAAAATTGTGATGGTTTCTCAACCATTCCTTAACTTCAGACTCCCATATCTCGCGAACGGATTGGCGAACTCGAGAAGCTCCTGTCGCCTCTGAAAGTAGAAATTTGCCCGATTACAATGGTGTGTGTACTTTTCCCCTAGGCCGTTCCTGTTATTGGTTTCGAGTATCAGACTTGCGAAAATTTTGATGGTTTCTCCACCATTCCTTAACTTCAAACTCCCATATCTCGTGAACGGATTGACGAGCTCGAGAAATTCCTGTTGCATCTGAAAGTAGAAACTCGCCCGATAACAAAGGTATGTGTATTTTTCCCCTAGGCCTTTGCAGTTATTGGTTTCGAGTATCAGACTTGCGAAAATTTTGATGGTTTCTCAAGTATTCCTTAACTTCAAACTCCCATATCTCGCGAACGGATTGACGAGCTCGAGAAATTCCTGTTGCATCTGAAAGTAGAAACACGCCCGACTACAAAGGTATGTGTATTTTTCCCATAGGCCTTTGTAGTTATTGGTTTCGAGTATCAGACTTGCGAAAATTTTGATGGTTTCTCACGCATTCCTTAACTTCAAACTCCGATATCTCGCGAACGGATTGACGAGCTCGAGAAATTCCTGTTGCATCTGAAAGTATAAACTCGCCCGATTACAAAGGTATGTGTATTTTTCCCCTAGGGCTTTGTAGTTATTGGTTTCGAGTATCAGACTTGCGAAAATTTTGATGGGTTCCCAAGCATTCCTTAACTTCAAACTCCCATATCTCGCGAACGGATTGACGAACTCGATTATTTCCTGTTGCATCTGAAAGTAGAAAGGAGTCTACCGATTACAATGGTGTGTGTACTTTTCCCCTAGGCCATGGTAGTTATTGGCTTCGAGTATCAGACTTGCGAAAATTGTGATGGTTTCTCAACCATTCCTTGAGTTCAAACTCCCATATCTCGCGAACGGATTGACGAACTCGAGAAATTCCTGTTGCATCGGAAAGTAGAGACTCGCCCGATTACAAAGGTATGCGCATTTTTCCCCTAGGCCATGGTAGATATTGGTTTCGAGTATCAGACTTGCGAAAATTGTGATGGTTTCTCAACCATTCCTTAACTTCAAACTCCCATATCTCGCGAACGGATTGACGAGCGCGAGAAATTCCTGTTGCATCTGAAAGTATAAACTCGCCCGATTACAAAGGTATGTGTATTTTTCCCCTGGGCCTTTGCAGTTATTGGTTTCGAGTATCAGACTTGCGAAAATTTTGATGGTTTCTCAAGTATTCCTTAACTTCACACTCCCATATCTCGCGAACGGATTGACGAGCTCGAGAAATTCCTGTTGCATCCAAAAGTATAAACTCGCCCGATTACAAAGGTATGCGTATTTTTCCCCTAGGGCTTTGTAGTTATTGGTTTCGTGTATCAGACTTGCGAAAATTTTGATGGTTTCTCAAGCATTCCTTAACTTCAAACTCCCATATCTCGCGAACGGATTGACGAACTCGATTATTTCCTGTTGCATCTGAAAGTAGAAAGTCTACCTATTACAATTGTGTATGTACCTTTCCCCTAGGCCATGGTAGTTATTGGTTTCGAGTATCAGACTTGCGAAAATTGTGATGGTTTCTCAACCATTCCTTAACTTCAAACTCCCATATCTCGTGAACGGATTGGCGAACTCGAGAAGTTCCTGTCGCCTCTGAAAGTAGAAACTTGCCCGATTACAATGGTGTGTGTACTTTTGCCCAAGGCCGTTCCAGTTATTGGTTTCGAGTATCAGACTTGCGAAAATTTTGATGGTTTCTCAACCATTCCTTAACTTCAAACTCCCATATCTCGTGAACGGATTGGCGAACTCGAGAAGTTCCTGTCGCCTCTGAAAGTAGAAACTTGCCCGATTACAATGGTGTGTGTACTTTTGCCCAAGGCCGTTCCAGTTATTGGTTTCGAGTATCAGACTTGCGAAAATTTTGATGGTTTCTCAACCATTCCTTAACTTCAAACTCCCATATCTCGTGAACGGATTGGCGAACTCCAGAAGTTCCTGTCGCCTCTGAAAGTAGAAACTTGCCCGATTACAATGGTGTGTGTACTTTTGCCCAAGGCCGTTCCAGTTATTGGTTTCGAGTATCAGACTTGCGAAAATTTTGATGGTTTCTCAACCATTCCTTAACTTCAAACTCCCATATCTCGTGAACGGATTGGCGAACTCGAGAAGTTCCTGTCGCCTCTGAAAGTAGAAACTTGCCCGATTACAATGGTGTGTGTACTTTTGCCCAAGGCCGTTCCAGTTATTGGTTTCGAGTATCAGACTTGCGAAAATTTTGATGGTTTCTCAAGCATTCCTTAACTTCAAACTCCCATATCTCGCGAACAGATTGACGAACTCGAGAAATTTTGTTGCATCTGAAACCAGAAACTTGCCCGATTACAATGGTATGTGTACTTTTCCCCTAGGCCGTTCCAGTTATTGGTTTCGAGTATCAGAATTGCGTAAATTTTGATGGTTTCTCAACCATTCCTTAACTTCAAACTCCCATATCTCGCGAACGGATTGACGAGCTCGAGAAATTCCTGTTGCATCTGAAAGTATAAACTCGCCCGATTACAAAGGTATGTGTATTTTTCCTCTAGGGCTTTGTAGTTATTGGCTTCGAGTATCAGACTTGCGAAAATTTTGATGGTTTCTCAACCATTCCTTAACTTCAAACTCCGATACCTCGCGAACGGATTGACGAACTCTATTATTTCCTGTTGCATCTGAAAGTAGAAAGTCTACCGATTACAATGGTGTGTGTACTTTTCCCCTAGGCCGTTCCAGTTATTGGTTTCGAGTATCAGACTTGCGAAAATTTTGATGGTTTCTCAACCATTCCTTACCTTCAAACTCCCATATCTCGCGAACGGATTGACGAGCTCGAGAAATTCCTGTTGCATCTGAAAATAGATAGTCTACCGATTACAATCGTGTGTGTACTTTTCCCCTAGGTCATTCAAGTTATTCGTTTCTAGCTTCAGAATTGCGAAAATTTTGATGGTTTCTCAACCATTCCTTACATTCAAACTCCCATATCTCGCGAACTGATTGACGAACTCGAGAAATTCCTATTGCATCTGAAAGTAGAAACTCGCCCGATTACAAAGGTATGTGCATTTTTCCCCTAGGGCATGGTATTTATTGGCTTCGAGTATCAGACTTGCGAAAATTGTGATGGTTTCTCAACCGTTCCTTAACTTCAAACTCCCATATCTCGCGAACGGATTGACGAACTCGAGAAATTCCTGTTGCATCTGAAACCAGAAACTTGCCCGATTACAATGGTGTGTGTACTTTTCCCCTACGCCGTTCCAGTTATTGGTTTCGAGTATCAGACTTGCGAAAATTTTGATGGTTTCTCAACCATTCCTTAACTTCATACTCCCATATCTCGCGAACGGATTGACGAGCTCGAGAAATTCCGGTTGCATCTGAAAGTAGAAACCCGCCCGATTAAAAAGGTATGTGTTTTTTTCCCCTAGGCCATTCCAGTTATTGGTTTCGAGTATAAGACTTGCGAAAATTTTGATGTTTTCTCAACCGTTCCTTAATTTTAAACTCCCATATCTCGCGAACGAATTGATGAACTCGATTATTTCCTGTTGCATCTGAAAGTAGAAAGTCGACCGATTACAATGGTGTGTGTACTTTTTCCCTAGGTCATTCCAGTTATTCGTATCTAGCATCAGAATTGCGAAAATTTTGATGGTTTCTCAACCATTCCTTAACTTCAAGCTCCCATATCTCGCAAACGGATTGACGAACTCGAGAAATTCCTGTTGCATTTGAAAGTAGAAACTCGCCCGATTAAAAAGGTATGTGTATTTTTCCCCTAGGCCATTCCAGTTATTGGTTTCGAGTATAAGACTTGCGAAAATTTTGATGTTTTCTCAACCGTTCCTTAAATTCAAACTCCCATATCTCGCGAACGAATTGACGAACTCGAGAAATTCCTGTTGCCTCTGAAAGCAGAAACTCGTCCGATTACAACGGAGTGTGTATTTTTGCCCTAGGCCATAGTAGTTATTGGTTTCGAGTATCAGACTTGCGAAAATTGTGATGGTCTCTCAACCATTCCTTAACTTCAAACTCCCATATCTCGCGAACGGATTGACGAGCTCGAGAAATTCCTGTTGCATCTGAAAGTATAAACTCGCCCGATTACAAAGGTATGTGTATTTTTCCCCTAGGGCTTTGTAGTTATTGGTTTCGAGTATCAGACTTGCGAAAATTTTGATGGTTTCTCAAGCATTCCTTAACTTCAAACTCCCATATCTCGCGAACGGATTGACGAACTCGATTATTTCCTGTTGCATCTAAAAGTAGAAAGTCTACCGATTACAACGGTGTGTGTACTTTTCCCCTAGGTCATTCCAGTTATTCGTTTCAAGCATCCGAATTGCGAAAATTTTGATGGTTTCTCAACCATTCCTTAACTTCAAACTCCCATATCTCGCGAACGGATTGACGAACTCGAGAAATTCCTATTGCATCTGAAAGTAGAAACTCGCCCGATTACAAAGGTATGTGCATTTTTCCCATAGGCCATGGTAGTTATTGGCTTCGAGTATCAGACTTGCGAAAATTGTGATGGTTTCTCAACCATTCCTTATCTTCAAACTCCCATATCTCGCGAACGGATTGGCGAACTCGATTATTTCCTGTTGCATCTGAAAGTAGAAAGTCGACCGATTACAATGGTGTGTGTACTTTTTCCCTAGGTCATTCTAGTTATTCGTTTCTAGCATCAGAGTTGCGAAAATTTTGATGGTTTCTCAACCATTCCTTAACTTCAAACTCCCATATCTCGCGAACGGATTGGCGAAGTCGATTATTTCCTGTGGCATCTGAAAGTAGAAAGTCTACCGATTACAATGGAGTGTGTACTTTTCCCCTAGGCCGTTCCAGTTATTGGTTTCGAGTATCAGACTTGCGAAAATTTTGATGGTTTCTCAACCATTCCTTAACTTCAAACTCCGATACCTCGCGAACGGATTGGCGAACTCGAGAAATTACTGTTGCACTTGAAAGTAGAAACTGGCCCAATTACAATGGTATGTGTACTTTTCCCCTAGGGCTTTGTAGTTATTGGTTTCGAGTATTAGACTTGCGAAAATTTTGATGGTTTCTCAAGCATTCCTTAACTTCAAACTCCCATATCTCGCTAACGGATTGACGAAATCGAGAAAATCCTATTGCATCTGAAAGTAGAAGCTCGCCCGATTACAAAGGTATGTGCATTTTTCCCCTAGGCCATGGTAGTTATTGGCTTCGAGTATCAGACTTGCGAAAATTTTGATGGCTTCTCAACCATTCCTTACCTTCAAACTCCCATATCTCGCGAACGGATTGACGAGCTCGAGAAATTCCTGTTGCATATGAAAGTAGATAGTCTACCGATTACAATCGTGTGTGTACTTTTCCCCTAGGTCATTCCAGTTATACGTTTCTAGCATCAGAATTGCGAAAATTTTGATGGTTTCTCAACCATTCCTTGCCTTCAAACTCCCATATCTCGCGAACTGATTGACGAACTAGAGAAATTCCTATTGCATCTGAATGTAGAAGCTCGCCCGATTACAAAGGTATGTGCATTCTTCCCCTAGGGCATGGTAGTTATTGGCTTCGAGTATCAGACTTGCGAAAATTGTGATGGTTTCTCAACCATTCCTTAACTTCAAACTCCCATATCTCGCGAACCGATTGACGAACTCGATTATTTCCTGTTGCATTTGAAAGTAGAAAGTCCACCAATTACAACGGTTTGTGTACTTTTCCCCTAGGTCATTCCAGTTATTCGTTTCAAGCATCCGAATTGCGAAAATTTTGATGGTTTCTCAACCATTACTTAACTTCAAACTCCCGTATCTCGCGAACGGATTGACGAACTCGAGAAATTCCTATTGCATCTGAAACCAGGGACTTGCCCGAGTACCATGGTGTGTGTACTTTTCCCCTAGGCCGTTCCAGTTATTGGTTTCGAGTATCACAATTGCGAAAATTTTGATGGTTTCTCAACCATTCCTTAAGTTCAAACTCCGATGCCACGCGAAAGGATTGGCGAACTCGAGAAGTTCCTGTTGCATCTGAAAGTAGAAACTTGCCCGATTACAAAGGTATGCGTATTTTTCCCCTAGGCCTTTGTAGTTATTGGTTTCGAGTAACAGACTTGCGAAAATTTTGATGGTTCCTCAAGCATTCCTTAACTTCAAACTCCCATATTTCGCGAACGGATTGGCGAACTCGATTATTTCCTGTTGCATCTGAAAGTAGAAAGTCGACCGATTACAATGGTGTGTGTACTTTTTCTCTAGGTCATTCTAGTTATTCGTTTCTAGCATCAGAATTGCGAAAATTTTGATGGTTTCTCAACCATTCCTTAACTTCAAACTCCCATATCTCGCGAACGGATTGACGAACTCGAGAAATTCCTGTTGCATCTGAAACCAGAAACTTGCCCGATTACAATGGTGTGTGTACTTTTCCCCTACGCCGTTCCAGTTATTGGTTTCGAGTATCAGACTTGCGAAAATTTTGATGGTTTCTCAAGCATTCCTTAACTTCAAACTCCCATATCTCGCGAACGGATTGGCGAACTCGAGAAGTTCCTGTTGCATCTGAAAGTAGAAACTTGCCCGATTACAAAGGTATGTGTATTTTTCCCCTAGGGCTTTGTAGTTATTGGTTTCGAGTATCAGACTTGCGTAAATTTTGATGGTTTCTCAAGCATTCCTTAACTTCAAACTCCCATATCTCGCGAACGGATTGACGAACTCGATTATTTCCTGTTGCATCTGAAAGTAGAAGGTCTACCAATTACAACGGTTTGTGTACTTTTCCCCTAGGTCATTCCAGTTATTCGTTTCAAGCATCCGAATTGCGAAAATTTTGATGGTTTTTCAACCATTCCTTAACTTCAAACTCCCATATCTCGCGAACGGATTGACGAACTCGAGAAATTCCTGTTGCATCTGAAAGTAGAAACACGCCCGATTGCAAAGGTATGTGTATTTTTCCCCTAAGCCTTTGTAGTTATTTGTTTCGAGTATCAGAATTGCGGCAATTTTGATGGTTTCTCAACCGTTCCTTTACTTCAAACTCCCATATCTCGCGAACGAATTGACGAACTCGAGAAATTCCTGTTGTATCTAAAAGCAGAAACTCGCCCGATTACAACGGTATGTGTATTTTTGCCCTAGGCTATAGTAGTTATTGGTTTCGAGTATCAGACTTGCGAAAATGTTGATGGTTTCTCAACCATTCCTTAACTTCAAACTCCCATATCTCGCGAACGGATTGACGAACTCGATTATTTCCTGTTGCATCTGAAAGTAGAAAGAAGTCTACCGATTACAATGGTGTGTGTACTTTTCCCCTAGGCCATGGTAATTATTGGCTTCGAGTATCAGACTTGCGAAAATTGTGATGGTTTCTCAACCATTCCTTAACTTCAAACTCCCATATCTCGCGAACGGATTGACGAACTCGAGAAATTCCTGTTGCATCTGAAACCAGAAACTTGCCCGATTACAATGGTGTGTGTACTTTACCCCTACAACTTTCCAGTTATTGGTTTCGAGTATCAGACTTGCGAAAATTTTGATGGTTTCTCAACCATTCCTTAACTTCAAACTCCCATATCTCGCGAACGGATTGACGAGCTCGAGAAATTCCTGTTGCATGTGAAAGTAGAAACTCGCCCGATTACAATGGTGTGTGTACTTCTCCCCTAGGCCATTCCAGTTATTGATTTCGAGTATCAGACTTGCGAAAATTTTGATGGTTTCTCAACCATTCCTTAACTTCAAACTCCCATATCTCGCGAACCGATTGACGAACTCGATTATTTCCTGTTGCATTTGAAAGTAGAAAGTCCACCAATTACAACGGTTTGTGTACTTTTCCCCTAGGTCATTCCAGTTATTCGTTTCAAGCATCCGAATTGCGAAAATTTTGATGGTTTCTCAACCATTACTTAACTTCAAACTCCCGTATCTCGCGAACGGATTGACGAACTCGAGAAATTCCTATTGCATCTGAAACCAGGGACTTGCCCGAGTACCATGGTGTGTGTACTTTTCCCCTAGGCCGTTCCAGTTATTGGTTTCGAGTATCACAATTGCGAAAATTTTGATGGTTTCTCAACCATTCCTTAAGTTCAAACTCCGATGCCACGCGAAAGGATTGGCGAACTCGAGAAGTTCCTGTTGCATCTGAAAGTAGAAACTTGCCCGATTACAAAGGTATGCGTATTTTTCCCCTAGGCCTTTGTAGTTATTGGTTTCGAGTAACAGACTTGCGAAAATTTTGATGGTTCCTCAAGCATTCCTTAACTTCAAACTCCCATATTTCGCGAACGGATTGGCGAACTCGATTATTTCCTGTTGCATCTGAAAGTAGAAAGTCGACCGATTACAATGGTGTGTGTACTTTTTCTCTAGGTCATTCTAGTTATTCGTTTCTAGCATCAGAATTGCGAAAATTTTGATGGTTTCTCAACCATTCCTTAACTTCAAACTCCCATATCTCGCGAACGGATTGACGAACTCGAGAAATTCCTGTTGCATCTGAAACCAGAAACTTGCCCGATTACAATGGTGTGTGTACTTTTCCCCTACGCCGTTCCAGTTATTGGTTTCGAGTATCAGACTTGCGAAAATTTTGATGGTTTCTCAAGCATTCCTTAACTTCAAACTCCCATATCTCGCGAACGGATTGGCGAACTCGAGAAGTTCCTGTTGCATCTGAAAGTAGAAACTTGCCCGATTACAAAGGTATGTGTATTTTTCCCCTAGGGCTTTGTAGTTATTGGTTTCGAGTATCAGACTTGCGTAAATTTTGATGGTTTCTCAAGCATTCCTTAACTTCAAACTCCCATATCTCGCGAACGGATTGACGAACTCGATTATTTCCTGTTGCATCTGAAAGTAGAAGGTCTACCAATTACAACGGTTTGTGTACTTTTCCCCTAGGTCATTCCAGTTATTCGTTTCAAGCATCCGAATTGCGAAAATTTTGATGGTTTTTCAACCATTCCTTAACTTCAAACTCCCATATCTCGCGAACGGATTGACGAACTCGAGAAATTCCTGTTGCATCTGAAAGTAGAAACACGCCCGATTGCAAAGGTATGTGTATTTTTCCCCTAAGCCTTTGTAGTTATTTGTTTCGAGTATCAGAATTGCGGCAATTTTGATGGTTTCTCAACCGTTCCTTTACTTCAAACTCCCATATCTCGCGAACGAATTGACGAACTCGAGAAATTCCTGTTGTATCTAAAAGCAGAAACTCGCCCGATTACAACGGTATGTGTATTTTTGCCCTAGGCCATAGTAGTTATTGGTTTCGAGTATCAGACTTGCGAAAATGTTGATGGTTTCTCAACCATTCCTTAACTTCAAACTCCCATATCTCGCGAACGGATTGACGAACTCGATTATTTCCTGTTGCATCTGAAAGTAGAAAGAAGTCTACCGATTACAATGGTGTGTGTACTTTTCCCCTAGGCCATGGTAATTATTGGCTTCGAGTATCAGACTTGCGAAAATTGTGATGGTTTCTCAACCATTCCTTGAGTTCAAACTCCCATATCTCGCGAACGGATTGACGAACTCGAGAAATTCCAGTTGCATCTGAAACCGGAAACTTGCCCGAATAAATGCTGTGTGTACTTTTCCCCTAGGCCGTTCCAGTTATTGGTTTCGAGTATAACACTTCCGAAAATTTTGATGGTTTCTCAACCATTCCTTAACTTCAAACTCCCATATCTCGCGAACGGATTGACGACCTCGAAAAATTCCTGTTGCATCTGAAAGTAGAAACTCGCCCCATTACAATGGTGTGTGTAATTTTCCCCTAGGCCATTCCAGTTATTGGTTTCGAGTATCAGACTTGCGAAAATTTTGATGGTTTCTCAACCATTCCTTAACTTCAAACTCCCATATCTCGCGAACGGATTGACGAACTCGAAAAATTCCTGTTGCATCTTCAAGTAGAAACTCGCCCGATTACAAAGGTATGTGTATTTTTCCCCTGGGCCATATTAGTTATTGGTTTCGAGTATCAGACTTGCGAAAATTTTGATGGTTTCTCAACCATTCCTTAACTTCAAACTCCCATATCTCGCGAACGGATTGACGAACTTGATTATTTCCTGTTGCATCTGAAAGTAGAAGGTCGACCGATTACAACGGTGTGTGTACTTTTCCCATAGGTCATTCCAGTTATTCGTTTCTAGCATCAGAATTGCGAAAATTTGGATGGTCTCACAAGCATTCCTTAACTTCAAACTCCCATATCTCGCGAACGGATTGACGAGCTCGAGAAATTCCTGTTGCATCTGAAAGTAGATACTCGCCCGATTACAAAGGTATGTGTATTTTTCCCCTGGGCCTTTGTAGTTATTGGTTTCGAGTATCAGAATTGCGGCAATTTTGATGGTTTCTCAACCGTTCCTTTACTTCAAACTCCCATATCTCGCGAACGAATTGACGAACTCGAGAAATTCCTGTTGTATCTGAAAGTAGAAACTCGCCCGATTACAAAGGTATGTGTATTTTTCCCCTAAGCCTTTGTAGTTATTTGTTTCGAGTTTCAGAATTGCGGCAATTTTGATGGTTTCTCAACCGTTCCTTTACTTCAAACTCCCATATCTCGCGAACGAATTGACGAACTCGAGAAATTCCTGTTGTATCTAAAAGCAGAAACTCGCCCGATTACAACGGTATGTGTATTTTTGCCCTAGGCCATAGTAGTTATTGGTTTCGAGTATCAGACTTGCGAAAATGTTGATGGTTTCTCAACCATTCCTTAACTTCAAACTCCGATACCTCGCGAACGGATTGGCGAACTCGAGAAATTCCTGTTGCATCTGAAAGTAGAAACTCGCCCGACTACAAAGGTATGTGTATTTTTCCCCTAGGGCTTTGTAGTTATTGGTTTCGAGTATCAGACTTGCAAAAATTTTGATGGTTTCTCAAGCATTCCTTAACTTCAAACTCCCATATCTCGCGAACGGATTGACGAACTCGATTATTTCCTGTTGCATCTGAAAGTAGAAAGAAGTCTACCGATTACAATGGTGTGTGTACTTTTCCCCTAGGCCATGGTAGTTATTGGCTTCGAGTATCAGACTTGCGAAAATTGTGATGGTTTCTCAACCATTCCTTGAGTTCAAACTCCCATATCTCGCGAACGGATTGACGAACTCGAGAAATTCCAGTTGCATCTGAAACCGGAAACTTGCCCGAATAAATGCTGTGTGTACTTTTCCCCTAGGCCGTTCCAGTTATTGGTTTCGAGTATAACACTTGCGAAAATTTTGATGGTTTCTCAACCATTCCTTAACTTCAAACTCCCATATCTCGCGAACGGATTGACGACCTCGAGAAATTCCTGTTGCATCTGAAAGTAGAAACTCGCCCCATTACAATGGTGTGTGTAATTTTCCCCTAGGCCATTCCAGTTATTGGTTTCGAGTATCAGACTTGCGAAAATTTTGATGGTTTCTCAACCATTCCTTAACTTCAAACTCCCATATCTCGCGAACGGATTGACGAACTCGAAAAATTCCTGTTGCATCTTCAAGTAGAAACTCGCCCGATTACAAAGGTATGTGTATTTTTCCCCTGGGCCATATTAGTTATTGGTTTCGAGTATCAGACTTGCGAAAATTTTGATGGTTTCTCAACCATTCCTTAACTTCAAACTCCCATATCTCGCGAACGGATTGACGAACTTGATTATTTCCTGTTGCATCTGAAAGTAGAAGGTCGACCGATTACAACGGTGTGTGTACTTTTCCCATAGGTCATTCCAGTTATTCGTTTCTAGCATCAGAATTGCGAAAATTTGGATGGTCTCACAAGCATTCCTTAACTTCAAACTCCCATATCTCGCGAACGGATTGACGAGGTCGAGAAATTCCTGTTGCATCTGAAAGTAGATACTCGCCCGATTACAAAGGTATGTGTATTTTTCCCCTAGGCCATTCCAGTTATTGGTTTCGAGAATAAGACTTGCGAAAAGTTTGATGTTTTCTCAACCGTTCCTTAATTTCGAACCCCCATATCTCGCGAACGGAATGACGAACTCGAGAAATTCCTGTTGCAACTGAAAGTAGAAACTCGCCCGATTACAGAGGTATGTGTATCTTTCTCCTAGGCCTTTGTAGTTATTGGTTTCGAGTATCAGACTTGCGAATATTTTGATGGTTTCTCAAGCATTCCTTAACTTCAATCTCCCATATCTCGCGAACGGATTGATGAAACCGATTCTTTCCTTTTGCATCTGAAAGTAGAAAGTCGACCGATTACAATTGTGTGTGTACTTTTTCCCTAGGTCATTCCAGTTATTCGGTTCTAGCATCAGAATTGCGAAAATTTTGATGGTTTCTCAAACATTCCTTAACTTCAAGCTCCCATATCTCGCAAACGGATTGACGAACTCGAAAAATTCCTGTTGCATCTTCAAGTAGAAACTCGCCCGATTACAAAGGTATGTGTATTTTTCCCCTGGGCCATATTAGTTATTGGTTCCGAGTATCAGACTTGCGAATATTTTGATGGTTTCTCAACCATTCCTTAACTTCAAACTCCCATATCTCGCGAACGGATTGACGAACTTGATTATTTCCTGTTGCATCTGAAAGTAGAAGGTCGACCGATTACAACGGTGTGTGTACTTTTCCCCTAGGTCATTCCAGTTATTCGTTTCTAGCATCAGAATTGCGAAAATTTGGATGGTCTCACAAGCATTCCTTAACTTCAAACTCCCATATCTCGCGAACGGATTGACGAGCTCGAGAAATTCCTGTTGCGTCTGAAAGTAGAAACTCGCCCGATTACAAAGGTATGCGTATTTTTCCCCTAGGGCTTTGTAGTTATTGGTTTCGGGTATCAGACTGGCGAAAATTTTGATGGTTTCTCAAACATTCCTTAACTTCAAGCTCCCATATCTCGCAAACGGATTGACGAACTCGAGAAATTCCTGTTGCATCTGAAAGTAGAAACTCGCCCGATTAAAAAGGTATGTGTATTTTTCCCCTAGGCCATTCCAGTTATTGGTTTCGAGTATAAGACTTGCGAAAATTTTGATGTTTTCTCAACCATTCCTTAACTTCAAACTCCCATATCTCGCGAACGGATTGACGAACTCGATTATTTCCTGTTGCATCTGAAAGTAGAAAGTCTACCGATTACAACGGTGTGTGTACTTTTCCCCTAGGTCATTCCAGTTATTCGTTTCAAGCATCCGAATTGCGAAAATTTTGATGGTTTCTCAACCATTCCTTAACTTCAAACTCCCATATCTCGCGAACGGAATGACGAACTCGAGAAATTCCTATTGCATCTGAAAGTAGAAACTCGCCCGATTACAAAGGTATGTGCATTTTTCCCCTAAGCCATGGTAGTTAGTGGCTTCGAGTATCAGACTTGCGAAAATTGTGATGGTTTCTCAACCATTCCTTAACTTCAAACTCCCATATCTCGCGAACGGATTGACGAACTCGAGAAATTCCTGTTGCAACTGAAAGTAGAAACTCGCCCGATTACAGAGGTATGTTTATCTTTCTCCTAGGCCTATGTAGTTATTGGTTTCGAGTATCAGACTTGCGAATATTTTGATGGTTTCTCAAGCATTCCTTAACTTCAAACTCCCATATCTCGCGAACGGATTGATGAACCCGATTCTAACCTTTTGCATCTGAAAGCAGAAAGTCGACCGATTACAATTGTGTGTGTACTTTTTCCCTAGGTCATTCCAGTTATTCGTTTCTAGCATCAGAATTGCGAAAATTTTGATGGTTTCTCAAACATTCCTTAACTTCAAGCTCCCATATCTCGCAAACGGATTGACGAACTCGAGAAATTCCTGTTGCATCTGAAAGTAGAAACTCGCCCGATTAAAAAGGTATGTGTATTTTTCCCCTAGGCCATTCCAGTTATTGGTTTCGAGTATAAGACTTGCGAAAATTTTGATGTTTTCTCAACCGTTCCTTAATTTCAAACTCCCATATCTCGCGAACGAATTGACCAACTCGAGAAATTCCTGTTGCCTCTGAAAGCAGAAACTCGTCCGATTACAACGGTGTGTGTACTTTTTCCCTAGGTCATTCCAGTTATTCGTTTCTAGCATCAGAATTGCGAAAATTTTGATGGTATCTCAACCATTCCTTAACTTCAAACTCCCATATCTCGCGAACGGATTGACGAACTTGATTATTTCCTGTTGCATCTGAAAGTAGAAGGTCGACCTATTACAACGGTGTGTGTACTTTTCCCCTAGGTCATTCCAGTTATTCGTTTCTAGCATCAGAATTGCGTAAATTTGGATGGTCTCACAAGCATTCCTTAACTTCAAACTCCCATATCTCGCCAACGGATTGACGAGCTCGAGAAGTTCCTGTTGCGTCTGAAAGTAGAAACTCGCCCGATAACAAAGGTATGTGTATTTTTCCCCTGGGCCTTTGTAGTTATTGGTTTCGAGTATCAGACTTGCGAAAATTTTGATGGTTTCTCAAGCATTCCTTAACTTCACACTCCCATATCTCGCGAACGGATTGACGAGCTCGAGAAATTCCTGTTGCATCTGAAAGTATAAACTCGCCCCATTACAAAGGTATGCGTATTTTTCCCCTAGGGCTTTGTAGTTATTGGTTTCGAGTATCAGACTTGCGAAAATTTTGATGGTTTCCCAAGCATTCCTTAACTTCAAACTCCCATATCTCGTGAACGGATTGGCGAACTCGAGAAGTTCCTGTCGCCTCTGAAAGTAGAAACTTGCCCGATTACAATGGTGTGTGTACTTTTCCCCTAGGCCGTTCCAGTTATTGGTTTCGAGTATCAGACTTGCGAAAATTTTGATGGTTTCTCAACCATTCCTTAACTTCAAACTCCCATATCGCGCGAACGGATTGACGAACTCGATTATTTCCTGTTGCATCTGAAAGTAGAAAGTTTACCGATTACAACGGTGTGTGTACTTTTCCCCTAGGTCATTCCAGTTATTCGTTTCAAGCATCCGAATTGCGAAAATTTTGATGGTTTCTCAACCATTCCTTAACTTCAAACTCCCATATCTCGCGAACGGATTGACGAACTCGAGAAATTTCTATTGCATCTGAAAGTAGAAACTCGCCCGATTACAAAGGTATGTGCATTTTTCCCCTAGGCCATAGTAGTTATTGGCTTCGAGTATCAGACTTGCGAAAATTGTGATGGTTTCTCAACCATTCCTTAACTTCAAACTCCCATATCTCGCGAACGGATTGGCGAACTCGATTATTTCCTGTTGCATCTGAAAGTAGAAAGTCGACCGATTACAATGGTGTGTGTACTTTTTTCCTAGGTCATTCCAGTTATTCGTTTCTAGCATCAGAATTGCGAAATTTTGATGGTTTCTCAACCATTCCTTAACTTCAAGCTCCCATATCTCGCAAACGGATTGACGAACTCGAGAAATTCCTGTTGCATCTGAAAGTAGAAACTCGCCCGATTACAAAGGTATGTGCATTTTTCCCCTAGGCCATAGTAGTTATTGGCTTCGAGTATCAGACTTGCGAAAATTGTGATGGTTTCTCAACCATTCCTTAACTTCAAACTCCCATATCTCGCGAACGGATTGGCGAACTCGATTATTTCCTGTTGCATCTGAAAGTAGAAAGTCGACCGATTACAATGGTGTGTGTACTTTTTTCCCAGGTCATTCCAGTTATTCGTTTCTAGCATCAGAATTGCGAAAATTTTGATGGTTTCTCAACCATTCCTTAACTTCAAACTCCCATATCTCGCGAACGGATTGACGAACTCGAGAAATTTCTATTGCATCTGAAAGTAGAGACTCGCCCGATTACAAAGGTACGTGCATTTTTCCCCTAGGCCATAGTAGTTATTGGCTTCGAGTATCAGACTTGCGAAAATTGTGATGGTTTCTCAACCATTCCTTAACTTCAAACTCCCATATCGCGCGAACGGATTGACGAACTCGATTATTTCCTGTTGCATCTGAAAGTAGAAAGTTTACCGATTACAACGGTGTGTGTACTTTTCCCCTAGGTCATTCCAGTTATTCGTTTCAAGCATCCGAATTGCGAAAATTTTGATGCTTTCTCAACCGTTCCTTAATTTCAAACTCCCATATCTCGCGAACGAATTGACCAACTCGAGAAATTCCTGTTGCTTCTGAAAGCAGAAACTCGTCCGATTACAACGGTGTGTGTACTTTTCCCCTAGGCCGTTCCAGTTATTGGTTTCGAGTATAAAACTTGCGAAAATTTTGATGGTTTCTCAACCATTCCTTAACTTCAAACTCCCATATCTCGCGAACGGATTGACGAACTCGAGAAATTCCTGTTGCATCTGAAAGTAGAAACTCGACCGATTACAAAGGTATGCGTATTTTTCCCCTAGGGCTTTGTAGTTATTGGTTTCGAGTATCAGACTTGCGAAAATTTTGATGGTTTCTCAAGCATTCCTTAACTTCACACTCCCATATCTCGCGAACGGATTGACGAGCTCGAGAAATTCCTGTCGCCTCTGAAAGTAGAAACTTGCCCGATTACAATGGTGTGTGTACTTTTCCCCTAGGCTGTTCCAGTTATTGGTTTCAAGTATCAGTCTTGCGAAAATTTTGATGGTTTCTCAACCATTCCTTAACTTCAAACTCCCATATCTCGCGAACGGATTGACGAGCTCGAGAAATTCCTGTTGCATCTGAAAGTAGAAACCCGCCCGATTAAAAAGGTATGTGTATTTTTCCCCTAGGCCATTCCAGTTATTGGTTTCGAGTATAAGACTTGCGAAAATTTTGATGTTTTCTCAACCGTTCCTTAATTTCAAACTCCCATATCTCGCGAACGAATTGACGAACTCGAGAAATTCCTGTTGCCTCTGAAAGCAGAAACTCGTCCGATTACAACGGGGTGTGTATTTTTGCCCTAGGCCATAGTAGTTATTGGTTTCGAGTATCAGACACGCGAAAATTGTGATGGTCTCTCAACCATTCCTTAACTTCAAACTTCCATATCTCGTGAACGGATTGACGAACTCGAGAAATTCCTATTGCATCTGAAAGTAGAAACTCGCCCGATTACAAAGGTATGTGTATTTTTCCCCTGGGAGACAGTAGTTATTGGTTTCGAGTATTAGACTTGCGAAAATTTTGATCGTTTCTCAACCATTCCTTAACTTCAAACTCCCATATCTCGCGAACGGATTGACGAACTTGATTATTTCCTTTTGCATCTGAAAGTAGAAAGTCGACCGATTACAATGGTGTGTGTACTTTTTCCCTAGGTCATTCCAGTTATTCGTTTCTAGCATCAGAATTGCGAAAATTTTGATGGTTTCTCAACCATTCCTTACCTTCAAACTCCCATATCTCGCGAACTGATTGACGAACTCGAGAAATTCCTATTGCATCTGAAAGTAGAAACTCGCCCGATTACAAAGGTATGTGCATTTTTCCCCTAGGGCATGGTAGTTATTGGCTTCGAGTATCAGACTTGCGAAAATTGTGATGGTTTCTCAACCATTCCTTAACTTCAAACTCCCATATCTCGCGAACGGATTGACGAGCTCGAGAAATTCCTCTTGCATCTGAAAGTAGAAACCCGCCCGATTAAAAAGGTATGTGTATTTTTCCCCTAGGCCATTCAAGTTATTGGTTTCGAGTATAAGACTTGCGAAAATTTTGATGTTTTCTCAACCGTTCCTTAATTTTAAACTCCCATATGTCGCGAACGAATTGACGAACTCGAGAAATTCCTGTTGCCTCTGAAAGCAGAAACTCGTCCGATTACAACGGTATGTGTATTGTTGCCCTAGGCCATAGTAGTTATTGGTTTCGGGTATCAGACTTGCGAAAATTGTGGTGGTTTCTCAACCATTCCTTAACTTCAAACTCCCATATCTCGCGAACGGATTGACGAACTCGAGAAATTTTGTTGCATCTGAAACCAGAAACTAGCCCGATTACAATGGTGTGTGTACTTTTCCTCTAGGACGTTCCAGTTATTGGTTTCGAGTATCAGACTTGCGAAAATTTTGATGGTTTCTCAACAATTCCTTAAATTCAAACTCCCATATCTCGCGAACGGATTGACGAGCTCGAGAAATTCCTCTTGCATCTGAAAGTAGAAACCCGCCCGATTAAAAAGGTATGTGTATTTTTCCCCTAGGCCATTCAAGTTATTGGTTTCGAGTATAAGACTTGCGAAAATTTTGATGTTTTCTCAACCGTTCCTTAATTTTAAACTCCCATATCTCGCGAACGGATTGACGAGCTCGAGAAATTCCTGTTGCATCTGAAAGTATAAACTCGCCCGATTACAAAGGTATGTGTATTTTTCCTCTAGGGCTTTGTAGTTATTGGTTTCGAGTATGAGACTTGCGAAAATTTTGATGGTTTCTCAACCATTCCTTAACTTCAAACACCGATACCTCGCGAACGGATTGACGAACTCGATTATTTCCTGTTGCATCTGAAAGTAGAAAGTCTACCGATTACAATGGTGTGTGTACTTTTCCCCTAGGCCGTTCCAGTTATTGGTTTCGAGTATCAGACTTGCGAAAATTTTGATGGCTTCTCAACCATTCCTTACCTTCAAACTCCCATATCTCGCGAACGGATTGACGAGCTCGAGAAATTCCTGTTGCATATGAAAGTAGATAGCCTACCGATTACAGTCGTGTGTGTACTTTTCCCCTAGGTCATTCCAGTTATTCGTTTCTAGCATCAGAATTGCGGAAAATTTTGATGGTTTCTCAACCATTCCTTGCCTTCAAACTCCCATATCTCGCGAACTGATTGACGAACTCGAGAAATTCCTATTGCATCTGAATGTAGAAGCTCGACCGATTACAAAGGTATGTGCATTTTTCCCCTAGGGCATGGTAGTTATTGGCTTCGAGTATCAGACTTGCGAAAATTGTGATGGTTTCTCAACCATTCCTTAACTTCAAACTCCCATATCTCGCGAACGGATTGACGAACTCGAGAAATTCCTGTTGCATCTGAAACCAGAAACTTGCCCGATTACAATGGTGTGTGTACTTTACCCCTACGCCGTTCCAGTTATTGGTTTCGAGTATCAGACTTGCGAAAATTTTGATGGTTTCTCAACCATTCCTTAACTTCAAACTCCCATATCTCGCGAACGGATTGACGAGCTCGAGAAATTCCTGTTGCATCTGAAAGTATAAACTCGCCCGATTACAAAGGTATGTGTATTTTTCCCCTAGGGCTTTGTAGTTATTGGTTTCGAGAATCAGACTTGCGAAAATTTTGATGGTTTCTCAAGCATTCCTTAACTTCAAACTCCCATATCTCGCGAACGGATTGACGAACTCGATTATTTCCTGTTGCATCTGAAAGTAGAAAGTCTACCAATTACAACGGTTTGTGTACTTTTCCCCTAGGTCATTCCAGTTATTCTTTTCAAGCATCCGAATTGCGAAAATTTTGATGGTTTCTGAACCATTACTTAACTTCAAACTCCCGTATCTCGCGAACGGATTGACGAACTCGAGAAATTCCTATTGCATCTGAAAGTAGAAACTCGCCCGATTACAAAGGTATGTGCATTTTTCCCCTAGGCCATGGTAGTTATTGGCTTCGAGTATCAGACTTACGAAAATTGTGATGGTTTCTCAACCATTCCTTAACTTCAAACTCCCATATCTCGCGAACGGATTGACGAACTCGAGAAATACCTTTTGCATCTGAAACCAGGAACTTGCCCGAGTACCATGGTGTGTGTACTTTTCCCCTAGGCCGTTCCAGTTATTGGTTTCGAGTATCACAATTGCGAAAATTTTGATGGTTTCTCAACCATTCCTTAACTTCAAACTCCGATACCACGCGAAAGGATTGGCGAACTCCAGAAGTTCCTGTTGCATCTGAAAGTAGAAACTTGCCCGATTACAAAGGTATGCGTATTTTTCCCCTAGGCCTTTGTAGTCATTGGTTTCGAGTAACAGACTTGCGAAAATTTTGATGGTTTCTCAACCATTCCTTAACTTCAAACTCCCATATCGCGCGAACGGATTGACGAACTCGATTATTTCCTGTTGCATCTGAAAGTAGAAAGTTTACCGATTACAACGGTGTGTGTACTTTTCCCCTAGGTCATTCCAGTTATTCGTTTCAAGCATCCGAATTGCGAAAATTTTGATGGTTTCTCAACCATTCCTTAACTTCAAACTCCCATATCTCGCGAACGGATTGACGAACTCGAGAAATTTCTATTGCATCTGAAAGTAGAAACTCGCCCGATTACAAAGGTATGTGCATTTTTCCCCTAGGCCATAGTAGTTATTGGCTTCGAGTATCAGACTTGCGAAAATTGTGATGGTTTCTCAACCATTCCTTAACTTCAAACTCCCATATCTCGCGAACGGATTGGCGAACTCGATTATTTCCTGTTGCATCTGAAAGTAGAAAGTCGACCGATTACAATGGTGTGTGTACTTTTTTCCTAGGTCATTCCAGTTATTCGTTTCTAGCATCAGAATTGCGAAATTTTGATGGTTTCTCAACCATTCCTTAACTTCAAGCTCCCATATCTCGCAAACGGATTGACGAACTCGAGAAATTCCTGTTGCATCTGAAAGTAGAAACTCGCCCGATTACAAAGGTATGTGCATTTTTCCCCTAGGCCATAGTAGTTATTGGCTTCGAGTATCAGACTTGCGAAAATTGTGATGGTTTCTCAACCATTCCTTAACTTCAAACTCCCATATCTCGCGAACGGATTGGCGAACTCGATTATTTCCTGTTGCATCTGAAAGTAGAAAGTCGACCGATTACAATGGTGTGTGTACTTTTTTCCCAGGTCATTCCAGTTATTCGTTTCTAGCATCAGAATTGCGAAAATTTTGATGGTTTCTCAACCATTCCTTAACTTCAAACTCCCATATCTCGCGAACGGATTGACGAACTCGAGAAATTTCTATTGCATCTGAAAGTAGAAACTCGCCCGATTACAAAGGTACGTGCATTTTTCCCCTAGGCCATAGTAGTTATTGGCTTCGAGTATCAGACTTGCGAAAATTGTGATGGTTTCTCAACCATTCCTTAACTTCAAACTCCCATATCGCGCGAACGGATTGACGAACTCGATTATTTCCTGTTGCATCTGAAAGTAGAAAGTTTACCGATTACAACGGTGTGTGTACTTTTCCCCTAGGTCATTCCAGTTATTCGTTTCAAGCATCCGAATTGCGAAAATTTTGATGCTTTCTCAACCGTTCCTTAATTTCAAACTCCCATATCTCGCGAACGAATTGACCAACTCGAGAAATTCCTGTTGCTTCTGAAAGCAGAAACTCGTCCGATTACAACGGTGTGTGTACTTTTCCCCTAGGCCGTTCCAGTTATTGGTTTCGAGTATAAAACTTGCGAAAATTTTGATGGTTTCTCAACCATTCCTTAACTTCAAACTCCCATATCTCGCGAACGGATTGACGAACTCGAGAAATTCCTGTTGCATCTGAAAGTAGAAACTCGACCGATTACAAAGGTATGCGTATTTTTCCCCTAGGGCTTTGTAGTTATTGGTTTCGAGTATCAGACTTGCGAAAATTTTGATGGTTTCTCAAGCATTCCTTAACTTCACACTCCCATATCTCGCGAACGGATTGACGAGCTCGAGAAATTCCTGTTGCATCTGAAAGTATAAACTCGCCCGATTACAAAGGTATGCGTATTTTTCCCCTAGGGCTTTGTAGTTATTGGTTTCGAGTATCAGACTTGCGAAAATTTTGATGGTTTCCCAAGCATTCCTTAACTTCAAACTCCCATATCTCGTGAACGGACTGGCGAACTCGAGAAGTTCCTGTCGCCTCTGAAAGTAGAAACTTGCCCGATTACAATGGTGTGTGTACTTTTCCCCTAGGCTGTTCCAGTTATTGGTTTCAAGTATCAGTCTTGCGAAAATTTTGATGGTTTCTCAACCATTCCTTAACTTCAAACTCCCATATCTCGCGAACGGATTGACGAGCTCGAGAAATTCCTGTTGCATCTGAAAGTAGAAACCCGCCCGATTAAAAAGGTATGTGTATTTTTCCCCTAGGCCATTCCAGTTATTGGTTTCGAGTATAAGACTTGCGAAAATTTTGATGTTTTCTCAACCGTTCCTTAATTTCAAACTCCCATATCTCGCGAACGAATTGACGAACTCGAGAAATTCCTGTTGCCTCTGAAAGCAGAAACTCGTCCGATTACAACGGGGTGTGTATTTTTGCCCTAGGCCATAGTAGTTATTGGTTTCGAGTATCAGACACGCGAAAATTGTGATGGTCTCTCAACCATTCCTTAACTTCAAACTTCCATATCTCGTGAACGGATTGACGAACTCGAGAAATTCCTATTGCATCTGAAAGTAGAAACTCGCCCGATTACAAAGGTATGTGTATTTTTCCCCTGGGCCACAGTAGTTATTGGTTTCGAGTATTAGACTTGCGAAAATTTTGATCGTTTCTCAACCATTCCTTAACTTCAAACTCCCATATCTCGCGAACGGATTGACGAACTTGATTATTTCCTTTTGCATCTGAAAGTAGAAAGTCGACCGATTACAATGGTGTGTGTACTTTTTCCCTAGGTCATTCCAGTTATTCGTTTCTAGCATCAGAATTGCGAAAATTTTGATGGTTTCTCAACCATTCCTTACCTTCAAACTCCCATATCTCGCGAACTGATTGACGAACTCGAGAAATTCCTATTGCATCTGAAAGTAGAAACTCGCCCGATTACAAAGGTATGTGCATTTTTCCCCTAGGGCATGGTAGTTATTGGCTTCGAGTATCAGACTTGCGAAAATTGTGATGGTTTCTCAACCATTCCTTAACTTCAAACTCCCATATCTCGCGAACGGATTGACGAGCTCGAGAAATTCCTCTTGCATCTGAAAGTAGAAACCCGCCCGATTAAAAAGGTATGTGTATTTTTCCCCTAGGCCATTCAAGTTATTGGTTTCGAGTATAAGACTTGCGAAAATTTTGATGTTTTCTCAACCGTTCCTTAATTTTAAACTCCCATATCTCGCGAACGGATTGACGAGCTCGAGAAATTCCTGTTGCATCTGAAAGTAGAAACCCGCCCGATTAAAAAGGTATGTGTATTTTTCCCCTAGGCCATTCAAGTTATTGGTTTCGAGTATAAGACTTGCGAAAATTTTGATGTTTTCTCAACCGTTCCTTAATTTTAAACTCCCATATGTCGCGAACGAATTGACGAACTCGAGAAATTCCTGTTGCCTCTGAAAGCAGAAACTCGTCCGATTACAACGGTATGTGTATTGTTGCCCTAGGCCATAGTAGTTATTGGTTTCGGGTATCAGACTTGCGAAAATTGTGGTGGTTTCTCAACCATTCCTTAACTTCAAACTCCCATATCTCGCGAACGGATTGACGAACTCGAGAAATTTTGTTGCATCTGAAACCAGAAACTAGCCCGATTACAATGGTGTGTGTACTTTTCCTCTAGGACGTTCCAGTTATTGGTTTCGAGTATCAGACTTGCGAAAATTTTGATGGTTTCTCAACAATTCCTTAAATTCAAACTCCCATATCTCGCGAACGGATTGACGAGCTCGAGAAATTCCTCTTGCATCTGAAAGTAGAAACCCGCCCGATTAAAAAGGTATGTGTATTTTTCCCCTAGGCCATTCAAGTTATTGGTTTCGAGTATAAGACTTGCGAAAATTTTGATGTTTTCTCAACCGTTCCTTAATTTTAAACTCCCATATCTCGCGAACGGATTGACGAGCTCGAGAAATTCCTGTTGCATCTGAAAGTATAAACTCGCCCGATTACAAAGGTATGTGTATTTTTCCTCTAGGGCTTTGTAGTTATTGGTTTCGAGTATGAGACTTGCGAAAATTTTGATGGTTTCTCAACCATTCCTTAACTTCAAACACCGATACCTCGCGAACGGATTGACGAACTCGATTATTTCCTGTTGCATCTGAAAGTAGAAAGTCTACCGATTACAATGGTGTGTGTACTTTTCCCCTAGGCCGTTCCAGTTATTGGTTTCGAGTATCAGACTTGCGAAAATTTTGATGGCTTCTCAACCATTCCTTACCTTCAAACTCCCATATCTCGCGAACGGATTGACGAGCTCGAGAAATTCCTGTTGCATATGAAAGTAGATAGCCTACCGATTACAGTCGTGTGTGTACTTTTCCCCTAGGTCATTCCAGTTATTCGTTTCAAGCATCCGAATTGCGAAAATTTTGATGGTTTCTGAACCATTACTTAACTTCAAACTCCCGTATCTCGCGAACGGATTGACGAACTCGAGAAATTCCTATTGCATCTGAAAGTAGAAACTCGCCCGATTACAAAGGTATGTGCATTTTTCCCCTAGGCCATGGTAGTTATTGGCTTCGAGTATCAGACTTACGAAAATTGTGATGGTTTCTCAACCATTCCTTAACTTCAAACTCCCATATCTCGCGAACGGATTGACGAACTCGAGAAATACCTTTTGCATCTGAAACCAGGAACTTGCCCGAGTACCATGGTGTGTGTACTTTTCCCCTAGGCCGTTCCAGTTATTGGTTTCGAGTATCACAATTGCGAAAATTTTGATGGTTTCTCAACCATTCCTTAACTTCAAACTCCGATACCACGCGAAAGGATTGGCGAACTCCAGAAGTTCCTGTTGCATCTGAAAGTAGAAACTTGCCCGATTACAAAGGTATGCGTATTTTTCCCCTAGGCCTTTGTAGTCATTGGTTTCGAGTAACAGACTTGCGAAAATTTTGATGGTTCCTCAAGCATTCCTTAACTTCAAACTCCCATATTTCGCGAACGGATTGGCGAACTCGATTATTTCCTGTTGCATCTGAAAGTAGAAAGTCGACCCAATACAATGGTGTGTGTACTTTTTCTCTAGGTCATTCTAGTTATTCGTTTCTAGCATCAGAATTGCGAAAATTTTGATGGTTTCTCAACCATTCCTTAACTTCAAACTCCCATATCTCGCGAACGGATTGACGAACTCGAGAAATTCCTGTTGCATCTGAAACCAGAAACATGCCCGATTACAATGGTGTGTGTACTTTTCCCCTACGCCGTTCCAGTTATTGGTTTCGAGTATCAGACTTGAGAAAATTTTGATGGTTTCTCAACCATTCCTTAACTTCAAACTCCCATATCTCGCGAACGGATTGACGAGCTCGAGAAATTCCTGTTTCATCTGAAAGTATAAACTCGCCCGATTACAAAGGTATGTGTATTTTTCCCCTAGGGCTTTGTAGTTATTGGTTTCGAGTATCAGACTTGCGAAAATTTTGATGGTTTCTCAAGCATTCCTTAACTTCAAACTCCCATATCTCGCGAACAGATTGACGAACTCGACTATTTCCTGTTGCATCTGAAAGTAGAAGGTCTACCAATTACAACGGTTTGTGTACTTTTCCCCTAGGTCATTCCAGTTATTCGTTTCAAGCATCCGAATTGCGAAAATTTTGATGGTTTCTCAACCATTCCTTAACTTCAAACTCCCATATCTCGCGAACGGATTGACGAACTCGAGAAATTCCTGTTGCATCTGAAAGTAGAAACTCGCCCGATTGCAAAGGTATGTGTATTTTTCCCCTAAGCCTTTGTAGTTATTTGTTTCGAGTATCAGACTTGCGGCAATTTTGATGGTTTCTCAACCGTTCCTTAACTTCAAACTCCCATATCTCGCGAACGAATTGACGAACTCGAGAAATTCCTGTTGCATCTAAGAGCAGAAACTCGCCCGATTACAACGGTACGTGTATTTTTGCCATAGGCCATAGTAGTTATTGGTTTCGAGTATCAGACTTGTGAAAATTGTGATGGTGTCTCAACTATTCCTTAACTTCAAACTCCGATACCTCGCGAACGGATTGGCGTACTCGAGAAGTTCCTGTCGCCTCTGAAAGTAGAAACTCGCCCCATTACAGTGGTGTGTGTACTTTTCCCCTAGGCCATTCCAGTTATTGGTTTCGAGTGTCAGTTTTGCGAAAATATTGATGGTTTCTCAACCGTTCCTTAATTTCAAACTCCCACATCTCGCGAACGGATTGACGAGCTCGAGAAATTCCTGTTTCATCTAAGAGCAGAAACTCGCCCGATTACAACGGTATGTGTATTTTTGCCCTAGGCCATAGTAGTTATTGGTTTCGAGTATCAGACTTGCGAAAATGTTGATGGTTTCTCAACCATTCCTTAACTTCAAACTCCGATACCTCGCGAACGGATTGGCGAACTCGAGAAATTTCGGTTGCATCTGAAAGTAGAAACTCGCCCGACTACATAGGTATGTGAGTTTTTCCCCTAGGCCTTTGTAGTTATTGGTTTCGAGTAACAGACTTGCGAAAATTTTGATGGTTTCTCACGCATTCCTTAACTTCAAACTCCGATATCTCGCGAACGGATTGACGAGCTCGAGAAATTCCTGTTGCATCTGAAAGTATAAACTCGCCCGATTACAAAGGTATGTGTATTTTTCCCCTAGGGCTTTGTAGTTATTGGTTTCGAGTATCAGACTTGCGAAAATTTTGATGGTTTCTCAAGCATTCCTTAACTTCAAACTCCCATATCTCGCGAACGGATTGACGAACTCGAGAAATTCCTGTTGCATCTGAAAGTAGAAACTCGCCCCATTACAATGGTGTGAGTAATTTTCCCCTAGGCCATTCCAGTTATTGGTTTCGAGTATCAGACTTGCGAAAATTTTGATGCTTTCTCAACCATTCCTTAACTTCAAACTCCCATATCTCGCGAACGGATTGACGAACTCGAGAAATTCCTGTTGCATCTTCAAGTAGAAACTCGCCCGATTACAAAGGTATGTGTATTTTTCCCCTGGGCCATAGTAGTTATTGGTTTCGAGTATCAGACTTGCGAAAATTTTGATGGTTTATCAACCATTCCTTAACTTCAAACTCCCATATCTCGCGAACGGATTGACGAACTTGATTATTTCCTGTTGCATCTGAAAGTAGAAGGTCGACCGATTACAACGGTGTGTGTACTTTTCCCATAGGTCATTCCAGTTATTCGTTTCTAGCATCAGAATTGCGAAAATTTGGATGGTCTCACAAGCATTCCTTAACTTCAAACTCCCATATCTCGCGAACGGATTGACGAGCTCGAGAAATTCCTGTTGCATCTGAAAGTAGAAACTCGCCCGATTACAAAGGTATGTGTATTTTTCCCCTGGGCCTTTGTAGTTATTGGTTTCGAGTATCAGACTTGCGAAAATTTTGATGGTTTCTCAAGCATTCCTTAACTTCACACTCCCATATCTCGCGAACGGATTGACGAGCTCGAGAAATTCCTGTTGCATCTGAAAGTATAAACTCGCCAGATTACAAAGGTATGCGTATTTTTCCCCTAGGGCTTTGTAGTTATTGGTTTCGAGTATCAGACTTGCGAAAATTTTGATGGTTTCCCA
This sequence comes from Ptiloglossa arizonensis, assembly GCF_051014685.1. Taxonomy (NCBI): domain Eukaryota; kingdom Metazoa; phylum Arthropoda; class Insecta; order Hymenoptera; family Colletidae; genus Ptiloglossa; species Ptiloglossa arizonensis. Next base: position 172,801 of record NW_027478662.1, read on the forward strand.
AGCATTCCTTAACTTCAAACTCCCATATCTCGTGAACGGATTGGCGAACTCGAGAAGTTCCTGTCGCCTCTGAAAGTAGAAACTTGCCCGATTACAGTGGTGTGTGTACTTTTACCCTAGGCCGTTCCAGTTATTGGTTTCGAGTATCAGAATTGCGAAAATTGTGATGGTCTCTCAACCATTCCTTAACTTCAAACTCCCATATCTCGCGAACGGATTGACGAGCTGGAGAAATTCCTGTTGCATCTGAAAGTAGAAACTCGCCCGATTACAAAGGTATGTGTATTTTTCCCCTAGACCTTTGAAGTTATTGGTTTCGAGTATCAGACTTGCGAAAATTTTGATGGTTTCTCAAGCATTCCTTAACTTCAAACTCCCATACCTCGCGAACGGATTGACGAACTCAAGAAGTTCCTGTCGCCTCTGAAAGTAGAAACTTGCCCGATTACAATGGTGTGTGTACTTTTCCCCTAGGCCGTTCCAGTTATTGGTTTCGAGTATCAGACTTGCGAAAATTTTGATGGTTTCTCAACCATTCCTTAACTTCAAACTCCCATATCTCGCGAACGGATTGACGACTTCGATTATTTCCTGTTGCACCTGAAAGTAGAAAGTCTACCGATTACAACGGTGTGTGTACTTTTCCCCTAGGTCATTCCAGTTATTCGTTTCAAGCATCCGAATTGCGAAAATTTTGATGGTTTCTCAACCATTCCTTAACTTCAAACTCCCATATCTCGCGAACGGAATGACGAACTCGAGAAATTCCTATTGCATCTGAAAGTAGAAACTCGCCCGATTACAAAGGTATGTGCATTTTTCCCCTACGCCATGGTAGTTATTGGCTTCGAGTATCAGACTTGCAAAAATTGTGATGGTTTCTCAACCATTACTTAACTTCAAACTCCCATGTCTCGCGAACGGATTGGCGAACTCGATTATTTCCTGTTGCATCTGAAAGTAGAAAGTCGACCGATTACAATGGTGTGTGTACTTTTTCCCTAGGTCATTCTAGTTATTCGTTTCTAGCATCAGAGTTGCGAAAATTTTGATGGTTTCTCAACCATTCCTTAACTTCAAACTCCCATATCTCGCGAACGGATTGACGAACTCGAGAAATTCCTGTTGCAACTGAAAGTAGAAACTCGCCCGATTACAGAGGTATGTGTATCTTTCTCCTAGGCCTTTGTAGTTATTGGTTTCGAGTATCAGACTTGCGAATATTTTGACGGTTTCTCAAGCATTCCTTAACTTCAAACTCCCATATCTCGCGAACGGATTGATGAACCCGTTTATTTCCTTTTGCATCTGAAAGTAGAAAGTCGACCGATTAGAATTGTGTGTGTACTTTTTCCCTAGGTCATTCCAGTTATTCGTTTCTAGCATCAGAATTGCGAAAATTTTGATGGTTTCTCAACCATTCCTTAACTTCAAGCTCCCATATCTCGCGAACGGATTGACGAACTTGATTATTTCCTGTTGCATCTGAAGGTAGATGGTCGACCGATTACAACGGTGTGTGTACTTTTCCCCTAGGTCATTCCAGTTATTCGTTTCTAGCATCAGAATTGCGAAAATTTGGATGGTCTCACAAGCATTCCTTAACTTCAAACTCCCATATCTCGCGAACGGATTGACGAGCTCGAGAAATTCCTGTTGCATCTGAAAGTAGAAACTCGCCCGATTACAAAGGTATGTGTATTTTTCCCCTGGGCCTTTGTAGTTATTGGTTTCGAGTATCAGACTTGCGAAAATTTTAATGGTTTCTCAAGCATTCCTTAACTTCACACTCCCATATCTCGCGAACGGATTGACGAGCTCGAGAAATTCCTGTTGCATCTGAAAGTATAAACTCGCCCGATTACAAAGGTATGCGTATTTTTCCCCTAGGGCTTTGTAGTTATTGGTTTCGAGTATCAGACTTGCGAAAATTTTGATGGTTTCCCAAGCATTCCTTAACTTCAAACTCCCATATCTCGTGAACGGATTGGCGAACTCGAGAAGTTCCTGTAGCCTCTGAAAGTAGAAACTTGCCCGATTACAATGGTGTGTGTACTTTTCCCCTAGGCCGTTCCAGTTATAGGTTTCGAGTATCAGACTTGCGAAAATTTTGATGGTTTCTCAACCATTCCTTAACTTCAAACTCCCATATCTCGCGAACGGATTGACGAGCTCGAGAAATTCCTGTTGCATCTGAAAGTAGAAACCCGCCCGATTAAAAAGGTATGTGTATTTTTCCCCTAGGCCATTCCAGTTATTGTTTTCGAGTATAAGACTTGCGAAAATTTTGATGGTTTCTCAACCATTCCTTAACTTCAAACTCCCATATCTCGCGAACGGATTGACGAACTCGATTATATCCTGTTGCATCTGAAAGTAGAAAGTCTACCGATTACAACGGTGTGTGTACTTTTCCCCTAGGTCATTCCAGTTATTCGTTTCAAGCATCCGAATTGCGAAAATTTTGATGGTTTCTCAACCATTCCTTAACTTCAAACTCCCATATCTCGCGAACGGATTGACGAACTCGAGAAATTCCTATTGCATCTGAAAGTAGAAACTCGCCCGATTACAAAGGTATGTGCATTTTTCCCCTAGGCCATGGTAGTTATTGGCTTCGAGTATCAGACTTGCGAAAATTGTGATGGTTTCTCAACCATTCCTTAACTTCAAACTCCCATATCTCGCGAACGGATTGGCGAACTCGATTATTTCCTGTTGCATCTGAAAGTAGAAAGTCGACCGATTACAATGGTGTGTGTACTTTTTCCCTAGGTCATTCTAGTTATTCGTTTCTAGCATCAGAGTTGCGAAAATTTTGATGATTTCTCAACCATTCCTTAACTTCAAACTCCCATATCTCGCGAACGGATTGACGAACTCGAGAAATTCCTGTTGCATCTGAAAGTAGAAACTCGCCCGATTACAGAGGTATGTGTATCTTTCTCCTAGGCCTTTGTAGTTATTGGTTTCGAGTATCAGACTTGCGAATATTTTGATGGTTTCTCAAGCATTCCTTAATTTCAAACTCCCATATCTCGCGAACGGATTGATGTACTCGATTATATCCTTTTGCATCTGAAATTAGAAAGTCGACCGATTACAATGGTGTGTGTACTTTTTCCCTAGGTCATTCCAGTCATTCGTTTCTAGCATCAGAATTGCGAAAATTTTGATGGTTTCTCAACTATTCCTTAACTTCAAACTCCCATATCTCGCGAACGGATTGACGAACTCGAAAAATTCCTGTTGCATCTTCAAGTATAAACTCGCCCGATTACAAAGGTATGCGTATTTTTCCCCTAGGGCTTTGTAGTTATTGGTTTCGAGTATCAGACTTGCGAAAAATTTGATGGTTTCCCAAGCATTCCTTAACTTCAAACTCCCATATCTCGTGAACGGATTGGCGAACTCGAGAAGTTCCTGTCGCCTCTGAAAGTAGAAACTTGCCCGATTTCAATGGTGTGCGTACTTTTCCCCTAGGCCGTTCCAGTTATTGGTTTCGAGTATCAGACTTGCGAAAATTTTTATGGTTTCTCAACCATTCCTTAACTTCAAACTCCCATATCTCGCGAACGGATTGACGAACTCGATTATATCCTGTTGCATCTGAAAGTAGAAAGTCTACCGATTACAACGGTGTGTGTACTTTTCCCCTAGGTCATTCCAGTTATTCGTTTCAAGCATCCGAATTGCGAAAATTTTGATGGTTTCTCAACCATTCCTTAACTTCAAACTCCCATATCTCGCGAACGGAATGACGAACTCGAGAAATTCCTATTGCATCTGAAAGTAGAAACTCGCCCGATTACAAAGGTATGTGCATTTTTCCCCTAGGCCATGGTAGTTATTGGCTTCGAGTATCAGACTTGCGAAAATTGTGATGGTTTCTCAACCATTCCTTAACTTCAAACTCCCATATCTCGCGAACGGATTGGCGAACTCGATTATTTCCTGTTGCATCTGAAAGTAGAAAGTCGACCGATTACAATGGTGTGTGTACTTTTTCCCTAGGTCATTCTAGTTATTCGTTTCTAGCATCAGAGTTGCGAAAATTTTGATGGTTTCTCAACCATTCCTTAACTTCAAACTCCCATATCTTGCGAACGGATTGACGAACTCGAGAAATTCCTGTTGCATCTGAAAGTAGAAACTCGCCCGATTACAGAGGTATGTGTATCTTTCTCCTAGGCCTTTGTAGTTATTGGTTTCGAGTATCAGACTTGCGAATATTTTGATGGTTTCTCAAGCATTTCTTAATTTCAAACTCCCATATCTCGCGAACGGATTGATGTACTCGATTATTTCCTTTTGCATCTGAAATTAGAAAGTCGACCGATTACAATGGTGTGTGTACTTTTTCCCTAGGTCATTCCAGTCATTCGTTTCTAGCATCAGAATTGCGAAAATTTTGATGGTTTCTCAACTATTCCTTAACTTCAAACTCCCATATCTCGCGAACGGATTGACGAACTCGAAAAATTCCTGTTGCATCTTCAAGTATAAACTCGCCCGATTACAAAGGTATGCGTATTTTTCCCCTAGGGCTTTGTAGTTATTGGTTTCGAGTATCAGACTTGCGAAAAATTTGATGGTTACCCAAGCATTCCTTAACTTCAAACTCCCATATCTCGTGAACGGATTGGCGAACTCGAGAAGTTCCTGTCGCCTCTGAAAGTAGAAACTGGCCCGATTTCAATGGTGTGTGTACTTTTCCCCTAGGCCGTTCCAGTTATTGGTTTCGAGTATCAGACTTGCGAAAATTTTGATGGTTTCTCAACCATTCCTTAACTTCAAACTCCCCTATCTCGCGAACGGATTGATGAACTCGATTTCCTGTTGTATCTGAAAGTAGAAAGTCTACCGATTACAACGGTGTGTGTACTTTTCCCCTAGGTCATTCCAGTTATTCGTTTCAAGCATCCGAATTGCGAAAATTTTGATGGTTTCTCAACCATTCCTTAACTTCAAACTCCCATATCTCGCGAACGGATTGACGAACTCGAGAAATTCCTATTGCATCTGAAAGTAGAAACTCGCCCGATTACAAAGGTATGTGCATTTTTCCCCTAGGCCATGGTAGTTAGTGGCTTCAAGTATCGACTTGCGAAAATTGTGATGGTTTCTCAACCATTCCTTAACTTCAAGCTCCCATATCTCGCAAACGGATTGACTAACTCGAGAAATTCCTGTTGCATCTGAAAGTAGAAACTCGCCCGATTAAAAAGGTATGTGTATTTTTCCCCTAGGCCATTCCAGTTATTGGTTTCGAGTATAAGACTTGCGAAAATTTTGATGTTTTCTCAACCGTTCCTTAATTTCAATCTCCCATATCTCGCGAACGAATTGACCAACTCGTGAAATTCCTGTTGCTTCTGAAAGCAGAAACTCGTCCGATTACAACGGTGTGTGTACTTTTCCCCTAGGCCGTTCCAGTTATTGGTTTCGAGTATAACACTTGCGAAAATTTTGATGGTTTCTCAACCATTCCTTAACTTCAAACTCCCATATCTCGCGAACGGATTGACGAACTCGAGAAATTCCTGTTGCATCTGAAAGTAGAAAGTCGACCGATTACAACGGTGTGTGTACTTTTCCCCTAGGTCATTCCAGTTATTCGTTTCTAGCATCAGAATTGCGAAAATTTGGATGGTCTCAAAAGCATTCCTTAACTTCAAACTCCCATATCTCGCGAACGGATTGACGAGCTCGAGAAATTCCTGTTGCATCTGAAAGTAGAAACTCGCCCGATTACAAAGGTATCTGTATTTTTCCCCTGGGCCTTTGTAGTTATTGGTTTCGAGTATCAGACTTGCGAAAATTTTGATGGTCTCCCAAGCATTCCTTAACTTCAAACTCCCATATCTCGTGAACGGATTGGCGAACTCGAGAAATTCCTGTCGCCTCTGAAAGTAGAAACTTGCCCGATTACAATGGTGTGTGTACCTTTCCCCTAGGCTGTTCCAGTTATTGGTTTCGAGTATCAGACTTGCGAAAATTTTGATGGTTTCTCAACAATTCCTTAACTTCAAACTCCCATATCTCGCGAACGGATTGACGAGCTCGAGAAATTCCTGTTGCATCTGAAAGTAGAAACCCACCAGATTAAAAAGGTATGTGTATTTTTCCCCTAGGCCATTCCAGTTATTGTTTTCGAGTATAAGACTTGCGAAAATTTTGATGTTTTCTCAACCGTTCCTTAATTTCAAACTCCCATATCTCGTGAACGAATTGACGAACTCGAGAAATTCCTGTTGCCTCTGAAAGCAGAAACTCGTCCGATTACAACGGGGTGTGTATTTTTGCCCTAGGCCATAGTAGTTATTGGTTTCGAGTATCAGACTTGCGAAAATTGTGATGGTCTCTCAACCACTCCTTAACTTCAAACTCCCATATCTCGCGAACGGATTGACGAGCTCGAGAAATTCCTGTTGCATCTGAAAGTAGAAACTCGCCCGATTACAAAGGAATGTGTATTTTTCCCCTAGACCTTTGTAGTTATTGGTTTCGAGTATCAGACTTGCGAAAATTTTGATGGTTTCTCAAGCATTCCTTAACTTCAAACTCCCATATCTCGCGAACGGATTGACGAACTCGATTATATCCTGTTGCATCTGAAAGTAGAAAGTCTACCGATTACAACGGTGTGTGTACTTTTCCCCTAGGTCATTCCAGTTATTCGTTTCAAGCATCCGAATTGCGAAAATTTTGATGGTTTCTCAACCATTCCTTAACTTCAAACTCCCATATCTCGCGAACGGATTGACGAACTCGAGAAATTCCTATTGCATCTGAAAGTAGAAACTCGCCCGATTACAAAGGTATGTGCATTTTTCCCCTAGGCCATGGTAGTTATTGTCTTCGAGTATCAGACTTGCGAAGATTGTGATGGTTTCTCAACCACTCCTTAACTTCAAACTCCCATATCTCGCGAACGGATTGGCGAACTCGATTATTTCCTGTTGCATCTGAAAGTAGAAAGTCGACCGATTACAATGGTGTGTGTACTTTTTCCCTAGGTCATTCTAGTTATTCGTTTCTAGCATCAGAGTTGCGAAAATTTTGATGGTTTCCCAAGCATTCCTTAACTTCAAACTCCCATATCTCGTGAACGGATTGGCGAACTCGAGAAGTTCCTGTCGCCTCTGAAAGTAGAAACTTGCCCGATTACAATGGTGTGTGTACTTTTCCCCTAGGCCGTTCCAGTTATTGGTTTCGAGTATCAGACTTGCGAAAATTTTGATGGTTTCTCAACCGTTCCTTAATTTCAAACTCCCATATCTCGCGAACGAATTGACCAACTCGTGAAATTCCTGTTGCATCCGAAAGCAGAAACTCGTCCGATTACAACGGTGTGTGTACTTTTCCCCTAGGCCGTTCCAGTTATTGGTTTCGAGTATAACACTTGCGAAAATTTTGATGGTTTCTCAACCATTCCTTAATTTCAAACTCCCATATCTCGCGAACGGATTGACGAACTTGATTATTTCCTGTTGCATCTGAAAGTAGAAGGTCGACCGATTACAACGGTGTGTGTACTTTTCCCCTAGGTCATTCCAGTTATTCGTTTCTAGCATCAGAATTGCGAAAATTTTGATGGTTTCTCAACCATTCCTTAAAATCAAACTCCCATATCTCGCGAACGGATTGACGAGCTCGAGAAATTCCTGTTGCATCTGAAAGTAGAAACTCGCCCGATTACAAAGGTATCTGTATTTTTCCCCTGGGCCTTTGTAGTTATTGGTTTCGAGTATCAGACTTGCGAAAATTTTGATGGTCTCCCAAGCATTCCTTAACTTCAAACTCCCATATCTCGTGAACGGATTGGCGAACTCGAGAAATTCCTGTCGCCTCTGAAAGTAGAAACTTGCCCGATTACAATGGTGTGTGCACCTTTCCACTAGGCTGTTCCAGTTATTGGTTTCGAGTATCAGACTTGCGAAAATTTTGATGGTTTCTCAACCGTTCCTTAATTTCAAACTCCCATATCTCGCGAACGAATTGACGAACTCGAGAAATTCCTGTTGCCTCTGAAAGCAGAAACTCGTCCGATTACAACGGGGTGTGTATTTTTGCCCTAGGCCATAGTAGTTATTGGTTTCGAGTATCAGACTTGCGAACATTGTGATGGTCTCTCAACCATTCCTTAACTTCAAACTCCCATATGTCGCGAACGGATTGACGAGCTCGAGAAATTCCTGTTGCATCTGAAAGTAGAAACTTGCCCGATTACAAAGGTATGTGTATTTTTCCCCTAGACCTTTGTAGTTATTGGTTTCGAGTATCAGACTTGCGAAAATTTTGATGGTTTCTCAAGCATTCCTTAACTTCAAACTCCCATATCTCGCGAACGGATTGACGAACTCGAGAAGTTCCTGTCGCCTCTGAAAGTAGAAACTTGCCCGATTACAATGGTGTGTGTACTTTTCCCCTAGGCCGTTCCAGTTATTGGTTTCGAGTATCAGACTTGCGAAAATTTTGATGGTTTCTCAACCATTCCTTAACTTCAAACTCCCATATCTCGCGAACGGATTGACGAACTCGATTATTTCCTGTTGCATCTGAAAGTAGAAAGTCTACCGATTACAACGGTGTGTGTACTTTTCCCCTAGGTCATTCCAGTTATTCGTTTCTAGCATCAGAATTGCGAATATTTTGATGGTTTCTCAACCATTCCTTAACTTCAAGCTCCCATATCTCGCAAACGGATTGACGAACTCGAGAAATTCCTATTGCATCTGAAAGTAGAAACTCGCCCGATTAAAAAGGTATGTGTATTTTTCCCCTAGGCCATTCCAGTTATTGGTTTCGAGTATAAGACTTGCGAAAATTTTGATGTTTTCTCAACCGTTCCTTAATTTCAAACTCCCATATCTCGCGAACGAATTGAAGAGCTCGAGAAATTCCTGTTGCATCTGAAAGTAGAAACTCGCCCGATTACAAAGGTATGTGTATTTTTCCCCTAGACCTTTGTAGTTATTGGTTTCGAGTATCAGACTTGCGAAAATTTTGATGGTTTCTCAAGCGTTCCTTAATTTCAAACTCCCATATCTCGCGAACGAATTGAAGAGCTCGAGAAATTCCTGTTGCATCTGAAAGTAGAAACTCGCCCGATTACAAAGGTATGTGTATTTTTCCCCTAGACCTTTGTAGTTATTGGTTTCGAGTATCAGACTTGCGAATATTTTGATGGTTTCTCAAGCATTCCTTAACTTCAAACTCCCATATCTCGCGAACGGATTGATGAACTTGATTATTTCCTTTTGCATCTGAAAGTAGAAAGTCGACCGATTACAATGGTGTGTGTACTTTTTCCCTAGGTCATTCCAGTCATTCGTTTCTACCATCAGAATTGCGAGAATTTTGATGGTTTCTCAACTATTCCTTAACTTCAAACTCCCATATCTCGTGAACGGATTGGCGAACTCGAGAAGTTCCTGTCGCCTCTGAAAGTAGAAACTTGCCCGATTACAATGGTGTGTGTACTTTTCCCCTAGGCCGTTCCAGTTATTGGTTTCGAGTATCAGACTTGCGAAAATTTTGATGGTTTCTCAACCATTCCTTAACTTCAAACTCCCATATCTCGCGAACGGATTGATGAACTCGATTTCCTGTTGCATCTGAAAGTAGAAAGTCTACCGATTACAACGGTGTGTGTACTTTTCCCCTAGGTCATTCCAGTTATTCGTTTCAAGCATCCGAATTGCGAAAATTTTGATGGTTTCTCAACCATTCCTTAAATTCAAACTCCCATATCTCGCGAACGGATTGACGAACTCGGGAAATTCCTATTGCACCTGAAAGTAGAAACTCGCCCGATTACAAAGGTATGTGCATTTTTCCCCTAGGCCATGGTAGTTATTGGCTTCGAGTATCGACTTGCGAAAATTGTGATGGTTTCTCAACCATTCCTTAACTTCAAGCTCCCATATCTCGCAAACGGATTGACGAACTCGAGAAATTCCTGTTGCATCTGAAAGTAGAAACTCGCCCGATTACAAAGGTATGTGTATTTTTCCCCTGGGCCATAGTAGTTATTGGTTTCGAGTATCAGACTTGCGAAAATTTTGATGGTTTCTCAACCATTCCTTAACTTCAAACTCCCATATCTCGCGAACGGATTGACGAACTTGATTATTTCCTGTTGCATCTGAAAGTAGAAGTTCGACCGATTACAACGGTGTGTGTACTTTTCCCCTAGGTCATTCCAGTTATTCGTTTCAAGCATCCGAATTGCGAAAATTTTGGTGGTTTCTCAACCATTCCTTAACTTCAAACTCCCATATCTCGCGAACGGATTGACGAGCTCGAGAAATTCCTGTTGCATCTGGAAGTAGAAACTTGCCCGATTACAATGGGGTGTGTACCTTTCCCCTAGGCTGTTCCAGTTATTGGTTTCGAGTATCAGACTTGCGAAAATTTTGATGGTTTCTCAACCATTCCTTAACTTCAAACTCCCATATCTCGCGAACGGATTGACGAGCTCGAGAAATTCCTGTTGCATCTGAAAGTAGAAACCCGCCCGATTAAAAAGGTATGTGTATTTTTCCCCTAGGCCATTCCAGTTATTGGTTTCGAGTATAAGACTTTTTTTTTTTTTTTTTAACGTGGGGGAAATCTTCGAAAGACCCCCCCGCCGCCTGGGGAGGGGCGGGGGGAGTGTGGGATTCCCAGCGCCCGGAAGGAAACCCATCGGGCGCGGGACCTACCCACTAAAACCCACCACGGTGGCCATCCTCGCACTATGCAGGGGGAGCACCTGGGACCGAAGACATCATAACATCAGGTGCTCCCCCGTGCAGGGCTCTCGCGCCCGTGTCCTCCCGTTCCAGGGAAGGGAGGGGGTACTTCACCCTCCCTTCCCTGTTTTCTCCTCGGCGCTCTGGCGCCCGACGTCGGAGCAGGGCCACACTGCTCCGACGTCCCACTCCCGGGGGCCGCCCGAGGGCGGCCGCGAGTCCCACACTCGCGACCGCCCACGGCCCCCATAGCCGCGCCGGAGGCACGGCCCTGGGACCGTGCCGTCGGCGCGGCCGCACCCCGGCTCGTACGCTCCCGAGGGCGGCTCTGGCCTCTCCGCCCTCGAGAGCGTCGCCGTCCCTTATTCTTCCCACCCCTCAGACGACGGGCGGTGGCACGAGCCTCAAGGGCTACGCACCCCCGCCCGCCGCCCTCAGGGTGGCCTCCCCGGCCCTTCCGGAGGCCCACCCGCCCCCGGCCTCGGACGAGGCCTCGCTCGCGGTCTCCCGCTCTCGCGAATGCGGCTCGCGGCCTCCTTCTGTGAGATTACCTCCTCGCAGAAGGAGGCCACGGCCCGCCACTTCGTCTCGCTGCCGAGCATGGCCCGTACCACGCCCGGCAGCGACAGATCCGCCCCAATCACGGCCGTGAGGACACGGCGCTCCACCCCCCAGGCCGGACACACCTCGAGGGTGTGTTGCGCCGTGTCCTCGTCCGCTGGACAGTGCCAGCAGCGCGCCGCCTCTTCCACACCGATCCGGCACAGGTACTGTCCGAAGCATCCGTGCCCGGACAGCACCTGCACCAACCGGTAGGTGAGTGAGCCGAAGCGCCTACCCAGCCACTCAAACAGGACCGGCCGGATAGCCCGGACAGTCCTCTGGCCGAACAACGGCTCGGCCAGCCGCTGCTGCCAAAGCTGCAGCATGGACTCCCGGGCCTGGCGCCTGAGGGCCTCCACCTCGCATCCCGCCAGGACCACCCCATCCTCGCGGGCGCGCATGCGGCCCTCGTAGAAAGCCGCATGCGCGCCCGCGATCAAGTCCGCCGGGGGTAGCCCTGACAGGACGCTCGCCGCCTCATACGAAACGGTCCGGTACCCCCGGGCGATCCGCAGTGCAAGCCGCCTTTGAACCCGGCGCAGCAATACCTTGCTGCGCCGGGAGGCGGCCAGGTCGCCCGCCCAAACGGGGGCCCCGTATAGGGCCACCGAGTGGACCATTCCCGCGTAGAGGCGGCGAACCCGGTCACTCGGGCCCCGCAGGTTGGGGAGGATACGGCCCAAAGCGCCAACTATCCCCTCCAACCGCGGGGCCAGGGCCCGGAAATGGCCCTCGAAGCGCCAGTGGCTGTCGAGGTGAAGTCCCAGATATTTCATCTGAGACCTCACCTCGACGTCTGTCTCACCCACCCGGATCAGGGGGGGAGGCGGCTCTCCCCGGGGTCTATACATCCCGAGTACCTCGGTTTTGTGGAGAGCCACCTCCAAACCGATCCCCCTGATCCGGGAGACGACGCGCCGGGCACCGTCCTCGGCGGCCCGAACAGCCCCCCTCCAGTCCCCCCCGACGGCCAACAACAAGGTGTCGTCCGCGTAGCACGTCAGACTGACGCCGTCGGGGAGGTCTTCGGCCCGCAGGACGGTGTCGTACCCGAGGCTCCACAGCAGCGGTCCTAACACCGACCCCTGCGGAACCCCGGAGTACACCGCTCTCCTCTCCGTCCCGCACCGGCCCGGATAATCGATCCACCTGTCGCGGAGGTAGTCCTCGACGACTGCCCTAAGGTAGGCGGGGACTCGATGTTCCTCAAGCCCCCGCCTAATCGCCTCCCAGGGTAGGGTGTTAAACGCATTGGCGATGTCCAAGGACACCGCCAATGCCACCCCACCCCGGGAGACCGCCGAGGCCGAGAGGGAGCGGACGCGTCGAATCGCGTCGATCGTCGACCGGCCCTCCCGGAACCCGAACTGGCACTCCGCCAGCCCGGGCCCACCCCGCGACAGGTGCCCGACGATGCGGGCCGCCACGACTCTTTCTAGGAGCTTGCCCACATCGTCGAGCAGGCAAATCGGCCGGTACGCGGACGGAGAGTCCGCGGGCCTACCCTCTTTCCGGAGGAGGACCATTCGGGCCACCTTCCATGCGGAGGGGAATCGCCCGGCCTCCAGGCAGCGGTCGAATAGCTCCCGGAGGCCGTCACCCAGGACGTCCGCGGCCAAGACCAAGACTCGGCCGGGCACTCCCGAAGGACCCGGGGCAGTATCCTTCGCCCCGAGTCTTCGGATGGCCGCGGCTAGCTCCCCAGCCGAGACCCCCAGCTCCGCGGACCAGGTGGTCGGGTCCGCAGAGGGACGTGGCCCGCTCTCCCCCACGATCGGGAAGAGCGTGTCGACCACGTCCCTCAAGAGCTGGGGGTCGAGACCCTCGGTGATCGGGGGAGCCCATGGCCGGAGTTTATTTAGAACTATCCGGTATGGGCGCCCCCATGGATCCCGCTCGAGGGTCTCGAGGAGCTCCTTCCAGCTCTGGGCCTTGGCCCGTTTGATGGCGACCTGCAGAACCCTCTTTTCCGCCCGATAGGACTCGTACAGTTCCGCCGCCCCCGCCCGCGCGCCGTCGTCGCCGTTCCGTCCGGCCCGACGACGCGCGCGGGTGTACTGGCGTCGGGCCCGGACGCATGCTGTCCGCAATTCCCCGATTTCGCCCGACCACCAGTACACCGCCCGACGAGGAGACCGCGGCCCGGCCCGGGGCATCGCCGCGTCGCAAATGCGCGCGACGGCGCTCCCGAGCCGAGCCACGGCCTCCTCCAGGTCGGGCAGCCTGGTCTCCCGTCGAGGCCAGGTTTCGGCTAGAGCGGCTGCCACCAGGACGTCCTTGTCAAGGCGCCGAAGCGCCCATCTGCGTGGTGGGGCGCTACCCGCTCCCGGGCGGAGGTGTCGGTGTGGGGCCGCGGCGGCCTCGGGGGCGGTCAGGACCACGCGGATATACCGGTGGTCCGATAATGTCTCCTCCCCCACCACCACGTCCCACCCGGACACCATACGCGCGGCGCCGGGGGATCCAAACGTCAAATCCACTATGGACCCTCCCCCGCGCCGCACGCACGTCAGCTCCGACCCCCGGTTAATCAACCGGAGGTCGAAGCCCGCCGCCCAGTCGCCCAGAGCCTCGCCCCTTCGATTGGTCCTGGGGGACCCCCATGCCACAGACCAGGCATTGAAGTCCCCCAGGACCAGCACCGGCCGGGGCGCAATCCTTGTGAGGCACGCCCCCACCCCGGCCAAGTACTGCTCGAAGGCAGCAAGGCCGCAGTTGGGCGAAACGTAGCACCCCACCACGGCGACTCCCCCCCACTGGACGGCGACGAATCCCGCCCCGCTCTCCAGTAAGGAGAACGGAGGGGACCCGTCACCGCCCTGCCACACAGCCGCCACCAAGCCGTCCGCATCCCCCATCCAATGCGGATGGTCGGGGACGCGGTACGGCTCGGAGTATAAGACTTGCGAAAATTTTGATGTTTTCTCAACCGTTCCTTAATTTCAAACTCCCATATCTCGCGAACGAATTGACGAACTCGATTATTTCCTGTTGCATCTGAAAGTAGAAAGTCTACCGATTACAACGGTGTGTGTACTTTTCCCCTAGGTCATTCCAGTTATTCGTTTCTAGCATCTGAATTGCGAAAATTGTGATGGTTTCTCAACCATTCCTTAACTTCAAGCTCCCATATCTCGCAAACGGATTGACGAGCTCGAGAAATTCCTGTTGCATCTGAAAGTAGAAACTCGCCCGATTACAAAGGTATGTGTATTTTTCCCCTGGGCCATAGTAGTTATTGGTTTCGAGTATCAGACTTGCGAAAATTTTGATGGTTTCTCAACCATTCCTTAAATTCAAACTCCCATATCTCGCGAACGGATTGACGAACTTGATTATTTCCTGTTGCATCTGAAAGTAGAAGGTCGACCGATTACAACGGTGTGTGTACTTTTCCCCTAGGTCATTCCAGTTATTCGTTTCAAGCATCCGAATTGCGAAAATTTTGATGGTTTCTCAACCATTCCTTAACTTCAAACTCCCATATCTCGCGAACGGATTGACGAGCTCGAGAAATTCCTGTTGCATCTGAAAGTAGAAACTCGCCCGATTACAAAGGTATGTGTATTTTTCCCCTGGGCCTTTGTAGTTATTGGTTTCGAGTATCAGACTTGCGAAAATTTTGATGGTTTCCCAAGCATTCCTTAACTTCAAACTCCCATATCTCGTGAACGGATTGGCGAACTCGAGAAATTCCTGTCGCCTCTGAAAGTAGAAACTTGCCCGATTACAATGGGGTGTGTACCTTTCCCCTAGGCTGTTCCAGTTATTGGTTTCGAGTATCAGACTTGCGAAAATTTTGATGGTTTCTCAACCATTCCTTAACTTCAAACTCCCATATCTCGCGAACGGATTGACGAGCTCGAGAAATTCCTGTTGCATCTGAAAGTAGAAACCCGCCCGATTAAAAAGGTATGTGTATTTTTCCCCTAGGCCATTCCAGTTATTGGTTTCGAGTATAAGACTTGCGAAAATTTTGATGTTTTCTCAACCGTTCCTTAATTTCAAACTCCCATATCTCGCGAACGAATTGACGAGCTCGAGAAATTCCTGTTGCTTCTGAAAGCAGAAACTCGTCCGATTACAACGGGGTGTGTATTTTTGCCCTAGGCCATAGTAGTTATTGGTTTCGAGTGTCAGACTTGCGAAAATTGTGATGGTCTCTCAACCATTCCTTAACTTCAAACTCCCATATCTCGCGAACGGATTGACGAGCTCGAGAAATTCCTGTTGCATCTGAAAGTAGAAACTCGCCCGATTACAAAGGTATGTGTATTTTTCCCCTAGACCTTTGTAGTTATTGGTTTCGAGTATCAGACTTGCGAATATTTTGATGGTTTCTCAAGCATTCCTTAACTTCAAACTCCCATATCTCGCGAACGGATTGACGAACTCGAGAAGTTCCTGTCGCCTCTGAAAGTAGAAACTTGCCCGATTACAATGGTGTGTGTACTTTTCCCCTAGGCCGTTCCAGTTATTGGTTTCGAGTATCAGACTTGCGAAAATTTTGATGGTTTCTCAACCATTCCTTAACTTCAAACTCCCATATCTCGCGAACGGATTGACGAACTCGATTATTTCCTGTTGCATCTGAAAGTAGAAAGTCTACCGATTACAACGGTGTGTGTACTTTTCCCCTAGGTCATTCCAGTTACTCGTTTCTAGCATCTGAATTGCGAAAATTTTGATGGTTTCTCAACCATTCCTTAACTTCAAGCTCCCATATCTCGCAAACGGATTGACGAACTCGAGAAATTCCTGTTGCGTCTGAAAGTAGAAACTCGCCCGATTAAAAAGGTATGTGTATTTTTCCCCTAGGCCATTCCAGTTATTGGTTTCGTGTATAAGACTTGCGAAAATTTTGATGTTTTCTCAACCGTTCCTTAATTTCAAACTCCCATATCTGGCGAACGAATTGACCAACTCGAGAAATTCCTGTTGCCTCTGAAAGTAGAAACTCGTCCGATTACAACGGTGTGTGTACTTTTCCGCTAGGCCGTTCCAGTTATTGGTTTCGAGTATAACACTTGCGAAAATTTTGATGGTCTCTCAACCATTCCTTAACTTCAAACTCCCATATCTCGCGAACGGATTGACGAACTCGATTATTTCCTGTTGCATCTGAAAGTAGAAAGTCTACCGATTACAATGGAGTGTGTACTTTTCCCCTAAGCCGTTCCAGTTATTGGTTTCGAGTATCAGACTTGCGAAAATTTTGATGGTTTCTCTACCATTCCTTAACTTCAAACTCCCATATCTCGCGAACGGATTGGCGAACTCGATTATTTCCTGTTGCATCTGAAAGTAGAAAGTCGACCGATTACAATGGTGTGTGTACTTTTTCACTAGGTCACTGTAGTTATTCGTTTCTAGCATCAGAGTTGCGAAAATTTTGATGGTTTCTCAACCATTCCTTAACTTCAAACTCCCATATCTCGCGAACGGATTGGCGAAGTCGATTATTTCCTGTTGCATCTGAAAGTAGAAAGTCGACCGATTACAATGGTGTGTGTACTTTTTCACTAGGTCACTCTAGTTATTCGTTTCTAGCATCAGAGTTGCGAAAATTTTGATGGTTTCTCAACCATTCCTTAACTTCAAACTCCCATATCTCGCGAACGGATTGACGAGCTCGAGAAATTCCTGTTGCATCTGAAAGTAGAAACTCGCCCGATTACAAAGGTATTTGTATTTTTCCTCTAGGGCTTTGTAGTTATTGGTTTCGAGTATCAGACTTGCGAAAATTTTGATGGTTTCTCAACCATTCCTTACCTTCAAACTCCCATAGCTCGCGAACGGATTGACGAACTCGATTATTTCCTGTTGCATCTGAAAGTAGAAAGTCTACCGATTACAATGGTGTGTGTACTTTTCCCCTAGGTCATTCCAGTTATTCGTTTCTAGCATCAGAATTGCGAAAATTTTGATGGTTTCTCAACCATTACTTAACTTCAAACTCCCGTATCTCGCGAACGGATTGACGAACTCGAGAAATTCCTATTGCATCTGAAAGTAGAAACTCGCCCGATTACAAATGTATGTTCATTTTTCCCCTAGGCCATGGTAGTTATTGGCTTCGAGTATCAGACTTGCGAAAATTGTGATGGTTTCTCAACCATTCCTTAACTTCAAACTCCCATATCTCGCGAACGGATTGACGAACTCGAGAAATTTTGTTGCATCTGAAACCAGAAACTAGCCCGATTACAATGGTGTGTGTACTTTTCCCCTAGGCCGTTCCAGTTATTGGTTTCGAGTATCAGACTTGCGAAAATTTTGATGGTTTCTCAACCATTCCTTAACTTCAAACTCCCATATCTCGCGAACGGATTGACGAGCTCGAGAAATTCCTGTTGCATATGAAAGTATAAACTCGCCCGATTACAAAGGTATGTGTATTTTTCCCCAAGGGCTTTGTAGTTATTGGTTTCGAGTATCAGACTTGCGAAAATTTTGATGGTTTCTCAAGCATTCCTTAACTTCAAACTCCCATATCTCGCGAACGGATTGACGAACTCGATTATTTCCTGTTGCATCTGAAAGTAGAAACTGGCCCGATTACAATGGTATGTGTACTTTTCCCCTAGGGCATTGTAGTTATTGGTTTCGAGTATTAGACTTGCGAAAATTTTGATGGTTTCTCAAGCATTCCTTAACTTCAAACTCCCATATCTCGCTAACGGATTGACGAACTCGATTATTTCCTGTTGCATCTGAAAGTAGAAAGTCTACCGATTACAATCGTGTGTGTACTTTTCCCCTAGGCCGTTCCAGTTATTGGTTTCGAGTATCAGACTTGCGAAAATTTTGATGGTTTCTCAACCATTCCTTACCTTCAAACTCCCATAGCTCGCGAACGGATTGACGAACTCGATTATTTCCTGTTGCATCTGAAAGTAGAAAGTCTACCGATTACAATCGTGTGTGTACTTTTCCCCTAGGTCATTCCAGTTATTCGTTTCTAGCATCAGAATTGCGAAAATTTTGATGGTTTCTCAACCATTACTTAACTTCAAACTCCCGTATCTCGCGAACGGATTGACGAACTCGAGAAATTCCTATTGCATCTGAAAGTAGAAACTCGCCCGATTACAAACGTATGTGCATTTTTCCCCCAGGCCATGGTAGTTATAGGCTTCGAGTATCAGACTTGCGAAAATTGTGATGGTTTCTCAACCAATCCTTAACTTCAAACTCCCATATCTCGCGAACGGATAGACGAACTCGAGAAATTCCTTTTGCATCTGAAACCAGGAACTTGCCCGAGTACAATGGTGTGTGTACTTTTCCCCTAGGCTGTTCCAGTTATTGGTTTCGAGTATCACACTTGCGAAAATTTTGATGGTTTCTCAACCATTCCTTAACTTCAAACTCCCATATCTCGCGAACGGATTAACGAGCACGAGAAATTCCTGTTGCATCTGAAAGTATAAACTCGTCCGATTGCAACGGTATGTGTATTTTTGCCCTAGGCCATAGTAGTTATTGGTTTCGAGTATCAGACTTGCGAAAATTTTGATTGTTTCTCAAACATTCCTTAACTTCAAACTCCGATACCTCGCGAACGGATTGGCGAACTCGAGAAGTTCCTGTCGCCTCTGAAAGTAGAGACTTGCCCGCTTATAATGGTGTGTGTACTTTTCCTCTAGGTCATTCCAGTTATTCGTTTCTAGCATCAGAATTGTGAAAATTTTGATGGTTTCTCAACCATTCCTTAACTTCAAACTCCCATATCTCGCGAACGGATTGACGAACTCGATTATTTCCTGTTGCATCTGAAAGTAGAAAGTCTACCGATTACAACGGTGTGTGTACTTTTCCCCTAGGTCATTCCAGTTATTCGTTTCTAGCATCTGAATTGCGAAAATTTTGATGGTTTCTCAACCATTCCTTAACTTCAAGCTCCCATATCTCGCAAACGGATTGACGAACTCGAGAAATTCCTGTTGCGTCTGAAAGTAGAAACTCGCCCGATTAAAAAGGTATGTGTATTTTTCCCCTAGGCCATTGCAGTTATTGGTTTCGTGTATAAGACTTGCGAAAATTTTGATGTTTTCTCAACCGTTCCTTAATTTCAAACTCCCATATCTGGCGAACGAATTGACCAACTCGAGAAATTCCTGTTGCCTCTGAAAGTAGAAACTCGTCCGATTACAACGGTGTGTGTACTTTTCCGCTAGGCCGTTCCAGTTATTGGTTTCGAGTATAGCACTTGCGAAAATTTTGATGGTCTCTCAACCATTCCTTAACTTCAAACTCCCATATCTCGCGAACGGATTGACGAACTCGAGAAATTCCTGTTGCATCTGAAAGTAGAAACCCGCCCGATTACAGAGGTGTGTGTATCTTTCTCCTAGGCCTTTGTAGTTATTGGTTTCGAGTATCAGACTTGCGAATATTTTGATGGTTTCTCAAGCATTCCTTAACTTCAAACTCCCATATCTCGCGAACGGATTGACGAACTCGATTATTTCCTGTTGCATCTGAAAGTAGAAAGTCTACCGATTACAACGGTGTGTGTACTTTTCCCCTAGGTCATTCCAGTTATTCGTCTCAAGCATCCGAATTGCGAAAATTTTGATGGTTTCTCATCCATTCCTTAACTTCAAACTCCCATATCTCGCGAACGGACTGACGAACTCGAGAAATTCCTGTTGCATCTGAAAGTAGAAACTCGCCCGATTACAAAGGTATGTGCATTTTTCCCCTAGGCCATGGTAGTTATTGGCTTCGAGTATCAGACTTGCGAAAATTGTGATGGTTTCTCAACCATTCCTTAACTTCAAACTCCCATATCTCGCGAACGGATTGGCGAACTCGATTATTTCCTGTTGCATCTGAAAGTAGAAAGTCGACCGATTACAATGGTGTGTGTACTTTTTCACTAGGTCACTCTAGTTATTCGTTTCTAGCATCAGAGTTGCGAAAATTTTGATGGTTTCTCAACCATTCCTTAACTTCAAACTCCCATATCTCGCGAACGGATTGGCGAAGTCGATTATTTCCTGTTGCATCTGAAAGTAGAAAGTCTACCGATTACAATGGAGTGTGTACTTTTCCCCTAGGTCGTTCCAGTTATTGGTTTCGAGTATCAGACTTGCGAAAATTTTGATGGTTTCTCAACCATTCCTTAACTTCAAACTCCGATACCTCGCGAACGGATTGGGGAACTCGAGAAATTCCTGTTGCACTTGAAAGTAGAAACTGGCCCGATTACAATGGTATGTGTACTTTTCCCCTAGGGCTTTGTAGTTATTGGTTTCGAGTTTTAGACTTGCGAAAATTTTGATGGTTTCTCAAGCATTCCTTAACTTCAAACTCCCATATCTCGCTAACGGATTGACGAACTCGATTATTTCCTGTTGCATCTGAAAGTAGAAAGTCTACCGATTACAATGGTGTGTGTACTTTTCCCCTAGGTCATTCCAGTTATTCGTTTCTAGCATCAGAATTGCGAAAATTTTGATGGTTTCTCAACCATTCCTTAACTTCAAGCTCCCATATCTCGCAAACGGATTGACGAACTCGAGAAATTCCTGTTGCGTCTGAAAGTAGAAACTCGCCCGATTAAAAAGGTATGTGTATTTTTCCCCTAGGCCATTGCAGTTATTGGTTTCGTGTATAAGACTTGCGAAAATTTTGATGTTTTCTCAACCGTTCCTTAATTTCAAACTCCCATATCTGGCGAACGAATTGACCAACTCGAGAAATTCCTGTTGCCTCTGAAAGTAGAAACTCGTCCGATTACAACGGTGTGTGTACTTTTCCGCTAGGCCGTTCCAGTTATTGGTTTCGAGTATAGCACTTGCGAAAATTTTGATGGTCTCTCAACCATTCCTTAACTTCAAACTCCCATATCTCGCGAACGGATTGACGAACTCGAGAAATTCCTGTTGCATCTGAAAGTAGAAACCCGCCCGATTACAGAGGTGTGTGTATCTTTCTCCTAGGCCTTTGTAGTTATTGGTTTCGAGTATCAGACTTGCGAATATTTTGATGGTTTCTCAAGCATTCCTTAACTTCAAACTCCCATATCTCGCGAACGGATTGACGAACTCGATTATTTCCTGTTGCATCTGAAAGTAGAAAGTCTACCGATTACAACGGTGTGTGTACTTTTCCCCTAGGTCATTCCAGTTATTCGTCTCAAGCATCCGAATTGCGAAAATTTTGATGGTTTCTCATCCATTCCTTAACTTCAAACTCCCATATCTCGCGAACGGACTGACGAACTCGAGAAATTCCTGTTGCATCTGAAAGTAGAAACTCGCCCGATTACAAAGGTATGTGCATTTTTCCCCTAGGCCATGGTAGTTATTGGCTTCGAGTATCAGACTTGCGAAAATTGTGATGGTTTCTCAACCATTCCTTAACTTCAAACTCCCATATCTCGCGAACGGATTGGCGAACTCGATTATTTCCTGTTGCATCTGAAAGTAGAAAGTCGACCGATTACAATGGTGTGTGTACTTTTTCACTAGGTCACTCTAGTTATTCGTTTCTAGCATCAGAGTTGCGAAAATTTTGATGGTTTCTCAACCATTCCTTAACTTCAAACTCCCATATCTCGCGAACGGATTGGCGAAGTCGATTATTTCCTGTTGCATCTGAAAGTAGAAAGTCTACCGATTACAATGGAGTGTGTACTTTTCCCCTAGGTCGTTCCAGTTATTGGTTTCGAGTATCAGACTTGCGAAAATTTTGATGGTTTCTCAACCATTCCTTAACTTCAAACTCCGATACCTCGCGAACGGATTGGGGAACTCGAGAAATTCCTGTTGCACTTGAAAGTAGAAACTGGCCCGATTACAATGGTATGTGTACTTTTCCCCTAGGGCTTTGTAGTTATTGGTTTCGAGTTTTAGACTTGCGAAAATTTTGATGGTTTCTCAAGCATTCCTTAACTTCAAACTCCCATATCTCGCTAACGGATTGACGAACTCGATTATTTCCTGTTGCATCTGAAAGTAGAAAGTCTACCGATTACAATGGTGTGTGTACTTTTCCCCTAGGTCATTCCAGTTATTCGTTTCTAGCATCAGAATTGCGAAAATTTTGATGGTTTCTCAACCATTCCTTAACTTCAAACTCCCATATCTCGCGAATGGATTGACGAGCTCGAGAAATTCCTGTTGCATCTGAAAGTAGAAACTCGCCCGATTACAAAGGTATGTGTATTTTTCCTCTAGGGCTTTGTAGTTATTGGTTTCGAGTATCAGACTTGCGAAAATTTTGATGGTTTCTCAACCATTCCTTAACTTCAAACTCCCATATCTCGCGAACGGATTGACGAACTCGATTATTTCCTGTTGCATCTGAAAGTAGAAAGTCTACCGATTACAACGGTGTGTGTACTTTTCCCATAGGTCATTCCAGTTATTCGTTTCTAGCATCTGAATTGCGAAAATTTTGATGGTTTCTCAACCATTCCTTAACTTCAAGCTCCCATATCTCGCAAACGGATTGACGAACTCGAGAAATTCCTGTTGCGTCTGAAAGTAGAAACTCGCCCGATTAAAAAGGTATGTGTATTTTTCCCCTAGGCCATTGCAGTTATTGGTTTCGTGTATAAGACTTGCGAAAATTTTGATGTTTTCTCAACCGTTCCTTAATTTCAAACTCCCATATCTGGCGAACGAATTGACCAACTCGAGAAATTCCTGTTGCCTCTGAAAGTAGAAACTCGTCCGATTACAACGGTGTGTGTACTTTTCCGCTAGGCCGTTCCAGTTATTGGTTTCGAGTATAACACTTGCGAAAATTTTGATGGTCTCTCAACCATTCCTTAACTTCAAACTCCCATATCTCGCGAACGGATTGACGAACTCGAGAAATTCCTGTTGCATCTGAAAGTAGAAACCCGCCCAATTACAGAGGTGTGTGTATCTTTCTCCTAGGCCTTTGTAGTTATTGGTTTCGAGTATCAGACTTGCGAATATTTTGATGGTTTCTCAAGCATTCCTTAACTTCAAACTCCCATATCTCGCGAACGGATTGACGAACTCGATTATTTCCTGTTGCATCTGAAAGTAGAAAGTCTACCGATTACAACGGTGTGTGTACTTTTCCCCTAGGTCATTCCAGTTATTCGTTTCAAGCATCCGAATTGCGAAAATTTTGATGGTTTCTCAACCATTCCTTAACTTCAAACTCCCATATCTCGCGAACGGACTGACGAACTCGAGAAATTCCTATTGCATCTGAAAGTAGAAACTCGCCCGATTACAAAGGTATGTGCATTTTTCCCCTAGGCCATGGTAGTTATTGGCTTCGAGTATCAGACTTGCGAAAATTGTGATGGTTTCTCAACCATTCCTTAACTTCAAACTCCCATATCTCGCGAACGGATTGGCGAACTAGATTATTTCCTGTTGCATCTGAAAGTAGAAAGTCGACCGATTACAATGGTGTGTGTACTTTTTCACTAGGTCACTCTAGTTATTCGTTTCTAGCATCAGAGTTGCGAAAATTTTGATGGTTTCTCAACCATTCCTTAACTTCAAACTCCCATATCTCGCGAACGGATTGGCGAAGTCGATTATTTCCTGTTGCATCTGAAAGTAGAAAGTCTACCGATTACAATGGAGTGTGTACTTTTCCCCTAGGTCGTTCCAGTTATTGGTTTCGAGTATCAGACTTGCGAAAATTTTGATGGTTTCTCAACCATTCCTTAACTTCAAACTCCGATACCTCGCGAACGGATTGGGGAACTCGAGAAATTCCTGTTGCACTTGAAAGTAGAAACTGGCCCGATTACAATGGTATGTGTACTTTTCCCCTAGGGCTTTGTAGTTATTGGTTTCGAGTTTTAGACTTGCGAAAATTTTGATGGTTTCTCAAGCATTCCTTAACTTCAAACTCCCATATCTCGCTAACGGATTGACGAACTCGATTATTTCCTGTTGCATCTGAAAGTAGAAAGTCTACCGATTACAATGGTGTGTGTACTTTTCCCCTAGGTCATTCCAGTTATTCGTTTCTAGCATCAGAATTGCGAAAATTTTGATGGTTTCTCAACCATTCCTTAACTTCAAACTCCCATATCTCGCGAACGGATTGACGAGCTCGAGAAATTCCTGTTGCATCTGAAAGTAGAAACTCGCCCGATTACAAAGGTATGTGTATTTTTCCTCTAGGGCTTTGTAGTTATTGGTTTCGAGTATCAGACTTGCGAAAATTTTGATGGTTTCTCAAACATTCCTTAACTTCAAACTCCGAAACCTCGCGAACGGATTGACGAACTCGATTATCTCCTGTTGCATCTGAAAGTATAAAGTCTACCGATTACAATGGTGTGTGTACTTTTCCCCTAGGCCGTTCCAGTTATTGGTTTCGAGTATCAGACTTGCGAAAATTTTGATGGTTTCTCAACCATTCCTTACCTTCAAACTCCCATATCTCGCGAACGGATTGACGAGCTCGAGAAATTCCTGTTGCATCTTAAAATAGATAGTCTACCGATTACAATCGTGTGTGTACTTTTCCCCTAGGTCATTCCAGTTATTCGTTTCTAGCATCAGAATTGCGAAAATTTTGATGGTTTCTCAACCATTCCTTACCTTCAAACTCCCATATCTCGCGAACTGATTGACGAACTCGAGAAATTCCTTTTGCATCTGAAAGTAGAAACTGGCCCGATTACAATGGTATGTGTACTTTTCCCCTAGGCCGTTCCAGTTATTGGTTTCGAGTATCAGACTTGCGAAAATTTTGATGGTTTCTCAACCATTCCTTAACTTCAAACTCCCATATCTCGCGAACGGATTGACGAGCTCGAGAAATTCCTGTTGCATCTGAAAGTATAAACTCGCCCGATTACAAAGGTATGTGTATTTTTCCCCTAGGGCTTTGTAGTTATTGGTTTCGAGTATCAGACTTGCGAAAATTTTGATGGTTTCTCAAGCATTCCTTAACTTCAAACTCCCATATCTCGCGAACGGATTGACGAACTCGATTATTACCTGTTGCATCTGAAAGTAGAAACTGGCCCGATTACAATGGTATGTGTACTTTTCCCCTAGGGCATTGTAGTTATTGGTTTCGAGTATTGGACTTGCGAAAATTTTGATGGTTTCTCAAGCATTCCTTAACTTCAAACTCCCATATCTCGCTAACGGATTGACGAACTCGATTATTTCCTGTTGCATCTGAAAGTAGAAAGTCTACCGATTACAATCGTGTGTGTACTTTTCCCCTAGGCCGTTGCAGTTATTGGTTTCGAGTATCAGACTTGCGAAAATTTTGATGGTTTCTCAACCATTCCTTACCTTCAAACTCCCATAGCTCGCGAACGGATTGACGAACTCGATTATTTCCTGTTGCATCTGAAAGTAGAAAGTCTACCGATTACAATCGTGTGTGTACTTTTCCCCTAGGTCATTCCAGTTATTCGTTTCTAGCATCAGAATTGCGAAAATTTTGATGGTTTCTCAACCATTACTTAACTTCAAACTCCCGTATCTCGCGAACGGATTGACGAACTCGAGAAATTCCTATTGCATCTGAAAGTAGAAACTCGCCCGATTACAAACGTATGTGCATTTTTCCCCCAGGCCATGGTAGTTATTGGCTTCGGGTATCAGACTTGCGAAAATTGTGATGGTTTCTCAACCAATCCTTAACTTCAAACTCCCATATCTCGCGAACGGATAGACGAACTCGAGAAATTCCTTTTGCATCTGAAACCAGGAACTTGCCCGAGTACAATGGTGTGTGTACTTTTCCCCTAGGCCGTTCCAGATATTGGTTTCGAGTATCACACTTGCGAAAATTTTGATGGTTTCTCAACCATTCCTTAACTTCAAACTCCCATATCTCGCGAACGGATTAACGAGCACGAGAAATTCCTGTTGCATCTGAAAGTATAAACTCGTCCGATTGCAACGGTATGTGTATTTTTGCCCTAGGCCATAGTAGTTATTGGTTTCGAGTATCAGACTTGCGAAAATTTTGATTGTTTCTCAAACATTCCTTAACTTCAAACTCCGATACCTCGCGAACGGATTGGCGAACTCGAGAAGTTCCTGTCGCCTCTGAAAGTAGATACTTGGCCGCTTATAATGGTGTGTGTACTTTTCCTCTAGGTCATTCCAGTTATTCGTTTCTAGCATCAGAATTGTGAAAATTTTGATGGTTTCTCAACCATTCCTTAACTTCAAACTCCCATATCTCGCGAGCGGATTGACGAACACGATTATTTCCTGTTGCATCTGAAAGTAGAAAGTCTACCGATTACAACGGTGTGTGTACTTTTCCCCTAGGTCATTCCAGTTATTCGTTTCTAGCATCTGAATTGCGAAAATTTTGATGGTTTCTCAACCATTCCTTAACTTCAAGCTCCCATATCTCGCAAACGGATTGACGAACTCGAGAAATTCCTGTTGCGTCTGAAAGTAGAAACTCGCCCGATTAAAAAGGTATGTGTATTTTTCCCCTAGGCCATTCCAGTTATTGGTTTCGTGTATAAGACTTGCGAAAATTTTGATGTTTTCTCAACCGTTCCTTAATTTCAAACTCCCATATCTGGCGAACGAATTGACCAACTCGAGAAATTCCTGTTGCCTCTGAAAGTAGAAACTCGTCCGATTACAACGGTGTGTGTACTTTTCCGCTAGTCCGTTCCAGTTATTGGTTTCGAGTATAAAACTTGCGAAAATTTTGATGGTCTCTCAACCATTCCTTAACTTCAAACTCCCATATCTCGCGAACGGATTGACGAACTCGAGAAATTCCTGTTGCATCTGAAAGTAGAAACCCGCCCGATTACAGAGGTGTGTGTATCTTTCTCCTAGGCCTTTGTAGTTATTGGTTTCGAGTATCAGACTTGCGAATATTTTGATGGTTTCTCAAGCATTCCTTAACTTCAAACTCCCATATCTCGCGAACGGATTGACGAACTCGATTATTTCCTGTTGCATCTGAAAGTAGAAAGTCTACCGATTACAACGGTGTGTGTACTTTTCCCCTAGGTCATTCCAGTTATTCGTTTCAAGCATCCGAATTGCGAAAATTTTGATGGTTTCTCAACCATTCCTTAACTTCAAACTCCCATATCTCGCGAACGGACTGACGAACTCGAGAAATTCCTATTGCATCTGAAAGTAGAAACTCGCCCGATTACAAAGGTATGTGCATTTTTCCCCTAGGCCATGGTAGTTATTGGCTTCGAGTATCAGACTTGCGAAAATTGTGATGGTTTCTCAACCATTCCTTAACTTCAAACTCCCATATCTCGCGAACGGATTGGCGAACTCGATTATTTCCTGTTGCATCTGAAAGTAGAAAGTCGACCGATTACAATGGTGTGTGTACTTTTTCACTAGGTCACTCTAGTTATTCGTTTCTAGCATCAGAGTTGCGAAAATTTTGATGGTTTCTCAACCATTCCTTAACTTCAAACTCCCATATCTCGCGAACGGATTGGCGAAGTCGATTATTTCCTGTTGCATCTGAAAGTAGAAAGTCTACCGATTACAATGGAGTGTGTAGTTTTCCCCTAGGTCGTTCCAGTTATTGATTTCGAGTATCAGACTTGCGAAAATTTTGATGGTTTCTCAAGCATTCCTTAACTTCAAACTCCCATATCTCGCTAACGGATTGACGAACTCGATTATTTCCTGTTGCATCTGAAAGTAGAAAGTCTACCGATTACAATGGTGTGTGTACTTTTCCCCTAGGTCATTCCAGTTATTCGTTTCTAGCATCAGAATTGCGAAAATTTTGATGGTTTCTCAACCATTCCTTAACTTCAAACTCCCATATCTCGCGAACGGATTGACGAGCTCGAGAAATTCCTGTTGCATCTGAAAGTAGAAACTCGCCCGATTACAAAGGTATGTGTATTTTTCCTCTAGGGCTTTGTAGTTATTGGTTTCGAGTATCAGACTTGCGAAAATTTTGATGGTTTCTCAACCATTCCTTAACTTCAAACTCCGATTCCTCGCGAACGGATTGACGAACTCGATTATCTCCTGTTGCATCTGAAAGTATAAAGTCTACCGATTACAATGGTGTGTGTACTTTTCCCCTAGGCCGTTCCAGTTATTGGTTTCGAGTATCAGACTTGCGAAAATTTTGATGGTTTCTCAACCATTCCTTACCTTCAAACTCCCATATCTCGCGAACGGATTGACGAGCTCGAGAAATTCCTGTTGCATCTTAAAATAGATAGTCTACCGATTACAATCGTGTGTGTACTTTTCCCCTAGGTCATTCCAGTTATTCGTTTCTAGCATCAGAATTGCGAAAATTTTGATGGTTTCTCAACCATTCCTTACCTTCAAACTCCCATATCTCGCGAAGTGATTGACGAACTCGAGAAATTCCTTTTGCATCTGAAAGTAGAAACTCGCCCGATTACAAATGTATGTGCATTTTTCCCCTAGGCCATGGTAGTTATTGGCTTCGAGTATCAGACTTGCGAAAATTGTGATGGTTTCTCAACCATTCCTTAACTTCAAACTCCCATATCTCGCGAACGGATTGACGAACTCGAGAAATTTTGTTGCATCTGAAACCAGAAACTAGCCCGATTACAATGGTGTGTGTACTTTTCCCCTAGGCCGTTCCAGTTATTGGTTTCGAGTATCAGACTTGCGAAAATTTTGATGGTTTCTCAAGCATTCCTTAACTTCAAACTCCCATATCTCGCGAACGGATTGACGAACTCGATTATTACCTGTTGCATCTGAAAGTAGAAACTGGCCCGATTACAATGGTATGTGTACTTTTCCCCTAGGGCATTGTAGTTATTGGTTTCGAGTATTAGACTTGCGAAAATTTTGATGGTTTCTCAAGCATTCCTTAACTTCAAACTCCCATATGTCGCTAACGGATTGACGAACTCGATTATTTCCTGTTGCATCTGAAAGTAGAAAGTCTACCGATTACAATCGTGTGTGTACTTTTCCCCTAGGCCGTTCCAGTTATTGGTTTCGAGTATCAGACTTGCGAAAATTTTGATGGTTTCTCAACCATTCCTTACCTTCAAACTCCCATAGCTCGCGAACGGATTGACGAACTCGATTATTTCCTGTTGCATCTGAAAGTAGAAAGTCTACCGATTACAATCGTGTGTGTACTTTTCCCCTAGGTCATTCCAGTTATTCGTTTCTAGCATCAGAATTGCGAAAATTTTGATGGTTTCTCAACCATTACTTAACTTCAAACTCCCGTATCTCGCGAACGGATTGACGAACTCGAGAAATTCCTATTGCATCTGAAAGTAGAAACTCGCCCGATTACAAACGTATGTGCATTTTTCCCCCAGGCCATGGTAGTTATTGGCTTCGAGTATCAGACTTGCGAAAATTGTGATGGTTTCTCAACCAATCCTTAACTTCAAACTCCGATACCTCATGAACGGATTGGCGAACTCGAGAAGTTCCTGTCGCCTCTGAAAGTAGATACTTGGCCGCTTATAATGGTGTGTGTACTTTTCCTCTAGGTCATTCCAGTTATTCGTTTCTAGCATCAGAATTGCGAAAATTTTGATGGTTTCTCAACCATTACTTAACTTCAAACTCCCATATCTCGCGAACGGATAGACGAACTCGAGAAATTCCTTTTGCATCTGAAACCAGGAACTTGCCCGAGTACAATGGTGTGTGTACTTTTCCCCTAGGCCGTTCCAGTTATTGGTTTCGAGTATCACACTTGCGAAAATTTTGATGGTTTCTCAACCATTCCTTAACTTCAAACTCCCATATCTCGCGAACGGATTAACGAGCACGAGAAATTCCTGTTGCATCTGAAAGTATAAACTCGTCCGATTGCAACGGTATGTGTATTTTTACCCTAGGCCATAGTAGTTATTGGTTTCGAGTATCAGACTTGCGAAAATTTTGATTGTTTCTCAAACATTCCTTAACTTCAAACTCCGATACCTCGCGAACGGATTGGCGAACTCGAGAAGTTCCTGTCGCCTCTGAAAGTAGATACTTGGCCGCTTATAATGGTGTGTGTACTTTTCCTCTAGGTCATTCCAGTTATTCGTTTCTAGCATCAGAATTGTGAAAATTTTGATGGTTTCTCAACCATTCCTTAACTTCAAACTCCCATATCTCGCGAACGGATTGACGAACTCGATTATTTCCTGTTGCATCTGAAAGTAGAAAGTCTACCGATTACAACGGTGTGTGTACTTTTCCCCTAGGTCATTCCAGTTATTCGTTTCTAGCATCTGAATTGCGAAAATTTTCATGGTTTCTCAACCATTCCTTAACTTCAAGCTCCCATATCTCGCAAACGGATTGACGAACTCGAGAAATTCCTGTTGCGTCTGAAAGTAGAAACTCGCCCGATTAAAAAGGTATGTGTATTTTTCCCCTAGGCCATTCCAGTTATTGGTTTCGTGTATAAGACTTGGGAAAATTTTGATGTTTTCTCAACCGTTCCTTAATTTCAAACTCCCATATCTGGCGAACGAATTGACCAACTCGAGAAATTCCTGTTGCCTCTGAAAGTAGAAACTCGTCCGATTACAACGGTGTGTGTACTTTTCCGCTAGGCCGTTCCAGTTATTGGTTTCGAGTATAACACTTGCGAAAATTTTGATGGTCTCTCAACCATTCCTTAACTTCAAACTCCCATATCTCGCGAACGGATTGACGAACTCGAGAAATTCCTGTTGCATCTGACAGTAGAAACCCGCCCGATTACAGAGGTGTGTGTATCTTTCTCCTAGGCCTTTGTAGTTATTGGTTTCGAGTATCAGACTTGCGAATATTTTGATGGTTTCTCAAGCATTCCTTAACTTCAAACTCCCATATCTCGCGAACGGATTGACGAACTCGATTATTTCCTGTTGCATCTGAAAGTAGAAAGTCTACCGATTACAACGGTGTGTGTACTTTTCCCCTAGGTCATTCCAGTTATTCGTTTCAAGCATCCGAATTGCGAAAATTTTGATGGTTTCTCAACCATTCCTTAACTTCAAACTCCCATATCTCTCGAACGGACTGACGAACTCGAGAAATTCCTATTGCATCTGAAAGTAGCAACTCGCCCGATTACAAAGGTATGTGCATTTTTCCCCTAGGCCATGGTAGTTATTGGCTTCGAGTATCAGACTTGCGAAAATTGTGATGGTTTCTCAACCATTCCTTAACTTCAAACTCCCATATCTCGCGAACGGATTGGCGAACTCGATTATTTCCTGTTGCATCTGAAAGTAGAAAGTCGACCGATTACAATGGTATGTGTACTTTTCCCCTAGGGCTTTGTAGTTATTGGTTTCGAGTTTTAGACTTGCGAAAATTTTGATGGTTTCTCAAGCATTCCTTAACTTCAAACTCCCATATCTCGCTAACGGATTGACGAACTCGATTATTTGCTGTTGCATCTGAAAGTAGAAAGTCTACCGATTACAATGGTGTGTGTACTTTTCCCCTAGGTCATTCCAGTTATTCGTTTCTAGCATCAGAATTGCGAAAATTTTGATGGTTTCTCAACCATTCCTTAACTTCAAACTCCCATATCTCGCGAACGGATTGACGAGCTCGAGAAATTCCTGTTGCATCTGAAAGTAGAAACTCGCCCGATTACAACGGTATGTGTATTTTTCCTCTAGGGCTTTGTAGTTATTGGTTTCGAGTATCAGACTTGCGAAAATTTTGATGGTTTCTCAACCATTCCTTAACTTCAAACTTCGATACCTCGCGAACGGATTGACGAACTCGATTATCTCCTTTTGCATCTGAAAGTATAAAGTCTACCGATTACAATGGTGTGTGTACTTTTCCCCTAGGCCGTTCCAGTTATTGGTTTCGAGTATCAGACTTGCGAAAATTTTGATGGTTTCTCAACCATTCCTTACCTTCAAACTCTCATATCTCGCGAACGGATTGACGAGCTCGAGAAATTCCTGTTGCATCTTAAAATAGATAGTCTACCGATTACAATCGTGTGTGTACTTTTCCCCTAGGTCATTCCAGTTATTCGTTTCTAGCATCAGAATTGCGAAAATTTTGATGGTTTCTCAACCATTCCTTAACTTCAAACTCCCATATCTCGCGAACGGATTGACGAGCTCGAGAAATTCCTGTTGCATCTGAAAGTATAAACTCGCCCGATTTCAAAGGTATGTGTACTTTTCCCCTAGGGCATTGTAGTTACTGGTTTCGAGTATCAGACTTGCGAAAATTTTGATGGTTTCTCAACCATTCCTTAACTTCAAGCTCCCATATCTCGCAAACGGATTGACGAACTCGAGAAATTCCTGTTGCGTCTGAAAGTAGAAACTCGCCCGATTAAAAAGGTATGTGTATTTTTCCCCTAGGCCATTCCAGTTATTGGTTTCGTGTATAAGACTTGCGAAAATTTTGATGTTTTCTCAACCGTTCCTTAATTTCAAACTCCCATATCTGGCGAACGAATTGACCAACTCGAGAAATTCCTGTTGCCTCTGAAAGTAGAAACTCGTCCGATTACAACGGTGTGTGTACTTTTCCGCTAGGCCGTTCCAGTTATTGGTTTCGAGTATAACACTTGCGAAAATTTTGATGGTCTCTCAACCATTCCTTAACTTCAAACTCCCATATCTCGCTAACGGATTGACGAACTCGATTATTTCCTGTTGCATCTGAAAGTAGAAAGTCTACCGATTACAATCGTGTGTGTACTTTTTCCCTAGGCCGTTCCAGTTATTGGTTTCGAGTATCAGACTTGCGAAAATTTTGATGGTTTCTCAACCATTCCTTACCTTCAAACTCCCATAGCTCGCGAACGGATTGACGAACTCGATTATTTCCTGTTGCATCTGAAAGTAGAAAGTCTACCGATTACAATCGTGTGTGTACTTTTCCCCTAGGTCATTCCAGTTAATCGTTTCTAGCATCAGAATTGCGAAAATTTTGATGGTTTCTCAACCATTACTTAACTTCAAACTCCCGTATCTCGCGAACGGATTGACGAACTCGAGAAATTCCTATTGAATCTGAAAGTAGAAACTCGCCCGATTACAAACGTATGTGCATTTTTCCCCCAGGCCATGGTAGTTACTGGCTTCGAGTATCAGACTTGCGAAAATTGTGATGGTTTCTCAACCAATCCTTAACTTCAAACTCCCATATCTCGCGAACGGATAGACGAACTCGAGAAATTCCTTTTGCATCTGAAACCAGGAACTTGCCCGAGTACAATGGTGTGTGTACTTTTCCCCTAGGCCGTTCCAGTTATTGGTTTCGAGTATCAGTTTTGCGAAAATTTTGATTGTTTCTCAACCATTCCTTATCTTCAAACTCCCATATCTCGCGAACGGATTGACGAACTCGAGAAATTCCTATTGCATCTGAAAGTAGAAACTCGCCCCATTACAATGGTGTGTGTACTTTTCCCCTAGGCCATTCCAGTTATTGGTTTCGAGTACCAGTTTTGCGAAAATATTGATGGTTTCTCAACCGTTCCTTAACTTCAAACTCCCACATCTCGCGAACGGATTGACGAGCTCGAGAAATTCCTGTTGCATCTAAGAGCAGAAACTCGCCCGATTACAACGGTATGTGTATTTTTGCCCTAGGCCATAGTAGTTATTGGTTTCGAGTTTCAGACTTGCGAAAATGTTGAAGGTTTCTCAACCATTCCATAACTTCAAACTCCGATACCTCGCGAACGGATTGGCGAACTCGAGAAGTTCCTGTCGCCTCTGAAAGTAGATACTTGGCCGCTTATAATGGTGTGTGTACTTTTCCTCTAGGTCATTCCAGTTATTCGTTTCTAGCATCAGAATTGTGAAAATTTTGATGGTTTCTCAACCATTCCTTAACTTCAAACTCCCATATCTCGCGAACGGATTGACGAACTCGATTATTTCCTGTTGCATCTGAAAGTAGAAAGTCTACCGATTACAACGGTGTGTGTACTTTTCCCCTAGGTCATTCCAGTTATTCGTTTCTAGCATCTGAATTGCGAAAATTTTGATGGTTTCTCAACCATTCCTTAACTTCAAACTCCCATATCTCGCGAACGGATTAACGAGCACGAGAAATTCCTGTTGCATCTGAAAGTATAAACTCGTCCGATTGCAACGGTATGTGTATTTTTGCCCTAGGCCATAGTAGTTATTGGTTTCGAGTATCAGACCTGCGAAAATTTTGATTGTTTCTCAAACATTCCTTAACTTCAAACTCCGATACCTCGCGAACGGATTGGCGAACTCGAGAAGTTCCTGTCGCCTCTGAAAGTAGATACTTGGCCGCTTATAATGGTGTGTGTACTTTTCCTCTAGGTCATTCCAGTTATTCGTTTCTAGCATCAGAATTGTGAAAATTTTGATGGTTTCTCAACCATTCCTTAACTTCAAACTCCCATATCTCGCGAACGGATTGACGAACTCGAATATTTCCTGTTGCATCTGAAAGAAGGAAGTCTACCGATTACAACGGTGTGTGTATTTTTGCCCTAGGCCATAGTAGTTATTGGTTTCGAGTTTCAGACTTGCGAAAATGTTGAAGGTTTCTCAACCATTCCATAACTTCAAACTCCGATACCTCGCGAACGGATTGGCGAACTCGAGAAGTTCCTGTCGCCTCTGAAAGTAGATACTTGGCCGCTTATAATGGTGTGTGTACTTTTCCCCTAGGTCATTCCAGTTATTCGTTTCTAGCATCTGAATTGCGAAAATTTTGATGGTTTCTCAACCATTCCTTAACTTCAAGCTCCCATATCTCGCAAACGGATTGACGAACTCGAGAAATTCCTGTTGCGTCTGAAAGTAGAAACTCGCCCGATTAAAAAGGTATGTGTATTTTTCCCCTAGGCCATTCCAGTTATTGGTTTCGTGTATAAGACTTGCGAAAATTTTGATGTTTTCTCAACCGTTCCTTAATTTCAAACTCCCATATCTGGCGAACGAATTGACCAACTCGAGAAATTCCTGTTGCCTCTGAAAGTAGAAACTCGTCCGATTACAACGGTGTGTGTACTTTTCCGCTAGGCCGTTCCAGTTATTGGTTTCGAGTATAACACTTGCGAAAATTTTGATGGTCTCTCAACCATTCCTTAACTTCAAACTCCCATATCTCGCGAACGGATTGACGAACTCGAGAAATTCCTGTTGCATCTGAAAGTAGAAACCCGCCCGATTACAGAGGTGTGTGTATCTTTCTCCTAGGCCTTTGTAGTTATTGGTTTCGAGTATCAGACTTGCGAATATTTTGATGGTTTCTCAAGCATTCCTTAACTTCAAACTCCCATATCTCGCGAACGGATTGACGAACTCGATTATTTCCTGTTGCATCTGAAAGTAGAAAGTCTACCGATTACAACGGTGTGTGTACTTTTCCCCTAGGTCATTCCAGTTATTCGTTTCAAGCATCCGAATTGCGAAAATTTTGATGGTTTCTCAACCATTCCTTAACTTCAAACTCCCATATCTCGCGAACGGACTGACGAACTCGAGAAATTCCTATTGCATCTGAAAGTAGAAACTCGCCCGATTACAAAGGTATGTGCATTTTTCCCCTAGGCCATGGTAGTTATTGGCTTCGAGTATCAGACTTGCGAAAATTGTGATGGTTTCTCAACCATTCCTTAAATTCAAACTCCCATATCTCGCGAACGGATTGGCGAACTCGATTATTTCCTGTTGCATCTGAAAGTAGAAAGTCGACCGATTACAATGGTGTTTGTACTTTTTCACTAGGTCACTCTAGTTATTCGTTTCTAGCATCAGAGTTGCGAAAATTTTGATGGTTTCTCAACCATTCCTTAAATTCAAACTCCCATATCTCGCGAACGGATTGGCGAAGTCGATTATTTCCTGTTGCATCTGAAAGTAGAAAGTCTACCGATTACAATGGAGTGTGTACTTTTCCCCTAGGTCGTTCCAGTTATTGGTTTCGAGTATCAGACTTGCGAAAATTTTGATGGTTTCTCAAGCATTCCTTAACTTCAAACTCCCATATCTCGCTAACGGATTGACGAACTCGATTATTTCCTGTTGCATCTGAAAGTAGAAAGTCTACCGATTACAATGGTGTGTGTACTTTTCCCCTAGGTCATTCCAGTTATTCGTTTCTAGCATCAGAATTGCGAAAATTTTGATGGTTTCTCAACCATTCCTTAACTTCAAACTCCCATATCTCGCGAACGGATTGACGAGCTCGAGAAATTCCTGTTGCATCTGAAAGTAGAAACTCGCCCGATTACAAAGGTATGTGTATTTTTCCTCTAGGGCTTTGTAGTTATTGGTTTCGAGTATCAGACTTGCGAAAATTTTGATGGTTTCTCAACCATTCCTTAACTTCAAACTCCCATATCTCGCGAACGGACTGACGAACTCGAGAAATTCCTATTGCATCTGAAAGTAGCAACTCGCCCGATTACAAAGGTATGTGCATTTTTCCCCTAGGCCATGGTAGTTATTGGCTTCGAGTATCAGACTTGCGAAAATTGTGATGGTTTCTCAACCATTCCTTAACTTCAAACTCCCATATCTCGCGAACGGATTGGCGAACTCGATTATTTCCTGTTGCATCTGAAAGTAGAAAGTCGACCGATTACAATGGTGTGTGTACTTTTTCACTAGGTCACTCTAGTTATTCGTTTCTAGCATCAGAGTTGCGAAAATTTTGATGGTTTCTCAACCATTCCTTAACTTCAAACTCCCATATCTCGCGAACGGATTGGCGAAGTCGATTATTTCCTGTTGCATCTGAAAGTAGAAAGTCTACCGATTACAATGGAGTGTGTACTTTTCCCCTAGGCCGTTCCAGTTATTGGTTTCGAGTATCAGACTTGCGAAAATTTTGATGGTTTCTCAACCATTCCTTAACTTCAAACTCCGATACCTCGCGAACGGATTGGGGAACTCGAGAAATTCCTGTTGCACTTGAAAGTAGAAACTGGCCCGATTACAATGGTATGTGTACTTTTCCCCTAGGGCTTTGTAGTTATTGATTTCGAGTTTTAGACTTGCGAAAATTTTGATGGTTTCTCAAGCATTCCTTAACTTCAAACTCCCATATCTCGCTAACGGATTGACGAACTCGATTATTTCCTGTTGCATCTAAAAGTAGAAAGTCTACCGATTACAATGGTGTGTGTACTTTTCCCCTAGGTCATTCCAGTTATTCGTTTCTAGCATCAGAATTGCGAAAATTTTGATGGTTTCTCAACCATTCCTTAACTTCAAACTTCGATACCTCGCGAACGGATTGACGAACTCGATTATCTCCTGCTGCATCTGAAAGTATAAAGTCTACCGATTACAATGGTGTGTGTACTTTTCCCCTAGGCCGTTCCAGTTATTGGTTTCGAGTATCAGACTTGCGAAAATTTTGATGGTTTCTCAACCATTCCTTACCTTCAAACTCTCATATCTCGCGAACGGATTGACGAGCTCGAGAAATTCCTGTTGCATCTTAAAATAGATAGTCTACCGATTACAATCGTGTGTGTACTTTTCCCCTAGGTCATTCCAGTTATTCGTTTCTAGCATCAGAATTGCGAAAATTTTGATGGTTTCTCAACCATTCCTTAACTTCAAACTCCCATATCTCGCGAACGGATTGACGAGCTCGAGAAATTCCTGTTGCATCTAAAAGCAGAAACTCGCCCGATTACAACGGTATGTGTATTTTTGCCATAGGCCATAGTAGTTATTGGTTTCGAGTATCAGACTTGCGAAAATTGTGATGGTTTCTCAACCATTCCTTAACTTCAAACTCCGATACCTCGCGAACGGATTGGCGTACTCGAGAAGTTCCTGTCGCCTCTGAAAGTAGAAACTTGCCCGATTACAATGGTGTGTGTACTTTTCCCCTAGGCCATTCCAGTTATTGGTTTCGAGTACCAGTTTTGCGAAAATTTTGATTGTTTCTCAACCATTCCTTAACTTCAAACTCCCATATCTCGCGAACGGATTGACGAACTCGAGGAATTCCTGTTGCATCTGAAAGTAGAAACTCGCCCCATTACAATGGTGTGTGTACTTTTCCCCTAGGCCATTCCAGTTATTGGTTTCGAGTATCACACTTGCAAAAATTTTGAAGGTTTCTCAACCATTCCTTAACTTCAAACTCCCATATCTCGCGAACGGATTGACGAACTCGAGAAATTCCTGTTGCATCTGAAAGTAGAAACTCGCCCCATTACAATGGTGTGTGTACTTTTCCCCTAGGCCATTCCAGTTATTGGTTTCGAGTATCAGTTTTGCGAAAATTTTGATGGTTTCTCAACCATTCCTTAACTTCAAACTCCGATACCTCGCGAACGGATTGGCGAACTCGAGAATTTCCTATTGCATCTGAAACCAGAAACTCGTCCGATTACAACGGTATGTGTATTTTTGCCCTAGGCCATAGTATAATAGTTATTGGTTTCGAGTATCAGACTTGCGAAAATTTTGATGGTTTCTCAACCATTCTTTAACTTCAAACTCCGATACCTCGCAAACGGATTGGCGAACTCGAGAATTTCCTATTGCATCTGAAAGTAGAAACTCGCCCGATTACAACGGTGTGTGTACTTGTCCCCTAGGCCATTCCAGTTATTGGTTTCGAGTATCAGTTTTCCGAAAATATTGATGGTTTCTCAACCGTTCCTTAATTTCAAACTCCCATATCTCGCGAACGGATTGACGAGCTCGAGAAATTCCTGTTGCATCTGAAAGTATAAACTCGCCCGATTACAAAGGTATGTGTATTTTTCCCCTAGGGCTTTGTAGTTATTGGTTTCGAGTATCAGACTTGCGAAAGTTTGTGATGGTTTCTCAACCATTCCTTAACTTCAAACGCCCATATCTCGCGAAAGAATTGACGAACTCGAGAAATTCCTGTTGCATCTGAAAGTAGAAACTCGCCCGATTACAAGGGTATGTGTATTTTTCCCCTAAGCCTTTGTAGTTATTGGTTTCGAGTATCAGTTTTGCGAAAATATTGATGGCTTCTCAACCGTTCCTTAATTTCAAACTCCCATATCTCGCGAACGGATTGACGAGCTCGAGAAATTCCTGTTGCATCTGAAAGTATAAACTCGCCCGATTACAAAGATATGTGTATTTTTCCCCTAGGGCTTTGTAGTTATTGGTTTCGAGTATCAGACTTGCGACAATTTTGATGTTTTCTCAACCGTTCCTTAATTTCAAATTCCCATATCTCGCGAACGAATTGACGAACTCGAGAAATTCCTGTTGCATCTGAAAGCAGAAACTCGTCCGATTACAACGGTATGTCTATTTTTGCCCTAGGCAATGGTAGTTATTGGTTTCGAGCATCAGACTTGCGAAAATTTTGATGGTTTCTCAACCATTCCTTAACTTCAAACTGCGATACCTCGCGAACGGATTGGCGAACTCGAGAAATTCCTGTTGCATTTGAAAGTAGAAACTTGCCCGATTACAATGGTGTGTGTACTTTTCCCCTAGGCCGTTCCAGTTATTGGTTTCGTGTATCAGACTTGCGAAAATTTTGATGGTTTCTCAACCATTCCTTAACTTAAAACTCCCATACCTCGCGAACGGATTGGCGAACTCGAGAAGTTCCTGTCGTCTCTGAAAGTAGAAACTCGCCACATTACAATGGTGTGTGTACTTTTCCCCTAGGACATTACAGTTATTGGTTTCGAGTATCAGACTTGCAAAAATTTTAATGTTTTCTCAACCGTTCCTTAACTTCAAACTCCGATATCTCGCGAACGGATTGACGAACTAGAGGAATTCCTGTTGCATCTGAAAGTAGAAACTCGCCCCATTTCATTCGTGTGTGTACTTTTCCCCTAGGCCATTCCAGTTATTGTTTCGAGTGTCACACTTGCGAAAATTTTGATGGTTTCTCAACCATTCTTTAACTTCAAACTCCCATATCTCGCGAACGGATTGACGAACTCGATTATTTCCTGTTGCATCTGAAAGTAGAAACTCGCCCGATTACAAAGGTATGTGCATTTTTCCCCTAGGCCATGGTAGTTATTGGTTTCGAGTATCAGACTTGCGAAAATTGTGATGGTTTCTCAACCATTCCTTAGCTTCAAATTCCCATATCTCGCGAACGGATTGACGAACTAGAGGAATTCCTGTTGCATCTGAAAGTAGAAACTCGCCCCATTTCATTCGTGTGTGTACTTTTCCCCTAGGCCATTCCAGTTATTCGTTTCTAGCATCAGAATTGCGAAAATTTTGATGGTTTCTCAACCATTCCTTACCTTCAAACTCCCATATCTCGCGAACTGATTGACGAACTCGAGAAATTCCTTTTGCATCTGAAAGTAGAAACTCGCCCGATTACAAATGTATGTGCATTTTTCCCCTAGGCCATGGTAGTTATTGGCTTCGAGTATCAGACTTGCGAAAATTGTGATGGTTTCTCAACCATTCCTTAACTTCAAACTCCCATATCTCGCGAACGGATTGACGAACTCGAGAAATTTTGTTGCATCTGAAACCAGAAACTAGCCCGATTACAATGGTGTGTGTACTTTTCCCCTAGGCCGTTCCAGTTATTGGTTTCGAGTATCAGACTTGCGAAAATTTTGATGGTTTCTCAAGCATTCCTTAACTTCAAACTCCCATATCTCGCGAACGGATTGACGAACTCGATTATTACCTGTTGCATCTGAAAGTAGAAACTGGCCCGATTACAATGGTATGTGTACTTTTCCCCTAGGGCATTGTAGTTATTGGTTTCGAGTATTAGACTTGCGAAAATTTTGATGGTTTCTCAAGCATTCCTTAACTTCAAACTCCCATATGTCGCTAACGGATTGACGAACTCGATTATTTCCTGTTGCATCTGAAAGTAGAAAGTCTACCGATTACAATCGTGTGTGTACTTTTCCCCTAGGCCGTTCCAGTTATTGGTTTCGAGTATCAGACTTGCGAAAATTTTGATGGTTTCTCAACCATTCCTTACCTTCAAACTCCCATAGCTCGCGAACGGATTGACGAACTCGATTATTTCCTGTTGCATCTGAAAGTAGAAAGTCTACCGATTACAATCGTGTGTGTACTTTTCCCCTAGGTCATTCCAGTTATTCGTTTCTAGCATCAGAATTGCGAAAATTTTGATGGTTTCTCAACCATTACTTAACTTCAAACTCCCGTATCTCGCGAACGGATTGACGAACTCGAGAAATTCCTATTGCATCTGAAAGTAGAAACTCGCCCGATTACAAACGTATGTGCATTTTTCCCCCAGGCCATGGTAGTTATTGGCTTCGAGTATCAGACTTGCGAAAATTGTGATGGTTTCTCAACCAATCCTTAACTTCAAACTCCGATACCTCGCGAACGGATTGGCGAACTCGAGAAGTTCCTGTCGCCTCTGAAAGTAGATACTTGGCCGCTTATAATGGTGTGTGTACTTTTCCTCTAGGTCATTCCAGTTATTCGTTTCTAGCATCAGAATTGCGAAAATTTTGATGGTTTCTCAACCATTACTTAACTTCAAACTCCCATATCTCGCGAACGGATAGACGAACTCGAGAAATTCCTTTTGCATCTGAAACCAGGAACTTGCCCGAGTACAATGGTGTGTGTACTTTTCCCCTAGGCCGTTCCAGTTATTGGTTTCGAGTATCACACTTGCGAAAATTTTGATGGTTTCTCAACCATTCCTTAACTTCAAACTCCCATATCTCGCGAACGGATTAACGAGCACGAGAAATTCCTGTTGCATCTGAAAGTATAAACTCGTCCGATTGCAACGGTATGTGTATTTTTGCCCTAGGCCATAGTAGTTATTGGTTTCGAGTATCAGACTTGCGAAAATTTTGATTGTTTCTCAAACATTCCTTAACTTCAAACTCCGATACCTCGCGAACGGATTGGCGAACTCGAGAAGTTCCTGTCGCCTCTGAAAGTAGATACTTGGCCGCTTATAATGGTGTGTGTACTTTTCCTCTAGGTCATTCCAGTTATTCGTTTCTAGCATCAGAATTGTGAAAATTTTGATGGTTTCTCAACCATTCCTTAACTTCAAACTCCCATATCTCGCGAACGGATTGACGAACTCGATTATTTCCTGTTGCATCTGAAAGTAGAAAGTCTACCGATTACAACGGTGTGTGTACTTTTCCCCTAGGTCATTCCAGTTATTCGTTTCTAGCATCTGAATTGCGAAAATTTTCATGGTTTCTCAACCATTCCTTAACTTCAAGCTCCCATATCTCGCAAACGGATTGACGAACTCGAGAAATTCCTGTTGCGTCTGAAAGTAGAAACTCGCCCGATTAAAAAGGTATGTGTATTTTTCCCCTAGGCCATTCCAGTTATTGGTTTCGTGTATAAGACTTGCGAAAATTTTGATGTTTTCTCAACCGTTCCTTAATTTCAAACTCCCATATCTGGCGAACGAATTGACCAACTCGAGAAATTCCTGTTGCCTCTGAAAGTAGAAACTCGTCCGATTACAACGGTGTGTGTACTTTTCCGCTAGGCCGTTCCAGTTATTGGTTTCGAGTATAACACTTGCGAAAATTTTGATGGTCTCTCAACCATTCCTTAACTTCAAACTCCCATATCTCGCGAAAGGATTGACGAACTCGAGAAATTCCTGTTGCATCTGAAAGTAGAAACCCGCCCGATTACAGAGGTGTGTGTATCTTTCTCCTAGGCCTTTGTAGTTATTGATTTCGAGTATCAGACTTGCGAATATTTTGATGGTTTCTCAAGCATTCCTTAACTTCAAACTCCCATATCTCGCGAACGGATTGACGAACTCGATTATTTCCTGTTGCATCTGAAAGTAGAAAGTCTACCGATTACAACGGTGTGTGTACTTTTCCCCTAGGTCATTCCAGTTATTCGTTTCAAGCATCCGAATTGCGAAAATTTTGATGGTTTCTAAACCATTCCTTAACTTCAAACTCCCATATCTCTCGAACGGACTGACGAACTCGAGAAATTCCTATTGCATCTGAAAGTAGCAACTCGCCCGATTACAAAGGTATGTGCATTTTTCCCCTAGGCCATGGTAGTTATTGGCTTCGAGTATCAGACTTGCGAAAATTGTGATGGTTTCTCAACCATTCCTTAACTTCAAACTCCCATATCTCGCGAACGGATTGGCGAACTCGATTATTTCCTGTTGCATCTGAAAGTAGAAAGTCGACCGATTACAATGGTGTGTGTACTTTTTCACTAGGTCACTCTAGTTATTCGTTTCTAGCATCAGAGTTGCGAAAATTTTGATGGTTTCTCAACCATTCCTTAACTTCAAACTCCCATATCTCGCGAACGGATTGGCGAAGTCCATTATTTCCTGTTGCATCTGAAAGTAGAAAGTCTACCGATTACAATGGAGTGTGTACTTTTCCCCTAGGCCGTTCCAGTTATTGGTTTCGAGTATCAGACTTGCGAAAATTTTGATGGTTTCTCAACCATTCCTTAACTTCAAACTCCGATACCTCGCGAACGGATTGGGGAACACGAGAAATTCCTGTTGCACTTGAAAGTAGAAACTGGCCCGATTACAATGGTATGTGTACTTTTCCCCTAGGGCTTTGTAGTTATTGGTTTCGAGTTTTAGACTTGCGAAAATTTTGATGGTTTCTCAAGCATTCCTTAACTTCAAACTCCCATATCTCGCTAACGGATTGACGAACTCGATTATTTGCTGTTGCATCTGAAAGTAGAAAGTCTACCGATTACAATGGTGTGTGTACTTTTCCCCTAGGTCATTCCAGTTATTCGTTTCTAGCATCAGAATTGCGAAAATTTTGATGGTTTCTCAACCATTCCTTAACTTCAAACTCCCATATCTCGCGAACGGATTGACGAGCTCGAGAAATTCCTGTTGCATCTGAAAGTAGAAACTCGCCCGATTACAAAGGTATGTGTATTTTTCCTCTAGGGCTTTGTAGTTATTGGTTTCGAGTATCAGACTTGCGAAAATTTTGATGGTTTCTCAACCATTCCTTAACTTCAAACTTCGATACCTCGCGAACGGATTGACGAACTCGATTATCTCCTGTTGCATCTGAAAGTATAAAGTCTACCGATTACAATGGTGTGTGTACTTTTCCCCTAGGCCGTTCCAGTTATTGGTTTCGAGTATCAGACTTGCGAAAATTTTGATGGTTTCTCAACCATTCCTTACCTTCAAACTCTCATATCTCGCGAACGGATTGACGAGCTCGAGAAATTCCTGTTGCATCTCAAAATAGATAGTCTACCGATTACAATCGTGTGTGTACTTTTCCCCTAGGTCATTCCAGTTATTCGTTTCTAGCATCAGAATTGCGAAAATTTTGATGGTTTCTCAACCATTCCTTAACT
This sequence comes from Ptiloglossa arizonensis, assembly GCF_051014685.1. NCBI lineage: Eukaryota > Metazoa > Arthropoda > Insecta > Hymenoptera > Colletidae > Ptiloglossa > Ptiloglossa arizonensis. Next base: position 217,354 of record NW_027478662.1, read on the forward strand.
TCAAACTCCCATATCTCGCGAACGGATTGACGAGCTCGAGAAATTCCTGTTGCATCTGAAAGTATAAACTCGCCCGATTACAAAGGTATGTGTATTTTTCCCCTAGGGCTTTGTAGTTATTGGTTTCGAGTATCACACTTGCGAAAATTTTGATGGTTTCTCAAGCATTCCTTAACTTCAAACTCCCATATCTCGCGAACGGATTGACGAACTCGATTATTTCCTGTTGCATCTGAAAGTAGAAACTGGCCCGATTACAATGGTATGTGTACTTTTCCCCTAGGGCATTGTAGTTATTGGTTTCGAGTATTAGACTTGCGAAAATTTTGATGGTTTCTCAAGCATTCCTTAACTTCAAACTCCCATATCTCGCTAACGGATTGACGAACTCGATTATTTCCTGTTGCATCTGAAAGTAGAAAGTCTACCGATTACAATCGTGTGTGTACTTTTCCCCTAGGCCGTTCCAGTTATTGGTTTCGAGTATCAGACTTGCGAAAATTTTGATGGTTTCTCAACCATTCCTTACCTTCAAACTCCCATAGCTCGCGAACGGATTGACGAACTCGATTATTTCCTGTTGCATCTGAAAGTAGAAAGTCTACCGATTACAATCGTGTGTGTACTTTTCCCCTAGGTCAATCCAGTTAATCGTTTCTAGCATCAGAATTGCGAAAATTTTGATGGTTTCTCAACCATTACTTAACTTCAAACTCCCGTATCTCGCGAACGGATTGACGAACTCGAGAAATTCCTATTGAATCTGAAAGTAGAAACTCGCCCGATTACAAACGTATGTGCATTTTTCCCCCAGGCCATGGTAGTTACTGGCTTCGAGTATCAGACTTGCGAAAATTGTGATGGTTTCTCAACCAATCCTTAACTTCAAACTCCCATATCTCGCGAACGGATAGACGAACTCGAGAAATTCCTTTTGCATCTGAAACCAGGAACTTGCCCGAGTACAATGGTGTGTGTACTTTTCCCCTAGGCCGTTCCAGTTATTGGTTTCGAGTATCAGTTTTGCGAAAATTTTGATTGTTTCTCAACCATTCCTTAACTTCAAACTCCCATATCTCGCGAACGGATTGACGAACTCGAGAAATTCCTATTGCATCTGAAAGTAGAAACTCGCCCCATTACAATGGTGTGTGTACTTTTCCCCTAGGCCATTCCAGTTATTGGTTTCGAGTACCAGTTTTGCGAAAATATTGATGGTTTCTCAACCGTTCCTTAACTTCAAACTCCCACATCTCGCGAACGGATTGACGAGCTCGAGAAATTCCTGTTGCATCTAAGAGCAGAAACTCGCCCGATTACAACGGTAAGTGTATTTTTGCCCTAGGCCATAGTAGTTATTGGTTTCGAGTTTCAGACTTGCGAAAATGTTGAAGGTTTCTCAACCATTCCATAACTTCAAACTCCGATACCTCGCGAACGGATTGGCGAACTCGAGAAGTTCCTGTCGCCTCTGAAAGTAGATACTTGGCCGCTTATAATGGTGTGTGTACTTTTCCTCTAGGTCATTCCAGTTATTCGTTTCTAGCATCAGAATTGTGAAAATTTTGATGGTTTCTCAACCATTCCTTAACTTCAAACTCCCATATCTCGCGAACGGATTGACGAACTCGATTATTTCCTGTTGCATCTGAAAGTAGAAAGTCTACCGATTACAACGGTGTGTGTACTTTTCCCCTAGGTCATTCCAGTTATTCGTTTCTAGCATCTGAATTGCGAAAATTTTGATGGTTTCTCAACCATTCCTTAACTTCAAGCTCCCATATCTCGCAAACGGATTGACGAACTCGAGAAATTCCTGTTGCGTCTGAAAGTAGAAACTCGCCCGATTAAAAAGGTATGTGTATTTTTCCCCTAGGCCATTCCAGTTATTGGTTTCGTGTATAAGACTTGCGAAAATTTTGATGTTTTCTCAACCGTTCCTTAATTTCAAACTCCCATATCTGGCGAACGAATTGACCAACTCGAGAAATTCCTGTTGCCTCTGAAAGTAGAAACTCGTCCGATTACAACGGTGTGTGTACTTTTCCGCTAGGCCGTTCCAGTTATTGGTTTCGAGTATAACACTTGCGAAAATTTTGATGGTCTCTCAACCATTCCTTAACTTCAAACTCCCATATCTCGCGAACGGATTGACGAACTCGAGAAATTCCTGTTGCATCTGAAAGTAGAAACCCGCCCGATTACAGAGGTGTGTGTATCTTTCTCCTAGGCCTTTGTAGTTATTGGTTTCGAGTATCAGACTTGCGAATATTTTGATGGTTTCTCAAGCATTCCTTAACTTCAAACTCCCATATCTCGCGAACGGATTGACGAACTCGATTATTTCCTGTTGCATCTGAAAGTAGAAAGTCTACCGATTACAACGGTGTGTGTACTTTTCCCCTAGGTCATTCCAGTTATTCGTTTCAAGCATCCGAATTGCGAAAATTTTGATGGTTTCTCAACCATTCCTTAACTTCAAACTCCCATATCTCGCGAACGGACTGACGAACTCGAGAAATTCCTATTGCATCTGAAAGTAGAAACTCGCCCGATTACAAAGGTATGTGCATTTTTCCCCTAGGCCATGGTAGTTATTGGCTTCGAGTATCAGACTTGCGAAAATTGTGATGGTTTCTCAACCATTCCTTAACTTCAAACTCCCATATCTCGCGAACGGATTGGCGAACTCGATTATTTCCTGTTGCATCTGAAAGTAGAAAGTCGACCGATTACAATGGTGTTTGTACTTTTTCACTAGGTCACTCTAGTTATTCGTTTCTAGCATCAGAGTTGCGAAAATTTTGATGGTTTCTCAACCATTCCTTAAATTCAAACTCCCATATCTCGCGAACGGATTGGCGAAGTCGATTATTTCCTGTTGCATCTGAAAGTAGAAAGTCTACCGATTACAATGGAGTGTGTACTTTTCCCCTAGGTCGTTCCAGTTATTGGTTTCGAGTATCAGACTTGCGAAAATTTTGATGGTTTCTCAAGCATTCCTTAACTTCAAACTCCCATATCTCGCTAACGGATTGACGAACTCGATTATTTCCTGTTGCATCTGAAAGTAGAAAGTCTACCGATTACAATGGTGTGTGTACTTTTCCCCTAGGTCATTCCAGTTATTCGTTTCTAGCATCAGAATTGCGAAAATTTTGATGGTTTCTCAACCATTCCTTAACTTCAAACTCCCATATCTCGCGAACGGATTGACGAGCTCGAGAAATTCCTGTTGCATCTGAAAGTAGAAACTCGCCCGATTACAAAGGTATGTGTATTTTTCCTCTAGGGCTTTGTAGTTATTGGTTTCGAGTATCAGACTTGCGAAAATTTTGATGGTTTCTCAACCATTCCTTAACTTCAAACTCCGATACCTCGCGAACGGATTGGGGAACTCGAGAAATTCCTGTTGCACTTGAAAGTAGAAACTGGCCCGATTACAATGGTATGTGTACTTTTCCCCTAGGGCTTTGTAGTTATTGGTTTCGAGTTTTAGACTTGCGAAAATTTTGATGGTTTCTCAAGCATTCCTTAACTTCAAACTCCCATATCTCGCTAACGGATTGACGAACTCGATTATTTCCTGTTGCATCTGAAAGTAGAAAGTCTACCGATTACAATGGTGTGTGTACTTTTCCCCTAGGTCATTCCAGTTATTCGTTTCTAGCATCAGAATTGCGAAAATTTTGATGGTTTCTCAACCATTCCTTAACTTCAAACTCCCATATCTCGCGAACGGATTGACGAGCTCGAGAAATTCCTGTTGCATCTGAAAGTAGAAACTCGCCCGATTACAAAGGTATGTGTATTTTTCCTCTAGGGCTTTGTAGTTATTGGTTTCGAGTATCAGACTTGCGAAAATTTTGATGGTTTCTCAACCATTCCTTAACTTCAAACTTCGATACCTCGCGAACGGATTGACGAACTCGATTATCTCCTGTTGCATCTGAAAGTATAAAGTCTACCGATTACAATGGTGTGTGTACTTTTCCCCTAGGCCGTTCCAGTTATTGGTTTCGAGTATCAGACTTGCGAAAATTTTGATGGTTTCTCAACCATTCCTTACCTTCAAACTCTCATATCTCTCGAACGGATTGACGAGCTCGAGAAATTCCTGTTGCATCTTAAAATAGATAGTCTACCGATTACAATCGTGTGTGTACTTTTCCCCTAGGTCATTCCAGTTATTCGTTTCTAGCATCAGAATTGCGAAAATTTTGATGGTTTCTCAACCATTCCTTAACTTCAAACTCCCATATCTCGCGAACGGATTGACGAGCTCGAGAAATTCCTGTTGCATCTGAAAGTATAAACTCGCCCGATTACAAAGGTATGTGTATTTTTCCCCTAGGGCTTTGTAGTTATTGGTTTCGAGTATCACACTTGCGAAAATTTTGATGGTTTCTCAAGCATTCCTTAACTTCAAACTCCCATATCTCGCGAACGGATTGACGAACTCGATTATTTCCTGTTGCATCTGAAAGTAGAAACTGGCCCGATTACAATGGTATGTGTACTTTTCCCCTAGGGCATTGTAGTTATTGGTTTCGAGTATTAGACTTGCGAAAATTTTGATGGTTTCTCAAGCATTCCTTAACTTCAAACTCCCATATCTCGCTAACGGATTGACGAACTCGATTATTTCCTGTTGCATCTGAAAGTAGAAAGTCTACCGATTACAATCGTGTGTGTACTTTTCCCCTAGGCCGTTCCAGTTATTGGTTTCGAGTATCAGACTTGCGAAAATTTTGATGGTTTCTCAACCATTCCTTACCTTCAAACTCCCATAGCTCGCGAACGGATTGACGAACTCGATTATTTCCTGTTGCATCTGAAAGTAGAAAGTCTACCGATTACAATCGTGTGTGTACTTTTCCCCTAGGTCATTCCAGTTAATCGTTTCTAGCATCAGAATTGCGAAAATTTTGATGGTTTCTCAACCATTACTTAACTTCAAACTCCCGTATCTCGCGAACGGATTGACGAACTCGAGAAATTCCTATTGAATCTGAAAGTAGAAACTCGCCCGATTACAAACGTATGTGCATTTTTCCCCCAGGCCATGGTAGTTACTGGCTTCGAGTATCAGACTTGCGAAAATTGTGATGGATTCTCAACCAATCCTTAACTTCAAACTCCCATATCTCGCGAACGGATAGACGAACTCGAGAAATTCCTTTTGCATCTGAAACCAGGAACTTGCCCGAGTACAATGGTGTGTGTACTTTTCCCCTAGGCCGTTCCAGTTATTGGTTTCGAGTATCAGTTTTGCGAAAATTTTGATTGTTTCTCAACCATTCCTTAACTTCAAACTCCCATATCTCGCGAACGGATTGACGAACTCGAGAAATTCCTATTGCATCTGAAAGTAGAAACTCGCCCCATTACAATGGTGTGTGTACTTTTCCCCTAGGCCATTCCAGTTATTGGTTTCGAGTACCAGTTTTGCGAAAATATTGATGGTTTCTCAACCGTTCCTTAACTTCAAACTCCCACATCTCGCGAACGGATTGACGAGCTCGAGAAATTCCTGTTGCATCTAAGAGCAGAAACTCGCCCGATTACAACGGTATGTGTATTTTTGCCCTAGGCCATAGTAGTTATTGGTTTCGAGTATCAGACTTGCGAAAATTTTGATTGTTTCTCAAACATTCCTTAACTTCAAACTCCGATACCTCGCGAACGGATTGGCGAACTCGAGAAGTTCCTGTCGCCTCTGAAAGTAGATACTTGCCCGATTGCAAAGGTATGTGTATTTTTCCCCTAAGCCTTCGTAGTTATTGGTTTCGAGTATCAGACTTGCGGCAATTTTGATGGTTTCTCAACCGTTCCTTAACTTCAAACTCACATATCTCGCGAACGGATTGACTAACTCGAGAAATTCCTGTTGCATCTAAAAGCAGAAACTCGCCCGATTACAACGGTATGTGTATTTTTGGCATAGGCCATAGTAGTTATTGGTTTCGAGTATCAGACTTGCGAAAATTGTGATGGTTTCTCAACCATTCCTTAACTTCAAACTCCGATACCTCGCGAACGGATTGGCGTACTCGAGAAGTTCCTGTCGCCTCTGAAAGTAGAAACTTGCCCGATTACAATGGTGTGTGTACTTTTCCCCTAGGCCATTCCAGTTATTGGTTTCGAGTACCAGTTTTGCGAAAATTTTGATTGTTTCTCAACCATTCCTTAACTTCAAACTCCCATATCTCGCGAACGGATTGACGAACTCGAGGAATTCCTGTTGCATCTGAAAGTAGAAACTCGCCCCATTACAATGGTGTGTGTACTTTTCCCCTAGGCCATTCCAGTTATTGGTTTCGAGTATCACACTTGCAAAAATTTTGAAGGTTTCTCAACCATTCCTTAACTTCAAACTCCCATATCTCGCGAACGGATTGACGAACTCGAGAAATTCCTGTTGCATCTGAAAGTAGAAACTCGCCCCATTACAATGGTGTGTGTACTTTTCCCCTAGGCCATTCCAGTTATTGGTTTCGAGTATCAGTTTTGCGAAAATTTTGATGGTTTCTCAACCATTCCTTAACTTCAAACTCCGATACCTCGCGAACGGATTGGCGAACTCGAGAATTTCCTATTGCATCTGAAACCAGAAACTCGTCCGATTACAACGTTATGTGTATTTTTGCCCTAGGCCATAGTATAATAGTTATTGGTTTCGAGTATCAGACTTGCGAAAATTTTGATGGTTTCTCAACCAATCTTTAACTTCAAACTCCGATACCTCGCAAACGGATTGGCGAACTCGAGAGTTTCCTATTGCATCTGAAAGTAGAAACTCGCCCGATTACAACGGTGTGTGTACTTGTCCCCTAGGCCATTCCAGTTATTGGTTTCGAGTATCAGTTTTGCGAAAATATTGATGGTTTCTCAACCGTTCCTTAACTTCAAACTCCCACATCTCGCGAACGGATTGACGAGCTCGAGAAATTCCTGTTGCATCTAAGAGCAGAAACTCGCCCGATTACAACGGTATGTGTATTTTTGCCCTAGGCCATAGTAGTTATTGGTTTCGAGTATCAGACTTGCGAAAATTTTGATTGTTTCTCAAACATTCCTTAACTTCAAACTCCGATACCTCGCGAACGGATTGGCGAACTCGAGAAGTTCCTGTCGCCTCTGAAAGTAGATACTTGCCCGATTGCAAAGGTATGTGTATTTTTCCCCTAAGCCTTCGTAGTTATTGGTTTCGAGTATCAGACTTGCGGCAATTTTGATGGTTTCTCAACCGTTCCTTAACTTCAAACTCACATATCTCGCGAACGGATTGACTAACTCGAGAAATTCCTGTTGCATCTAAAAGCAGAAACTCGCCCGATTACAACGGTATGTGTATTTTTGCCATTGGCCATAGTAGTTATTGGTTTCGAGTATCAGACTTGCGAAAATTGTGATGGTTTCTCAACCATTCCTTAACTTCAAACTCCGATACCTCGCGAACGGATTGGCGTACTCGAGAAGTTCCTGTCGCCTCTGAAAGTAGAAACTTGCCCGATTACAATGGTGTGTGTACTTTTCCCCTAGGCCATTCCAGTTATTGGTTTCGAGTACCAGTTTTGCGAAAATTTTGATTGTTTCTCAACCATTCCTTAACTTCAAACTCCCATATCTCGCGAACGGATTGACGAACTCGAGGAATTCCTGTCGCATCTGAAAGTAGAAACTCGCCCCATTACAATGGTGTGTGTACTTTTCCCCTAGGCCATTCCAGTTATTGGTTTCGAGTATCACACTTGCAAAAATTTTGAAGGTTTCTCAACCATTCCTTAACTTCAAACTCCCATATCTCGCGAACGGATTGACGAACTCGAGAAATTCCTGTTGCATCTGAAAGTAGAAACTCGCCCCATTACAATGGTGTGTGTACTTTTCCCCTAGGCCATTCCAGTTATTGGTTTCGAGTATCAGTTTTGCGAAAATTTTGATGGTTTCTCAACCATTCCTTAACTTCAAACTCCGATACCTCGCGAACGGATTGGCGAACTCGAGAATTTCCTATTGCATCTGAAACCAGAAACTCGTCCGATTACAACGTTATGTGTATTTTTGCCCTAGGCCATAGTATAATAGTTATTGGTTTCGAGTATCAGACTTGCGAAAATTTTGATGGTTTCTCAACCAATCTTTAACTTCAAACTCCGATACCTCGCAAACGGATTGGCGAACTCGAGAATTTCCTATTGCATCTGAAAGTAGAAACTCGCCCGATTACAACGGTGTGTGTACTTGTCCCCTAGGCCATTCCAGTTATTGGTTTCGAGTATCAGTTTTCCGAAAATATTGATGGTTTCTCAACCGTTCCTTAATTTCAAACTCCCATATCTCGCGAACGGATTGACGAGCTCGAGAAATTCCTGTTGCATCTGAAAGTATAAACTCGCCCGATTACAAAGGTATGTGTATTTTTCCCCTAGGGCTTTGTAGTTATTGGTTTCGAGTATCAGACTTGCGAAAGTTCGTGATGGTTTCTCAACCATTCCTTAACTTCAAACGCCCATATCTCGCGAAAGAATTGACGAACTCGAGAAATTCCTGTTGCATCTGAAAGTAGAAACTCGCCCGATTACAAGGGTATGTGTATTTTTCCCCTAAGCCTTTGTAGTTATTGGTTTCGAGTATCAGTTTTGCGAAAATATTGATGGCTTCTCAACCGTTCCTTAATTTCAAACTCCCATATCTCGCGAACGGATTGACGAGCTCGAGAAATTCCTGTTGCATCTGAAAGTATAAACTCGCCCGATTACAAAGATATGTGTATTTTTCCCCTAGGGCTTTGTAGTTATTGGTTTCGAGTATCAGACTTGCGACAATTTTGATGTTTTCTCAACCGTTCCTTAATTTCAAATTCCCATATCTCGCGAACGAATTGACGAACTCGAGAAATTCCTGTTGCATCTGAAAGCAGAAACTCGTCCGATTACAACGGTATGTCTATTTTTGCCCTAGGCAATGGTAGTTATTGGTTTCGAGCATCAGACTTGCGAAAATTTTGATGGTTTCTCAACCATTCCTTAACTTCAAACTGCGATACCTCGCGAACGGATTGGCGAACTCGAGAAATTCCTGTTGCATTTGAAAGTAGAAACTTGCCCGATTACAATGGTGTGTGTACTTTTCCCCTAGGCCGTTCCAGTTATTGGTTTCGTGTATCAGACTTGCGAAAATTTTGATGGTTTCTCAACCATTCCTTAACTTAAAACTCCCATACCTCGCGAACGGATTGGCGAACTCGAGAAGTTCCTGTCGTCTCTGAAAGTAGAAACTCGCCACATTACAATGGTGTGTGTACTTTTCCCCTAGGACATTACAGTTATTGGTTTCGAGTATCAGACTTGCAAAAATTTTAATGTTTTCTCAACCGTTCCTTAACTTCAAACTCCGATATCTCGCGAACGGATTGACGAACTAGAGGAATTCCTGTTGCATCTGAAAGTAGAAACTCGCCCCATTTCATTCGTGTGTGTACTTTTCCCCTAGGCCATTCCAGTTATTGTTTCGAGTGTCACACTTGCGAAAATTTTGATGGTTTCTCAACCATTCTTTAACTTCAAACTCCCATATCTCGCGAACGGATTGACGAACTCGATTATTTCCTGTTGCATCTGAAAGTAGAAACTCGCCCGATTACAAAGGTATGTGCATTTTTCCCCTAGGCCATGGTAGTTATTGGTTTCGAGTATCAGACTTGCGAAAATTGTGATGGTTTCTCAACCATTCCTTAGCTTCAAATTCCCATATCTCGCGAACGGATTGACGAACTAGAGGAATTCCTGTTGCATCTGAAAGTAGAAACTCGCCCCATTTCATTCGTGTGTGTACTTTTCCCCTAGGCCATTCCAGTTATTGTCTCGAGTGTCACACTTGCGAAAATTTTGATGGTTTCTCAACCATTCTTTAACTTCAAACTCCCATATCTCGCGAACGGATTGACGAACTCTAGAAATTCCTGTTGCACCTGAAAGCAGAAACTCGCCCGATTACAACGGTATGTGCATTTTTGCACTAGGCCATAGTAGTTATTGGTTTCGAGTATAAGACTTGCGAAAATTTTGGTGGTTGTTCAACCATTCCTTAACTTCACACTCCCATATCCCGCGAACAGATTGACGAACTCGAGAAATTCCTGTTGCATCTGAAAGTAGAAACTCGCCCGATTACAATGGTGTGTGTGCTTCTCCCCTAGACCATTCCAGTTATTCGTTTCGAGTAACAGACTTGGGAAAATTTTGATGGTTTCTCACCCATTCCTCAACTTCAAACTCGCATATCTCGCGAACGGATTGACGAACTCGGGAAATTCCTGTTGCATCTGAAAGCAGAAACTCGCCCGATTACCAGGGTATGTGTATTTTTGCCCTAGACCATAGTATTTAATGGTTTCGAGTATCAGATTCCGAAAATTATGATGGTTTCTCAACCATTCCTCAACTTCAAACTCGCATATCTCGCGAACGGATTGACGAACTCGAGAAATTCCTGTTGCATTTAAAAGTAGAAGCTCGCCCCATTTCATTGGTGTGTGTACTTTGCCCCTAGGCCATTCCAGTTATTGGTTTCGAGCATCAGACTTGCGAAAATTTTGGTGGTTTCTCAACCATTCCTTAACTTAAAACTCCCATATCTCGCGAACGGATTGACGAACTCGGGAAATTCCTGTTGCACCTGAAAGTAGAAACTCTCCCGATTACAACGGTATGTGTATTTTTCCTCTAGGCCATTATAGTTATTGGTTTCGAGTATCAGACTAGCGAAATTTTGATGGTTTCTCAACCATTCCTTAACTTCAAATTCCCATATCTCGCGAACGGATTGACGAACTCTAGAAATTCCTGTTGCATCTGAAAGCAGAAACTCGCCCGATTACAACGGTATGTGCATTTTTGCACTAGGCCATAGTAGTTATTGGTTTCGAGTATAAGACTTGCGAAAATTTTGATGGTTTCTCAACCATTCCTTAACTTCAAACTCCCATATCTCGCGATCGGATTGACGAACTCGAGAAATTCCTGTTGCATCTTAAAGTAGAAACTCTCCCGATTACAACGGTATGTGTATTTTTCCCCTAGGCCATTATAGTTATTGGTTTCGAGTATCAGACTAGCGAAAATTTTGATGGTTTCTCAATCATTCCTTAACTTCAAATTCCCATATCTCGCGAACTGATTGACAAACTCTAGAAATTCCTGTTGCATCTGAAAGCAGAAACTCGCCCGATGACAACGGTATGTGCATTTTTGCACTAGGCCATTCGTGTTATTGGCTTCGAGTATCAGACTTGCGAAAATTTTGATGGTTTCTCGACCATTCCTTAACTTCAAACTCCCATATCTCGCGAACGGATTGACGAACTCGAGAAATTCCTGTTGCATCTGAAAGCAGAAACTCGCCCGATTACCAGGGTATGTGTATTTTTGCCCTAGACCATAGTATTTAATGGTTTCGAGTATCAGATTCCGAAAATTATGATGGTTTCTCAACCATTCCTCAATTTCAAACTCGCATATCTCGCGAACGGATTGACGAACTCGAGAAATTCCTGTTGCATTTAAAAGTAGAAACGCGCCCGATTACAAGGGTATGTGTGCTTTTCCCCTAGACCATTCCAGTTATTCGTTTCGAGTAACAGACTTGCGAAAATTTTGATGGTTTCTCAACCATTCCTTAATTTCAAACTCGCATATCTAGCGAACGGATTGACGATCTCGGGAAATTCCTGTTGCATCTGAAAGTAGAAACTCGCCCGATTACCAGGGTATGTGTATTTTTGCCCTAGACCATAGTATTTAATGGTTTCGAGTATCAGATTCCGAAAATTATGATGGTTTCTCAACCATTCCTCAATTTCAAACTCGCATATCTCGCGAACGGATTGACGAACTCGAGAAACTCCTGTTGCATTTAAAAGTAGAAACTCGCCCGATTACAATGGTGTGTGTACTTTTTCCCTAGGCCATTCGTGTTATTGGTTTCGAGTATCAGACTTGCGAAAATTTTGATGGTTTCTCGACCATTCCTTAACTTCAAACTCCCATATCTCGCGAACGGATTGACGAACTCGAGAAATTCCTGTTTCATCTGAAAGCAGAAACTCGCCCGATTACCAGGGTATGTGTATTTTTGCCCTAGACCATAGTATTTAATGGTTTCGAGTATCAGATTCCGAAAATTATGATGGGTTCTCAACCATTCCTTAATTTCAAACTCGCATATCTCGCGAACGGATCGACGAACTCGAGAAATTCCTATTGCATCTGAAAGTAGAAACTTGCCCGATTACAATGGTGTGTGTACTTTTTCCCTAGGCCATTCGTGTTATTGGTTTCGAGTATCAGACTTGCGAAAATTTTGATGGTTTCTCGACCATTCCTTAACTTCAAACTCCCATATCTCGCGAACGGATTGACGAACTCGAGAAATTCCTGTTGCATCTGAAAGTAGAAACTCGCCCGATTACCAGGGTATGTGTATTTTTGCCCTAGACCATAGCATTTAATGGTTTCGAGTATCAGATTCCGAAAATTATGATGGTTTCTCACCCATTCCTCAATTTCAAACTCGCATATCTCGCGAACGGATTGACGAACTCGAGAAACTCCTGTTGCATTTAAAAGTAGAAACTCGCCCGATTACAAGGGTATGTGTGCTTTTCCCCTAGACCATTCCAGTTATTCGTTTCGAGTAACAGACTTGCGAAAATTTTGATGGTTTCTCAACCATTCCTTAATTTCAAACTCGCATATCTCGCGAACGGATTGACGAACTCGGGAAATTCCTGTTGCACCTGAAACTAGAAACTCGCCCGATTACAATGGTGTGTTTACTTTTCCCCTAGGCCATTCCAGTTATTGGTTTCGAGTATCAGACTTGCGAAAATTTTGATGGATTCTCAACCATTCCTTAACTTCAAACTCCCATATCTCGCGAACGGATTGACGAACTCGAGAAATTCCTGTTGCATCTGAAAATAGAAAGTCCCCGATTACAATGGTGTGTGTGCTTTTCCCCTAGACCATTCCAGTTATTCGTTTCGAGTAACAGACTTGCAAAAATTTTGATGGTTTCGCAACCATTCCTTAATTTCAAACTCGCATATCTCGCGAACGGATTGACGAACTCGAGAAATTCCTGTTGCATCTGAAAGCAGAAACTCGCCCGATTACCAGGGTATGTGTATTTTTGCCCTAGACCATAGTATTTAATGGTTTCGTGTATCAGATTCCGAAAATTATGATGGTTTCTCAACCATTCCTCAACTTCAAACACGCATATCTCGCGAACGGATTGACGAACTCGAGAAATTCCTGCTGCATTTAAAAGTAGAAACTCGCCCGATGACAAGGGTATGTGTGCTTTTCCCCTAGACCATTCCAGTTAATCGTTTCGAGTAACAGACTTGCGCAAATTTTGATGGTTGCTCAACCATTCCTTAGTTTCAAACTCGCATATCTCGCGAACGGATTGACGAACTCGGGAAATTCCTGTTGCATCTGAAAGTAGAAACTCGCCCGATTACAATGGTGTGTGTACTTTTCCCCTAGGCCATTCCAGTTATTGGTTTCGAGTATCAGACTTGCGAAAATTTTGATGGTTTCTCAACCATTCCTTAATTTCAAACTCGCATATCTCGCGAACGGATCGACGAACTCGAGAAATTCCTATTACATCTGAAAGTAGAAACTTGCCCGATTACAATGGTGTGTGTACTTTTTCCCTAGGCCATTCGTGTTATTGGTTTCGAGTATCAGACTTGCGAAAATTTTGATGGTTTCTCGACCATTCCTTAACTTCAAACTCCCATATCTCGCGAACGGATTGACGAACTCGAGAAATTCCTGTTGCATCTGAAAGTAGAAACTCGCCCGATTACCAGCGTATGTGTATTTTTGCCCTAGACCATAGCATTTAATGGTTTCGAGTATCAGATTCCGAAAATTATGATGGTTTCTCACCCATTCCTCAATTTCAAACTCGCATATCTCGCGAACGGATTGGCGAACTCGAGAAACTCCTGTTGCATTTAAAAGTAGAAACTCGCCCGATTACAAGGGTATGTGTGCTTTTCCCCTAGACCATTCCAGTTATTCGTTTCGAGTAACAGACTTGCGAAAATTTTGATGGTTCCTCAACCATTCCTTAATTTCAAACTCGCATATCTCGCGAACGGATTGACGAACTCGGGAAATTCCTGTTGCATCTGAAAATAGAAACTCGCCCGATTACAATGGTGTGTGTGCTTTTCCCCTAGACCATTCCAGTTATTCGTTTCGAGTAACAGACTTGCAAAAATTTTGATGGTTTCGCAACCATTCCTTAACTTCAAACTCGCATATCTCGCGAACGGATTGATGAACTCGAGAAATTCCTGTTGCATCTGAAAGCAGAAACTCGCCCGATTACCAGGGTATGTGTATTTTTGCCCTAGACCATAGTATTTAATGGTTTCGAGTATCAGATTCCGAAAATTATGATGGTTTCTCAACCATTCCTCAACTTCAAACTCGCATATCTCGCGAACGGATTGACGAACTCGAGAAATTCCTGTTGCATTTAAAAGTAGAAACTCGCCCGATTACAAGGGTATGTGTATTTTTCCCCGAGGCCATTGTAGTTATTGGTTTCGAGTATCAGATTCCGCAAATTTTGATGGTTTCTCAACCATTCCTTAACTTCAAACTACCATATCTCGCGATCGGATTGACGAACACCAGAAATTCCTGTTGCATCTTAAAGTAGAAACTCTCCCGATTACAACGGTATGTGTATTTTTCCCCTAGGCCATTATAGTTATTGGTTTCGAGTATCAGACTAGCGAAAATTTTGATGGTTTCTCAACCATTCCTTAACTTCAAATTCCCATATCTCGCGAACGGATTGACAAACTCTAGAAATTCCTGTTGCATCTGAAAGCAGAAACTCGCCCGATTACAACGGTATGTGCAATTTTGCACTAGGCCATAGTAGTTACTGGTTTCGAGTATAAGACTTGCGAAAATTTTGATGGTTTCTCAACCATTCCTTAATTTCAAACTCGCATATCTCGCGAACGGATTGACGAACTCGGGAAATTCCTGTTGCATCTGAAAGTAGAAACTCGCCCGATTACAATGGTGTGTGTACTTTTCCACTAGGCCATTCCAGTTATTGGTTTCGAGTATCAGACTTGCGAAAATTTTGGTGGTTTCTCAACCATTCCTTAACTTCAAACTCCCATATCTCGCGAACGGATTGACGAACTCGGGAAATTCCTGTTGCACCTGAAAGTAGAAACTCGCCCGATTACAATGGTGTGTGTACTTTTCCCCTAGGCCATTCCAGTTATTGGTTTCGAGTAACAGACTTGCGAAAATTTTGATGGTTTCTCGACCATTCCTTAACTTCAAACTCCCATATCTCGCGAACGGATTGACGAACTCGGGAAATTCCTGTTGCACCCGAAAGTAGAAACTCGCCCGATTACAATGGTGTGTGTACTTTTCCCCTAGGCCATTCCAGTTATTTGTTTCGAGTATCAGACTTGCGAAAATTTTGGTGGATTCTCAACCATTCCTTAACTTCAAACTCCCATATCTCGCGAACGGATTGACGAACTCGAGATATTCCTGTTGCATCTGAAAGTAGCAACTCGCCCGATTACAATGGTGTGTGTGCTT
The DNA here is from genome assembly GCF_051014685.1 of Ptiloglossa arizonensis. NCBI lineage: Eukaryota > Metazoa > Arthropoda > Insecta > Hymenoptera > Colletidae > Ptiloglossa > Ptiloglossa arizonensis. The sequence goes on from NW_027478662.1 coordinate 233,025, forward strand.
TTCCCCTAGACCATTCCTGTTATTCGTTTCGAGTAACAAACTTGTGAAAATTTTGATGGATTCTCAACCATTCCTTAACTTCAAACTCCCATATCTCGCGAACGGATTGACGAACTCGGGAAATTCCTGTTGCACCTGAAAGTAGAAACTCGCCCGATTACAATGGTGTGTGTACTTTTCCCCTAGGCCATTCCAGTTATTCGTTTCGAGTAACAGACTTGCGAAAATTTTGATGGTTTCGCAACCATTCCTTAATTTCAAACTCGCATATCTCGCGAACGGATTGACGAACTCGAGAAATTCCTGTTGCATCTGAAAGCAGAAACTCGCCCGATTACCAGGGTATGTGTATTTTTGCCCTAGACCATAGTATTTAATGGTTTCGAGTATCAGATTCCGAAAATTATGATGGTTTCTCAACCATTCCTCAATTTCAAACTCGCATATCTCGCGAACGGATTGACGAACTCGAGAAATTCCTGTTGCATTTAAAAGTAGAAACTCGCCCGATTACAAGGGTATGTGTGCTTTTCCCCTAGACCAGTCCAGTTATTCGTTTCGAGTAACAAACTTGCGAAAATTTTGATGGATTCTCAACCATTCCTTAACTTCAAACTCCCATATCTCGCGAACGGATTGACGAACTCGAGAAATTCCTGTTGCATCTGAAAGCAGAAGCACGCCCGATTACAACGGTATGTCCATTTTTGCCCTAGGCCATAGTAGTTATTGGTTTCGAGTATAAGACTTGCGAAAATTTTGATGGTTTCTCAACCATTCCTTAACTTCAAACTCCCATATCTCGCGAACGGATTGACGAACTCGAGAAATTCCTGTTGCATCTGAAGGTAGAAACTCGCCCGATTACAATGGTGTGTGTGCTTTTCCCCTAGACCATTCCAGTTATTCGTTTCGAGTAACAGACTTGCGAAAATTTTGATGGTTTCTCAACCATTCCTTAATTTCAAACTCACATATCTCGCGAACGGATTGACGAACTCGAGAAATTCCTGTTGCATCTGAAAGCAGAAACTCGCCCGTTTACAAACATATGTGTATTTTTGCCCTAGGTCATAGTGGTTATTGGTTTCGAGTATCAGACTTGCGAAAACTTTGATGGTTTCTCAAGCATTCCTTAACTTCAAACTCCCATATCTCGCGAACGGATTGACGAACTCGAGAAATTCCTGTCGCCTCTGAAAGTAGAAACTTGCCCGATCACAATGGTGTGTGTACTTTTCCCCAAGTCCGTTCCAGTTATTGGTTTCGAGTATCAGACTTGCGAAAATTTTGATGGTTTCTCAACCATTCCTTAACTTCAAACTCCCATATCTCGCGAACGGATTGACGAACTCGATTATTTCCTGTTGCATCTGAAAGCAGAAACTCGCCCGATTACCAGGGTATGTGTATTTTTGCCCTAGACCATAGTATTTAATGGTTTCGAGTATCAGATTCCGAAAATTATGATGGTTTCTCAACCATTCCTCAACTTCAAACCCGCATATCTCGCGAACGGATTGACGAACTCGAGAAATTCCTGTTGCATTTGAGAGTAGAAACTCGCCCGATTACAATGGTGTGTGTGCTTTTCCCCTAGGCCATTCCAGTTATTCGTTTCGAGTAACACACTTGCGAAAATTTTGATGATTTCTCAACCATTCCTTAATTTCAAACTCGCATATCTCGCGAACGGATTGACGATCTCGAGAAACTCCTGTTGCATCTGAAAGCAGAAACTCGCCCGATTACCAGGGTATGTGTATTTTTGCCCTAGACCATAGTATTTAATGGTTTCGAGTATCAGATTCCGAAAATTATGATGGTTTCTCAACCATTCCTCAATTTCAAACTCGCATACCTCGCGAACGGATTGACGAACTCGAGAAATTCCTGTTGCATTTAAAAGTAGAAACTCGGCCGATTACAAGGGTATGTGTGCTTTTCCCCTAGACCATTCCAGTTATTCGTTTCGAGTAACAAACTTGCGAAAATTTTGATGGATTCTCAACCATTCCTTAACTTCAAACTCCCATATCTCGCGAACGGATTGACGAACTCGAGAAATTCCTGTTGCATCTGAAAGCAGAAGCTCGCCCGATTACAACGGTATGTCCATTTTTGCCCTAGGCCATAGTAGCTATTGGTTTCGAGTATAAGACTTGCGAAAATTTTGATGGTTTCTCAACCATTCCTTAACTTCAAACTCCCATATCTCGCGAACGGATTGACGAACTCGAGAAATTCCTGTTGCATCTGAAGGTAGAAACTCGCCCGATTACAATGGTGTGTGTGCTTTTCCCATAGACCATTCCAGTTATTCGTTTCGAGTAACAGACTTGCGAAAATTTTGATGGTTTCTCAACCATTCCTTAATTTCAAACTCGCATATCTCGCGAACGGACTGACGAACTCGAGAAGTTCCTGTCGCCTCTGAAAGTAGAAACTTGCCCGATCACAATGGTGTGTGTACTTTTCCCCTAGTCCGTTCCAGTTATTGGTTTCGAGTATCAGACTTGCGAAAATTTTGATGGTTTCTCAACCATTCCTTAACTTCAAACTCCCATATCTCGCGAACGGATTGACGAACTCGATTATTTCCTGTTGCATCTGAAAGCAGAAACTCGCCCGATTACCAGGGTATGTGTATTTTTGCCCTAGACCATAGTATTTAATGGTTTCGAGTATCAGATTCCGAAAATTATGATGGTTTCTCAACCATTCCTCAACTTCAAACTCGCATATCTCGCGAACGGATTGACGAACTCCAGAAATTCCTGTTGCATGTGAGAGTAGAAACTCGCCCGATTACAATGGTGTGTGTGCTTTTCCCCTAGGCCATTCCAGTTATTCGTTTCGAGTAACACACTTGCGAAAATTTTGATGATTTCTCAACCATTCCTTAATTTCAAACTCGCATATCTCGCGAACGGATTGACGATCTCGAGCAACTCCTGTTGCATTTGAAAGCAGGAACTCGCCCGATTACAGGGTATGTGTATTTTTGCCCTAGACCATAGTATTTAATGGTTTCGAGTATCAGATTCCGAAAATTATGATGGTTTCTCAACCATTCCTCAATTTCAAACTCGCATATCTCGCGAACGGATTGACGAACTCGAGAAATTCCTGTTGCATTTAAAAGTAGAAACTCGCCCGATTACAAGGGTATGTGTGCTTTTCCCCTAGACCATTCCAGTTATTCGTTTCGAGTAACAAACTTGCGAAAATTTTGATGGTTTCTCAACCATTCCTTAATTTCAAACTCGCATATGTCGCGAACGGATTGACGAACTCCAGAAATTCCTGTTGCATTTGAGAGTAGAAACTCGCCCGATTACAATGGTGTGTGTGCTTTTCCCCTAGGCCATAGTAGTTATTGGTTTCGAGTATAAGACTTGCGAAAATTTTGATGGATTCTCAACCATTCCTTAACTTCAAACTCCCATATCTCGCGAACGGATTGACGAACTCGAGAAATTCCTGTTGCATCTGAAAGCAGAAGCTCGCCCGATTACAATGGTGTGTGTGCTTTTCCCCTAGACCATTCCAGTTATTCGTTTCGAGTAACAGACTTGCGAAAATTTTGATGGTTTCTCAACCATTCCTTAATTTCAAACTCGCATATCTCGCGAACGGATTGACGAACTCGAGAAATTCCTGTTGCATCTGAAAGCAGAAACTCGCCCGATTACCAGGGTATGTGTATTTTTGCCCTAGACCATAGTATTTAATGGTTTCGAGTTTCAGATTCCGAAAATTATGATGGTTTCTCAACCATTCCTCAATTTCAAACTCGCATATCTCGCGAACGGATTGACGAACTCGAGAAATTCCTGTTGCATCTGAAAGCAGAAGCTCGCCCGATTACAACGATATGTCTATTTGTGCCCTAGGCCATAGTAGTTATTGGTTTCGAGTGTAAGACTTGCGAAAATTTTGATGGTTTCTCAACCATTCCTTAACTTCAAACTCCCATATCTGGAGAACGGATTGACGAACTCGAGAAATTCCTGTTGCATCTGAAAGTAGAAACTCGCCCGATTACAATGGTGTGTGTGCTTTTCCCCTAGGCCATTCCAGTTATTCGTTTCGAGTAACACACTTGCGAAAATTTTGATGATTTCTCAACCATTCCTTAATTTCAAACTCGCATATCTCGCGAACGGATTGACGATCTCGAGAAACTCCTGTTGCATCTGAAAGCAGAAACTCGCCCGATTACAACGGTATGTCTATAGTATTTTTGCCCTGGGCCATAGTAGTTATTGGTTTCGAGTATCAGGCTTGCGAAAATTTTGGTGGTTTCTGAACCATTCCCTAATTTCAAACTCGCATATCTCGCGAACGGATTGACGAACTCGAGGAATTCCTATTGCATCTGAAAGCAGAAACTCGCCCGATTACCACGGTATGTGTATTTTTGCCCTAGACCATAGTAGTTCATGGTTTCGAGTGCCAGATTCCGAAAATTATGATGCTTTCTCAACCATTCCTCAACTTCAGACTCGCATATCTCGCGAACGGATTGACGATCTCGGGAAACTCCTGTTGCATCTGAAAGCAGAAACTCGCCCGATTACAACGGTATGCCTATTTTTGCCCTAGGCCATGGTGGTTATTGGTTTCGAGTATCAGAATTGCGAAAAATTTGATGGTTTCTCAACCATTCCTTAACTACAAACTTCCATATCTCGCGAACGGATTGACGAACTCGAGAAATTCCTGTTGCATATGAAAGCAGAAACTTGCCCGACTACAACGCTATGTGTATAATTGCCCTACGAAATAGTAGTTATTGGTTTCGAGTATAAGACTTGCGAAAATTTTGATGGTTTCTCAACCATTCCTTAACTTCAAACTCCCATATCTCGCGAACGGATTGACGAACTCGAGAAATTCCTGTTGCATCTGAAGGTAGAAACTCGCCCGTTTACAATGGTGTGTGTGCTTTTCCCCTAGACCATTCCAGTTATTCGTTTCGAGTAACAGACTTGCGAAAATTTTGATGGTTTCGCAACCATTCCTTAATTTCAAACTCGCATATCTCGCGAACGGATTGACGAACTCGAGAAGTTCCTGTTGCATCTGAAAGCAGAAACTCGCCCGATTACCAGGGTATGTGTATTTTTGCCCTAGACCATAGTATTTAATGGTTTCGAGTATCAGATTCCGAAAATTATGATGGTTTCTCAACCATTCCTCAGCTTCAAACTCGCATATCTCGCGAACGGATTGACGAACTCGAGAAATTCCTGTTGCATTTAAAAGTAGAAACTCGCCCGATTACAAGGGTATGTGTATTTTTCCCCTAGGCCATTGTAGTTATTGGTTTCGAGTATCAGATTCCGCAAATTTTGATGGTTTCTCAACCATTCCTTAACTTCAAACTCCCATATCTCGCGATCGGATTGACGAACTCCAGAAATTCCTGTTGCATCTTAAAGTAGAAACTCTCCCGATTACAACGGTATGTGTATTTTCCCCCTAGGCCATTATAGTTATTGGTTTCGAGTATCAGACTAGCGAAAATTTTGATGGTTTCTCAACCATTCCTTAACTTCAAATTCCCATATCTCGCGAACGGATTGACAAACTCTAGAAATTCCTGTTGCATCTGAAAGCAGAAACTCGCCCGATTACAACGGTATGTGCATTTTTGCACTAGGCCATAGTAGTTATTGGTTTCGAGTATAAGACTTGCGAAAATTTTGATGGTTTCTCAACCATTCCTTAACTTCAAACTCCCATATCTCGCGAACGGATTGACAAACTCGAGAAATTCCTGTTGCATCTGAAAGTAGAAACTCGCCCGATTACAATGGTGTGTGTGCTTTTCGCCTAGGCCATAGTAGTTATTGGTTTCGAGTATAAGACTTGCGAAAATTTTGATGGTTTCTCAACCATTCCTTAACTTCAAACTCCCATATCTCGCGAACGGATTGACGAACTCGAGAAATTCCTCTTGCATCTGAAAGTAGAATCTCGCCCAATTACAACGGTATGTGTATTTTTGCCCTAGACCATAGTAGTTAATGGTTTCGGGTATCATATTCCGAAAATTTTGATGGTTTCTCAACCATTCCTCAACTTCAAACTCGCATATCTCGCGAACGGATTGACGAACTCGGGAAATTCCTGTTGCATCTGAAAGTAGAAACTCGCCTGATAACAATGGTGTGTGTGATTTTCCCCTAGACCATTCCAGTTATTCGTTTCGAGTAACAGACGTGCGAAAATTTTGGTGGTTTCTCAACCATTCCTTAACTTCAAACTCCCATATCTCGCGAACGGATTGACGAACTCGGGAAATTCCTGTTGCACCTGAAAGTAGAAACTCGCCCGATTACAATGGTGTGTGTACTTTTTCCCTAGGCCATTCCAGTTATTGGTTTCGAGTATCAGACTTGCGAATATTTTGATGGATTCTCAACCATTCCTTAACTTCAAACTCCCATATCTCGCGAACGGATTGACGAACTCGAGAAATTCCTGTTTCATCTGAAAGCAGAAGCTCGCCCGATTACAACGGTATGTCTATTTTTGCCCTAGGCCATAGTAGTTATTGGTTTCGAGTATAAGACTTGCGAAAATTTTGATGGTTTCTCAACCATTCCCTAACTTCAAACTCCCATATCTCGCGAACGGATTGACGAACTCGAGAAATTCCTGTTGCATCTGAAAGTAGAAACTCGCCCGATTACAATGGTATGTGCATTTTTGCCCTAGGCCGTTCTAGTTATTCGTATCCAGCATCAGAATTGTGAAATTTTTGATGGTTTCTCAACCATTCCTTAAGTTTAAACTCCCATATCTCGCGAACGGATTGACGAACTCGAGAAATTGCTGTTGCATCTGAAAGTATAAACTCGCCCGATTACAAAGGTATGTGTATTTTTCCCCTATGGCTTTGTAGTTATTTGTTTCGAGTATCAGACTTGCGAAAATTTTGATAGTTTCTCAACCGTTCTTTAATTTCCAACTCCCATGTCTCGCGTACGGATTGATGAACTCGAGAAATTCCCGTTGCATCTAAAAGCAGAAACTCGCCGATTACAACGGTATGTGTATTTTTGCCCTAGGCCATAGTAGTTATTGGTTTCGAGTATCAGACTTGCGAAAATTTTGACGGTTTCTCAACCAATCCTTAACTTCAAACTCCCATATCTCGCGAACGGATTGACGAACTCGAGAAATTCCTGTTGCATCTGAAACCAGAAACTTGCCCGATTACAAAGGTGTGTGTACTTTTCCCCTAGGCCGTTCCAGTTATTGGTTTCGAGTATCACACTTGCGAAAATTTTGATGGTTTCTCAAGCATTCCTTAACTTCAAACTCCCATATCTCGCTAACGGATTGACGAACTCGTGAAACTCCTGTTGCATCTGAAAGTAGAAAGTCGACCGATTACAAAGGTATGAGTATTTTTCCCCTAGGCCATAGTAGTTATTCGTTTCGAGTATCAGAGTTCCGAAAATTGTGATGGTCTCACAACCATTCCTTAACTTCAAACTCCCATATCTCGCGAACGGATTGACGAACTCGAGGAATTCCTGTTGCATCTGAAAGTAGAAACTCGCCCCATTTCAACGGTGTGTGTAATTTTCCCCTAGGCCATTCCAGTTATTGGTTTCGGGTATTACACTTGCGAAAATTTTGATGGTTTCTCAACCATTCCTTAACTTCAAACTCCCATATCTCACGAACGGGTTGACGAACTCGAGAAATTCCTGTTGCATCTGAAAGTAGAAACTCGCCGCATTACAATGGTGCGTGTACTTTTCTCCTAGGCCATTCCAGTTATTGGTTTCGAGTATCAGACTTGCGAAAATTTGGTGGTTTCTCAAGCATTCCTTAACTTCAAACTCCCATATCTCGCGAACGGATTGACGAACTCGATTATTTCCTGTTGCTTCTGAAAGTAGAAAGTCGACCGATTACAATCGTGTGTGTACTTTTCCCCTAGGTCATTCCAGTTATTCGTTTCTAGTATCAGAATTGCGAAAATTTTGATGGTTTCTCAACCATCCCTTAACTTCAAACTCCCATATCTCGCGAACGAATTGACGAACTCGAGAAATTCCTGTTGCATCTGAAAGTAGAACCTCGCCCAATCACAAAGGTATGTGTATTTTTCTCCTAGGCCTTTGTAGTTATTGATTTCGAGTATCAGACTTGCGAAAATTTTGATGGTTTCTCAAGCATTCCTTAACTTCAAACTCCCATATCTCGCGATCGGATCGACGAACTCGATTATTTCCTGTTGCATCTGAAAGTAGAAAGTCGACCGATTACAATGGTGTGTGTACTTTTTCCCTAGGTCATTCCAGATATTCGTTTCTAGCATCAGAATTGCGAAAATTTTGATGGTTACTCAACCATTCCTTGACTTCCAACTCCGATACCTCGAGAACGGATTGGCGTACTCGAGAAGTTCCTGTCGCCTCTGAAAGTAGAAATATGCCCGATTACAATGGTGTGTGTACTTTTCCCCTAGGCCGTTCCAGTTATTGGTTTCGAGTATCACACTTGCGAAAATTTTGATGGTTTCTCAACCATTCCTTAATTTCAAACTCCCATATCTCGCGAACGGATTGACGAACTCAAGAAATTCCTGTTGCATCTGAAACCAGAAACTCGTCCGATTACCACGGTATGTGTATTTTTGCCCTAGGCCGCAGTAGTTATTGGTTTCGAGTATCAGACTTGCGAAAATTTTGATGGTTTCTAAACCATTCCTTAACTTCAAACTCCGATACCTCGCGAACGGATTGACGAGCTCGAGAATTTCCTGTTGCATATGAAAGTAGAAACTCGCCCGATTACAAGGGTATGTTTATTTTTCCCCTAGGGCTTTGTAGTTATTGGTTTCGAGTATCAGACTTGCGACAATTATGATGGTTTCTCAACCATTCTTTAACTTCAAACTCCGATACCTCGCGAACGGATTGGCGAACTCGAGAAGTTCCTGTCGCCTCTGAAAGTAGATACTTGCCCGATTACAATGGTGTGTGTACTTTTCCCCTAGGCTTTTCCAGTTATTGGTTTCGAGTATCAGTTTTGCGAAAATTTTGATGGTTTCTCAACCATTCCTTAACTGCAAACCCCCATATCTCGCGAACGGATTGACGAACTCGAGAAATTCCTGTTGCATCTGAAACCAGAAACTTGCGCGATTACAATGGTGTGTGTACTTTTCCCCTAGGCCGTTCCAGTTATTGGTTTCGAGTATCACACTTGCGAAAATTTTGATGGTTCCTCAACCATTCCTTAACTTCAAACACCCATATCTCGCGAACGGATTGACGAACTCGAGGAATTCCTGCTGCATCTGAAGGTAGAAACTCGCCCCATTACAATGTTGTGTGTACTTTTCCCCTAGGCAATTCCAGTTATTGGTTTCGAGTATCACACTTGCGAAAATTGTGATGGTTTCTCAACCATTCCTTAACTTCAAACTCCCATATCTCGGGAACGGATTGACGAACTCGAGAAATTCCTGTTGCATCTGAAAGTAGAAACTCGCCCGATTGCAAAGGTATGTGTATTTTTCCCCTAAGCCTTTGTAGTTATTGGTTTCGAGTAGCAGACTTGCGAAAATTGTGGTGGTTTCTCAACCATTCCTTAACTGCAAACTACCATATCTCGCGAACGGATTGACGAACTCGAGAAATTCCTGTTGCATCTGAAAGTAGAACCTCGCCCGATTACAAAGGTATGTGTATTTTTCCCCTAAGCCTTTGTAGTTATTGGTTTCGAGTATCAGACTTGCGACAATTTTGATGGTTTCTCAACCGTTCCTTAACTTCAAACTCCCATATCTCGCGAACGGATTGACGAACTCGAGAAATTCCTATTGCATCTGAAAGTAGAAACTCGCCCAATTACAAAGGTATGTGCATTTTTCCCCTAGGCCATGGTAGTTATTGGCTTCGAGTATCAGACTTGCGAAAATTGTGGTGGTTTCTCAACCATTCCTTAACTGCAAACTCCCATATCTCGCGAACGGATTGACGAACTCGAGAAATTCCTGTTGCATCTGAAACCAGAATCTTGCGCGATTACAATGGTGTGTGTACTTTTCCCCTAGGCCGTTCCAGTTATTGGTTTCGAGTATCACACTTGCGAAAATTTTGATGGTTCCTCAACCATTACTTAACTTCAAACACCCATATCTCGCGAACGGATTGACGAACTCGAGAAATTCCTGTTGCATCCGAAAGTAGAATCTCGCCCCATTACAATGGTGTGTGTACTTTTCCCCTAGGCCATTCCAGTTTTTCGTTTCTAGCATCAGAATTGCGAAAATTATGTTGGTTTCTCAACCATTCCTTAACTTCAAACTCCCATATCTCGCGAACGGATTGACGAACTCGAGAAATTCCTATTGCATCCGAAAGTAGAAACTCGCCCGATTACAAAGGTGTGTGTTTTTTTCCCCTAGGGCTTTGTAGTTATTGGTTTCGAATATCAGACTTGCGAAAATTTTGATGGTTTCTCAAGCATTCCTTAACTTCAAACTCCCATATCTCGCGAACGGATTGACGAACTCGATTATTTCCTGCTGCATCTGAAAGTAGAAAGTCTACCGATTACAATGGTGTGTGTACTTTTCCCCTAGGTCAGTCCAGTTTTTCGTTTCTAGCATCAGAATTGCGAAAATTATGTTGGTTTCTCAACCATTCCTTAACTTCAAACTCCCATATCTCGCGAACGGATTGACGAACTCGAGAAATTCCTATTGCATCCGAAAGTAGAAACTCGCCCGATTACAAAGGTGTGTGCATTATTCCCCTAGGCCATGGTAGTTATTGGTTTCGAGTATCAGACTTGCGAAATTTGTGATGGTTTCTCAACCATTCCTTAACTTCAAACTCCCATATCTCGCGAACGGATTGACGAACTCGAGAAATTCCTGTCGCCTCTGAAAGTAGAAACGTGCCCGATTACAATGGTGTGTGTACTTTTCCCCTAGGCCGTTCCAGTTATTGGTTTCGAGTATCACACTTGCGAAAATTTTGATGGTGTCTCAACCATTCCTTAATTTCGAACTCCCATATCTCGCGAACGGATTGACGAACTCGAGAAATTCCTGTTGCATTTGAAAGTAGAAACTTGCCCGATTACAATAGTGTGTGTACTTTTCCCCTAGGCCGTTCCAGTTATTGGTTTCGAGTATGACACTTGCGAAAATTTTGGTGGTTTCTCAACCATTCCTTAATTTCAAACTCCCATATCTCGCGAACGGATTGACGAACTCGAGGAATTCCTGTTGCATCTGAAAGTAGAAAGTCTACCGATTACAATGGTGTGTGTACTTTTCCCCTAGGTCATTCCAGTTATTCGTTTCTAGCAACAGAATTGCGAAAATTATGATGGTTTCTCAAACATTCCATAACTTCAAACTCCCATATCTCGCGAACGGATTGACGAACTCGAGAAATTCCTATTGCATCTGAAAGTAGAAACTCGCCCGATTACAAATGTATGTGGATTATTCCCCTAGGCCATGGTAGTTATTGGTTTCGAGTATCAGACTTGCGACATTTATGATGGTTTCTCAACCATTCTTTAACTTCAAACTCCGATACCTCGCGAACGGATTGGCGAACTCGAGAAGTTCCTGTTGCATCTGAAAGTAGAAACTCGAACCCATTACAATGGTGTGTGTACTTTTCCCCTAGGCTATTCCAGTTATTGGTTTCGAGTATCAGTTTTGCGAAAATTTTGATGGTTTCTCAACCATTCCTTAATTTCAATCTCCCATATCTCGCGAACGGATTGACGAAGTCGAGGAATTCCTGTTGCATCTGAAAGTAGAAACTCGCCCCATTACAATGGTGTGTGTACTTTTCCCCTAGGCCGTTCCAGTTATTGGTTTCGAGTATCACACTTGCGAAAATTTTGAAAGTTTCTCAACCATTCCTTAACTTCAAACTCCCGTATCTCGCGAACGGATTGACGAACTCGAGAATTTCCTGTTGCATCTGAAAGTAGAAACTCGCCCGATTGCAAAGGTATGTGTATTTTTCCCCCAGGCCATAGTAGTTATTGGTTTCGAGTATCAGACTTGCGAAAATTGTGATGGTCTCTCAACCATTCCTTAACTTCAAACTCCCATATCTCGCGAACGGATTGACGGACTCGAGGAATTCCTATTGCATCTGAAAGTAGAAACTCGCCCGATTGCAAAGGTATGTGTATTTTTCCCCCAGGCCATAGTAGTTATTGGTTTCGAGTATCAGACTTGCGAAAATTGTGATGGTCTCTCAACCATTCCTTAACTTCAAACTCCCATATCTCGCGAACGGATTGACGAACTCGATTATTTCCTGTTGCATCTGAAAGCAGAATGTCGACCGATTACAATGGTGTGTGTACTATTCCCCTAGGTCATTCCAGTTATTCGTTTCTAGCATCAGAATTGCGAAAATTTTGATGGTTTCTCAACCATTCCTTAACTTCAAACCCCCATACCTCGCGAACGGATTGACGAACTCGAGAAATTCCTGTTGCATCTGGAAGTAGAAACTCGCCCGATTACAAAGGTATGTGCATTTTTCCCCTAGGCCATAGTATTTATTGGTTTCGAGTATCAGACTTCCGAAAATTGTGATGGTCTCACAACCATTCCTTAACTTCAAACTCCCATATCTCGCGAACAGCTTGACGAACTCGAGGAATTCCTGTTGCATCTGAATGTAGAAACTCGCCCCATTACATAGGTGTGTGTACTTTTCCCCTAGGCCATTCCAGTTATTCGTTTCTAGCATCAGAATTGCGAAAATTTTGATGTTTTCTCAACCATTCCTTAACTTCAAACTCCCATATCTCGCGAACGGATTGACGGACTCGAGGAATTCCTATTGCATCTGAAAGTAGAAACTCGCCCGATTGCAAAGGTATGTGTATTTTTCCCCCAGGCCATAGTATTTATTGGTTTCGAGTATCAGACTTCCGAAAATTGTGATGGTCTCACAACCATTCCTTAACTTCAAACTCCCATATCTCGCGAACGGATTGACGAACTCGAGAAATTCGTGTTGCTTCTGAAAGTAGAAAGTCTACCGATTACAATGGTGTGTGTACTTTTTCCCTAGGTCATTCCAGTTATTCGTTTCTAGCATCAAAATTGCGAAAACTTTGATGGTTTCTCAACCATTCCTTAACTTCAAACTCCCATATCACGCGAACGGATTGGCGAACTCGAGAAATTCCTGTTGCATTTCAAAGTAGAAACTCGCCCCATTACATTGGTGTGTGTACTTTTCCCCTAGGCCATTCCAGTTATTGGTTTCGAGTGTCATACTTGCGAAAATTGTGATGGTCTCTCAACCATTCCTTAACTTCATACTCCGATACCTCGCGAACGGATTGACGAACTCGAGAAATTCCTGTTGCATTTGAAAGTAGAAACTTACCCGATTACATTGGTGTGTGTACTTTTTCCCTAGGCCATAGTAGTTATTGGTTTCGAGTATCAGACTTCCGAAAATTGTGATGGTCTCTCAACCATTCCTTAAGTTCAAACTCCGATACCTCGCGAACGGATTGGCGAACTCGAGAATTTCCTGTTGCATTTGAAAGTAGAAACTTGCCCGATTACATTGGTGTGTGTTCTTTTCCCCTAGGCCGTTCCAGTTATTGGTTTCTAGCATCAAAATTGCGAAAACTTTGATGGTTTCTCAACCATTCCTTAACTTCAAACTCCCATATCTCGCGAACGGATTGACGAACTCGATTATTCCCTGTTGCATCTGAAAGCAGAAAGTCGACCGATTACAATGATGTATGTAATTTTTTCCCTAGGTCATTCCAGTTATTCGTTTCTAGCATCAGAATTGCGAAAATTTTGATGTTTTCTCAACCGTTCCTTAACTTCAAACTCCCATATCTCGCGAACGGATTGACGAACTCGAGGAATTCCTGTTGCATCTGAAAGTAGAAGCTCGCCCGATTGCAAAGGTATGTGTATTTTTCCCCCAGGCCATAGTAGTTATTGGTTTCGAGTATCAGACTTGCGAAAATTGTGATGGTCTCTCAACCATTCCTTAAATTCAAACTCCCATATCTCGCGAACGGATTGACGAACTCGAGAAATTCCTGTTGCTTCTGAAAGTAGAAAGTCTACCGATTACAATGGTGTGTGTACTTTTTCCCTAGGTCATTCCAGTTATTCGTTTCTAGCATCAAAATTGCGAAAACTTTGATGGTTTCTCAACCATTCCTTACCTTCAAACTCCCATATCTCGCGAACGGATCGACGAACTCGAGAAATTCCTGTTGCATCTGAAAGTAGAAACTCGCCCGATTACAAAGGTATGTGCATTTTTCCCCTAGGCCATAGTAGTTATTGGTTTCGAGTATCAGACTTCCGAAAATTGTGATGGTCTCTCAACCATTCCTTAACTTCAAAGTCCGATACCTCGCGAACGGATTGACGAACTCGAGAAATTCCTGTTGCATCTGAAAGTAGAAACTCGCCCGATTACAAAGGTATGTGTATTTTTCCCCTAGGCCATAGTATTTATTGGTTTCGAGTATCAGACTTCCGAAAATTGTGATGGTCTCTCAACAATTCCTTAACTTCAAACTCCCATATCTCGCGAACGGATTGACGAACTCGAGAAATTCCTGTTGCTTCTGAAAGTAGAAAGTCTACCGATTACAATGGTGTGTGTACTTTTTCCCTAGGTCATTCCAGTTATTCGTTTCTAGCATCAAAATTGCGAAAACTTTGGTGGTTTCTCAACCATTCCTTAACTTCAAACTCCCATATCTCGCGAACGGATTGGCGAACTCGAGAAATTCCTGTTGCATTTCAAAGTAGAAACTGGCCCCATTACATTGGTGTGTGCACTTTTCCCCTAGGCCATTCCAGTTATTGGTTTCGAGTGTCATACTTGCGAAAATTTTGATGGTTTCTCAACCATTCCTTAACTTCAAACTCCGATACCTCGCGAACGGATTGGCGAACTCGATAAATTCCTGTCGCCTCTGAAAGTAGAAACTTGCCCGATTACAATGGTGTGTGCACTTTTCCCCTATGCCGTTCCAGTTATTTGTTTCGAGTATCAGACTTGCGAAAATTTTGATGGTTTCTCAAGCATTCCTTAACTTCAAACTCCCATATCTCGCGAACGGATTGACGAACTCGATTATTTCCTGTTGCATCTGAAAGTAGAAAGTCTACCGATTACAATGGTGTGTGTACATTTCCCCTAGGTCATTCCAGTTATTCGTTTCTAACATCAGAATTGCGAAAACTTTGATGGTTTCTCAACCATTCCTTAACTTCAAACTCCCATATCTCGCGAACGGATTGGCGAACTCGAGAAATTCCTGTTGCATTTCAAAGTAGAAACTGGCCCCATTACATTGGTGTGTGCACTTTTCCCCTAGGCCATTCCAGTTATTGGTTTCGAGTGTCATACTTGCGAAAATTTTGATGGTTTCTCAACCATTCCTTAACTTCAAACACCCATATCTCGCGAACGGATTGACGAAGTCGAGAAGTTCCTGTTGCATCTGAAAGCAGAAACTCGCCCGATTACAAAGGTATGTGTATTTTTCCCCTAGGCCATAGTATTTATTGGTTTCGAGTATCAGACTTCCGAAAATTGTGAAAGTCTCACAACCATTCCTTAACTTCAAACTCCCATATCTCGCGAACGAATTGACGAACTCGACGAATTCCTGTTGCATCTGAAAGTAGAAACTCGCCCCATTACATTGGTGTGTGTACTTTTCCCCTAGGCCCTTCCAGTTATTGGTTTCGAGTGTAACACTTGCGAAAATTTTGATGGTTCCTCAACCATTCCTTAATTTCAAACTCCCATATCTCGCTAACGGATTGACGAACTCGATTATTTCCTGTTGCATCTGAAAGCAGAAAGTCGTTCGATTACAATGATGGGTGTACTTTTCCCCTAGGTCATTCCAGTTATTCGTTTCTAGCATCAGAATTGCGAAAATTTTGATGTTTTCTCAACCGTTCCTTAACTTCAAACTCCCATATCTCGCGAACGGATTGACGAACTCGAGGAATTACTGTTGCATCTGAAAGTAGAAACTCGCCCGATTGCAAGGGTATGTGTATTTTTCCCCCAGGCCATAGTAGTTATTGGTTTCGAGTATCAGACTTGCGAAAATTGTGATGGTCTCTCAACCATTCCTTAACTTCAAACTCCCATATCTCGCGAACGGATTGACGAACTCGAGAAATTCCTGTTGCTTCTGAAAGTAGAAAGTCTACCGATTACAATGGTGTGTGTACTTTTCCCCTAGGTCATTCCAGTTATTCGTTTCTAGCATCAGAATTGCGAAAATTTTGATGGTTCCTCAACCATTCCTTAACTTCAAACTCCCATATCTCGCGAACGGATTGACGAACTCGAGAAATTCCTGTTGCATCTGAAAGTAGAAACTCGCCCGATTACAAAGCTATGTGTATTTTTCCCCTAGGTCATGGTAGTTATTGGCTTCGAGTATCAGACTTGCGAAAATTTTGATGGTTTCTCAACCATTCCTCAATTTCAAACTCGCATATCTCGCGAACGGATTGACGAACTCGAGAAATTCCTGTTGCATTTCAAAGTAGAAACTCGCCCCATTACATTGGTGTGTGTACTTTTCCCCTAGGCCATTTCAGTTATTGGTTTCGAGTGTCATACTTGCGAAAATTGTGATGGTCTCTCAACCATTCCTTAACTTCATACTCCGATACCTCGCGAACGGATTGACGAACTCGAGAAATTCCTGTTGCATTTGAAAGTAGAAACTTACCCGATTACATTGGTGTGTGTACTTTTTCCCTAGGCCATAGTAGTTATTGGTTTCGAGTATCAGACTTCCGAAAATTGTGATGGTCTCTCAACCATTCCTTAAGTTCAAACTCCGATACCTCGCGAACGGATTGGCGAACTCGAGAATTTCCTGTTGCATTTGAAAGTAGAAACTTGCCCGATTACATTGGTGTGTGTTCTTTTCCCCTAGGCCGTTCCAGTTATTGGTTTCTAGCATCAAAATTGCGAAAACTTTGATGGTTTCTCAACCATTCCTTAACTTCAAACTCCCATATCTCGCGAAGGGATTGACGAACTCGATTATTCCCTGTTGCATCTGAAAGCAGAAAGTCGACCGATTACAATGATGTATGTAATTTTTTCCCTAGGTCATTCCAGTTATTCGTTTCTAGCATCAGAATTGCGAAAATTTTGATGTTTTCTCAACCGTTCCTTAACTTCAAACTCCCATATCTCGCGAACGGATTGACGAACTCGAGGAATTCCTGTTGCATCTGAAAGTAGAAGCTCGCCCGATTGCAAAGGTATGTGTATTTTTCCCCCAGGCCATAGTAGTTATTGGTTTCGAGTATCAGACTTGCGAAAATTGTGATGGTCTCTCAACCATTCCTTAAATTCAAACTCCCATATCTCGCGAACGGATTGACGAACTCGAGAAATTCCTGTTGCTTCTGAAAGTAGAAAGTCTACCGATTACAATGGTGTGTGTACTTTTTCCCTAGGTCATTCCAGTTATTCGTTTCTAGCATCAAAATTGCGAAAACTTTGATGGTTTCTCAACCATTCCTTACCTTCAAACTCCCATATCTCGCGAACGGATCGACGAACTCGAGAAATTCCTGTTGCATCTGAAAGTAGAAACTCGCCCGATTACAAAGGTATGTGCATTTTTCCCCTAGGCCATAGTAGTTATTGGTTTCGAGTATCAGACTTCCGAAAATTGTGATGGTCTCTCAACCATTCCTTAACTTCAAACTCCGATACCTCGCGAACGGATTGACGAAATCGAGAAATTCCTGTTGCATCTGAAAGTAGAAACTCGCCCGATTACAAAGGTATTTGTATTTTTCCCCTAGGCCATAGTATTTATTGGTTTCGAGTATCAGACTTCCGAAAATTGTGATGGTCTCTCAACCATTCCTTAACTTCAAACTCCCATATCTCGCGAACGGATTGACGAACTCGAGAAATTCCTGTTGCTTCTGAAAGTAGAAAGTCTACCGATTACAATGGTGTGTGTACTTTTTCCCTAGGTCATTCCAGTTATTCGTTTCTAGCATCAAAATTGCGAAAACTTTGGTGGTTTCTCAACCATTCCTTAACTTCAAACTCTCATATCTCGCGAACGGATTGGCGAACTCGAGAAATTCCTGTTGCATTTCAAAGTAGAAACTCGCCCCATTACATTGGTGTGTGTACTTTTCCCCTAGGCCATTCCAGTTATTGGTTTCGAGTGTCATACTTGCGAAAATTTTGATGGTTTCTCAACCATTCCTTAACTTCAAACTCCGATACCTCGCGAACGGATTGGCGAACTCGAGAAATTCCTGTCGCCTCTGAAAGTAGAAACTTGCCCGATTACAATGGTGTGTGCACTTTTCCCCTATGCCGTTCCAGTTATTTGTTTCGAGTATCAGACTTGCGAAAATTTTGATGGTTTCTCAAGCATTCCTTAACTTCAAACTCCCATATCTCGCGAACGGATTGACGAACTCGATTATTTCCTGTTGCATCTGAAAGTAGAAAGTCTACCGATTACAATGGTGTGTGTACATTTCCCCTAGGTCATTCCAGTTATTCGTTTCTAACATCAGAATTGTGAAAATTTTGATGGTTTCTCAACCATTCCTTAACTTCAAACACCCATATCTCGCGAACGGATTGACGAAGTCGAGAAGTTCGTGTTGCATCTGAAAGTAGAAACTCGCCCGATTACAAAGGTATGTGTATTTTTCCCCTAGGCCATAGTATTTATTGGTTTCGAGTATCAGACTTCCGAAAATTGTGAAAGTCTCACAACCATTCCTTAACTTCAAACTCCCATATCTCGCGAACGGATTGACGAACTCGAGGAATTACTGTTGCATCTGAAAGTAGAAACTCGCCCGATTGCAAGGGTATGTGTATTTTTCCCCCAGGCCATAGTAGTTATTGGTTTCGAGTATCAGACTTGCGAAAATTGTGATGGTCTCTCAACCATTCCTTAACTTCAAACTCCCATATCTCGCGAACGGATTGACGAACTCGAGAAATTCCTGTTGCTTCTGAAAGTAGAAAGTCTACCGATTACAATGGTGTGTGTACTTTTTCCCTAGGTCATTCCAGTTATTCGTTTCTAGCATCAGAATTGCGAAAATTTTGATGGTTCCTCAACCATTCCTTAACTTCAAACTCCCATATCTCGCGAACGGATTGACGAACTCGAGAAATTCCTGTTTCATCTGAAAGTAGAAACTCGCCCGATTACAAAGGTATGTGTATTTTTCCCCGAGGCCTTTGTAGTTATTGGTTTCGAGTATCAGACTTGCGAAAATTGTGATGGTCTATCAACCATTCCTTAACTTGAAACTCCCATATCTCGCGAACGGATTGACGAACTCGATTATTTCCTGTTGCATCTGAAAGCAGAAAGTCGACCGATTACAATGGTGTGTGTACTTTTCCCCTAGGTCATTCCAGTTATTCGTTTCTAGCATCAGAATTGCGAAAATTTTGATGGTTTCTCAACCATTCCTTAACTTCAAACCCCCATACCTCGCGAACGGATTGACGAACTCGAGAAATTCCTGTTGCATCTGGAAGTAGAAACTCGCCCGATTACAAAGGTATGTGCATTTTTCCCCTAGGCCATTGTATTTATTGGTTTCGCGTATCAGACTTCCGAAAATTGTGATGGTCTCACAACCATTCCTTAACTTCAAACTCCCATATCACGCGAACGGCTTGACGAACTCGAGGAATTCCTGTTGCATCTGAAAGTAGAAACTCGCCCCATTACATAGGTGTGTGTACTTTTCCCCTAGGCCATTCCAGTTATTCGTTTCTAGCATCAGAATTGCGAAAATTTTGATGTTTTCTCAACCGTTCCTTATTTTCAAACACCCATATCTCGCGAACGGATTGGCGAACTCGAGAAGTTCCTGTCGCCTCTGAAAGTAGATACTTGCCCGATTACAATGGTGTGTGTACTTTTCCCCTAGGTCATTCCAGTTATTCGTTTCTAGCATCAGAATTGCGAAAATTTTGATGGTTCCTCAACCATTCCTTAACTTCAAACTCCCATATCTCGCGAACGGATTGACGAACTCGAGAAATTCCTGTTGCATCTGAAAGTAGAAACTCGCCCGATTACAAAGGTATGTGTATTTTTCCCCTTGGCCATGGTAGTTATTGGCTTCGAGTATCAGACTTGCGAAAATTTTGATGGTTTCTCAACCATTCCTTAACTTCAAACTCCGATACCTCGCGAACGGATTGGCGAACTCGAGAAGTTCCTGTCGCCTCTGAATGTAGAAACTTGCCCAATTACAATGGTGTGTGTACTTTTCCCCTATGCCGTTCCAGTTATTTGTTTCGAGTATCAGACTTGCGAAAATTTTGATGGTTTCTCAACCATTCCTTAACTGCAAACTCCCATATCTCGCGAACGGATTGACGAGCTCGAGAAATTCCTGTTGCATCTGAATGTAGAAACTCGCCCGATTGCAAAGGTATGTGTATTTTTCCCCCAGGCCATAGTAGTTATTGGTTTCGAGTATCAGATTTGCGAAAATTGTGATGGTCTCTCAAACATTCCTTAACTTCAAACTCCCATATCACGCGAACGGATTGACGAACACGAGAAATTCCTGTTGCATCTGAAAGTAGAAAGTCGACCGATTACAACGGTGTGTGTACTTTTTCCCTAGGTCATTCCAGTTATTCGTTTCTAGCATCAGAATTGCGAAAATTTTAATGGTTTCTCAACCATTCCTTAACTTCAAACTCCCATATCTCGCGAACGGATTGACGAACTCGATTATTTCCTGTTGCATCTGAAAGCAGAAAGTCGACCGATTACGATGGTGCGTGTACTTTTCCCCTAGGTCATTCCAGTTATTCGTTTCTAGCATCAGAGTTTCGAAAATTTTGATGTTTTCTCAACCGTTCCTTAACTTCAAACTCCCATATCTCGCGAACGGATTGACGAACTCGAGGAATTCCTGTTGCATCTGAAAGTAGAAACTCGCCCGATTGCAAAGGTATGTGTATTTTTCCCCCAGGCCATAGTAGTTATTGGTTTCGAGTATCAGACTTGCGAAAATTGTGATGGTCTCTCAAACATTCCTTAACTTCAAACACCCATATCACGCGAACGGATTGACGAACACGAGAAATTCCTGTTGCATCTGAAAGTAGAAAGTCGACCGATTACAACGGTGTGTGTACTTTTTCCCTAGGTCATTCCAGTTATTCGTTTCTAGCATCAGAATTGCGAAAATTTTGATGGTTTCTCAACCATTCCTTAACTTCAAACTCCGATACCTCGCGAACGGATTGGCGAACTCGAGAAGTTCCTGTTGCATCTGAAAGTAGAAACTCGCCCGATTGCAAAGGTATGTGTATTTTTCCCCCAGGCCATAGTAGTTATTGGTTTGGAGTATCAGACTTGCGAAAATTGTGATGCTCTCTCAACCATTCCTTAACTTCAAACTCCCATGTCTCGCGAACGGATTGACGAACTCGAGAAATTCCTGTTGCATCTGAAAGTAGAAACACGCCCGATTACAAAGGTATGTGCATTTTTCCCCTAGGCCATGGTAGTTATTGGTTTCGAGTATCAGACTTCCGAAAATTGTGATGGCCTCTCAACCATTCCTTAACTTCAAACTCCGATACCTCGCGAACGGACTGGCGAACTCGAGAAATTCCTGTTGCATTTGAAAGTAGAAACTTGCCCGATTACATTGGTGTGTGTACTTTTCCCCTAGGCCGTTCCAGTTATTGGTTTCGAGTATCAGACTTGCGAAAATTTTGATGGTTTCTCAAGCATTCCTTAACTTCAAACTCCCATATCTCGCGAACGGATTGACGAACTCGAGAAATTCCTGTTGCATCTGAAAGTAGAAACTCGCCCGATTACAAAGGTATGTGCATTTTTCCCCTAGACCATAGTAGTTATTGGTTTCGAGTATCAGACTTCCGAAAATTGTGATGGCCTCTCAACCATTCCTTAACTTCAAACTCCGATACCTCGCGAACCGATTGGCGAACTCGAGAAATTCCTGTTGCATTTGAAAGTAGAAACTTGCCCGATTACAATGGTGTGTGTACTTTTCCCCTAGGTCATTCCAGTTATTCGTTTCTAGCATCAGAATTGCGAAAATTTTGATGGTTCCTCAACCATTCCTTAACTTCAAACTCCCATATCTCGCGAACGGATTGACGAACTCGAGAAATTCCTGTTGCATCTGAAAGTAGAAACTCGCCCGATTACAAAGGTATGTGTATTTTTCCCCCAGGCCATAGTAGTTATTGGTTTCGAGTATCAGACTTGCGAAAATTGTGATGGTCTCTCAACCATTCCTTAACTTTAAACTCCCATATCTCGCGAACGGATTGACGAACTCGATTATTTCCTGTTGCATCTGAAAGCAGAAAGTCGACCGATTGCAATGGTGTGTGTACTTTTCCCCTAGGTCATTCCAGTTATTCGTTTCTAGCATCAGAATTGCGAAAATTTTGATGGTTTCTCAACCATTCCTTAACTTCAAACCCCCATACCTCGCGAACGGATTGACGAACTCGAGAAATTCCTGTTGCATCTGGAAGTAGAAACTCGCCCGATTACAAAGGTATGTGCATTTTTCCCCTAGGCCAAAGTAGTTATTGGTTTGGAGTATCAGACTTGCGAAAATTGTGATGCTCTCTCAACCATTCCTTAACTTCATACTCCCATGTCTCGCGAACGGATTGACGAACTCGAGAAATTCCTGTTGCATCTGAAAGAAGAAACTCGCCCGATTACAAAGGTATGTGTACTTTTTCCCTAGGCCATGGTGGTTATTGGTTTCGAGTATCAGACTTGCGAAAATTTTGATGGTTTCTGAACCATTCCTTAACTTCAAACTCCGATACCTCGCGAACGGATTGGCGAACTGCAGAAGTTCCTGTCGCCTCTGAAAGTAGAAACTTGCCCGATTACAATGGTGTGTGTACTTTTTCCGTAGGTCATTCCAGTTATTCGTTTCTAGCATCAGAATTGCGAAAATTTTGATGGTTTCTCAACCATACCTTAACTTCAAACTCCCATATCTCGCGAACGGATTGACGAACTCGAGAAATTCCTGTTGCATCTGAAAGTAGAAACTCGCCCGATTACAAAGGTATGTGTATTTTTCCCCTAGGCCATGGTAGTTATTGGTTTCGAGTATCAGACTTGCAAAAATTTTGGTGGTTTCTCAACCATTCCTTAACTTCAAACTCCGATACTTCGCGAAAGGATTGGCGAACTCGAGAATTTCCTGTCGCCTCTGAAAGTAGAAACTTGCCCGATTACAATTGTGTGTGTACTTTTCCCCTAGGCCGTTCCAGTTATTTGTTTCGAGTATCAGACTTGCGAAAATTTTGATGGTTTCTCAACCATTCCTTAACTTCAAACTCCCATATCTCGTGAACGGATTGACGAACTCGAGAAATTCCTGTTGCATCTGAAAGTAGAAACACGCCCGATTACAAAGGTATGTGCATTTTTCCCCTAGGCCATAGTAGTTATTGGTTTCGAGTATCAGTCTTCCGAAAATTGTGATGGCCTCTCAACCATTCCTTAACTTCAAACTCCGATACCTCGCGAACGGATTGGCGAACTCGAGAAATTCCTGTTGCATTTGAAAGTAGAAACTTGCCCGATTACATTGGTGTGTGTACTTTTCCCCTAGGCCGTTCCAGTTATTGGTTTCGAGTATCAGACTTGCGAAAATTTTGATGGGTTCTCAAGCATTCCTTAACTTCAAACTCCCATATCTCGCGAACGGATTGACGAACTCGAGAAATTCCTGTTGCATCTGAAAGTAGAGACTCGCCCGATTACAAAGGTATGTGCATTTTTCCCCTAGGCCATAGTAGTTATTGGTTTCGAGTATCAGACTTCCGAAAATTGTGATGGCCTCTCAACCATTCCTTAACTTCAAACTCCGATACCTCGCGAACGGATTGGCGAACTCGAGAAATTCCTGTTGCATTTGAAAGTAGAAACTTGCCCGATTACAATGGTGTGTGTACTTTTCCCCTAGGTCATTCCAGTTATTCGTTTCTAGCATCAGAATTGCGAAAATTTTGATGGTTCCTCAACCATTCCTTAACTTCAAACTCCCATATCTCGCGAACGGATTGACGAACTCGAGAAATTCCTGTTGCATCTGAAAGTAGAAAGTCGACCGATTACAACGGTGTGTGTACTTTTTCCCTAGGTCATTCCAGTTATTCGTTTCTAGCATCAGAATTGCGAAAATTTTGATGGTTTCTCAACCATTCCTTAACTTCAAACTCCCATATCTCGCGAACGGATTGACGAACTCGATTATTTCCTGTTGCATCTGAAAGCAGAAAGTCGACCGATTACGATGGTGCGTGTACTTTTCCCCTAGGTCATTCCAGTTATTCGTTTCTAGCATCAGAGTTTCGAAAATTTTTATGTTTTCTCAACCGTTCCTTAACTTCAAACTCCCATATCTCGCGAACGGATTGACGAACTCGAGGAATTCCCGTTGCATCTGAAAGTAGAAACTCGCCCGATTGCAAAGGTATGTGTATTTTTCCCCCAGGCAATAGTAGTTATTGGTTTGGAGTATCAGACTTGCGAAAATTGTGATGCTCTCTCAACCATTCCTTAACTTCAAACTCCCATGCCTCGCGAACGGATTGACGAACTCGAGAAATTCCTGTTGCATCTGAAAGAAGAAAGTCGACCGATTACAACGGTGTGTGTACTTTTTCCCTAGGTCATTCCAGTTATTCGTTTCTAGCATCAGAATTGCGAAAATTTTGATGGTTTCTCAACCATTCCTTAACTTCAAACTCCCATATCTCGCGAACGGATTGACGAACTCGATTATTTCCTGTTGCTTCTGAAAGCAGAAAGTCGACCGATTACGATGGTGCGTGTACTTTTCCCCTAGGTCATTCCAGTTATTCGTTTCTAGCATCAGAGTTGCGAAAATTTTGATGTTTTCTCAACCGTTCCTTAACTTCAAACTCCCATATCTCGCGAACGGATTGACGAACTCGAGGAATTCCCGTTGCATCTGAAAGTAGAAACTCGCCCGATTGCAAAGGTATGTGTATTTTTCCCCCAGGCCATAGAAGTTATTGGTTTGGAGTATCAGACTTGCGAAAATTGTGATGCTCTCTCAACCATTCCTTAACTTCAAACTCCCATGTCTCGCGAACGGATTGACGAACTCGAGAAATTCCTGTTGCATCTGAAAGTAGAAACACGCCCGATTACAAAGGTATGTGCATTTTTCCCCTAGGCCATGGTAGTTATTGGTTTCGAGTATCAGACTTCCGAAAATTGTGATGGCCTCTCAACCATTCCTTAACTTCAAACTCCGATACCTCGCGAACGGACTGGCGAACTCGAGAAATTCCTGTTGCATTTGAAAGTAGAAACTTGCCCGATTACATTGGTGTGTGTACTTTTCCCCTAGGCCGTTCCAGTTATTGGTTTCGAGTATCAGACTTGCGAAAATTTTGATGGTTTCTCAAGCATTCCTTAACTTCAAACTCCCATATCTCGCGAACGGATTGACGAACTCGAGAAATTCCTGTTGCATCTGAAAGTAGAAACTCGCCCGATTACAAAGGTATGTGCATTTTTCCCCTAGACCATAGTAGTTATTGGTTTCGAGTATCAGACTTCCGAAAATTGTGATGGCCTCTCAACCATTCCTTAACTTCAAACTCCGATACCTCGCGAACGGATTGGCGAACTCGAGAAATTCCTGTTGCATTTGAAAGTAGAAACTTGCCCGATTACAATGGTGTGTGTACTTTTCCCCTAGGTCATTCCAGTTATTCGTTTCTAGCATCAGAATTGCGAAAATTTTGATGGTTCCTCAACCATTCCTTAACTTCAAACTCCCATATCTCGCGAACGGATTGACGAACTCGAGAAATTCCTGTTGCATCTGAAAGTAGAAACTCGCCCGATTACAAAGGTATGTGTATTTTTCCCCCAGGCCATAGTAGTTATTGGTTTCGAGTATCAGACTTGCGAAAATTGTGATGGTCTCTCAACCATTCCTTAACTTTAAACTCCCATATCTCGCGAACGGATTGACGAACTCGATTATTTCCTGTTGCATCTGAAAGCAGAAAGTCGACCGATTGCAATGGTGTGTGTACTTTTCCCCTAGGTCATTCCAGTTATTCGTTTCTAGCATCAGAATTGCGAAAATTTTGATGGTTTCTCAACCATTCCTTAACTTCAAACCCCCATACCTCGCGAACGGATTGACGAACTCGAGGAATTCCCGTTGCATCTGAAAGTAGAAACTCGCCCGATTGCAAAGGTATGTGTATTTTTCCCCCAGGCCAAAGTAGTTATTGGTTTGGAGTATCAGACTTGCGAAAATTGTGATGCTCTCTCAACCATTCCTTAACTTCATACTCCCATGTCTCGCGAACGGATTGACGAACTCGAGAAATTCCTGTTGCATCTGAAAGAAGAAACTCGCCCGATTACAAAGGTATGTGTACTTTTTCCCTAGGCCATGGTGGTTATTGGTTTCGAGTATCAGACTTGCGAAAATTTTGATGGTTTCTGAACCATTCCTTAACTTCAAACTCCGATACCTCGCGAACGGATTGGCGAACTGCAGAAGTTCCTGTCGCCTCTGAAAGTAGAAACTTGCCCGATTACAATGGTGTGTGTACTTTTTCCGTAGGTCATTCCAGTTATTCGTTTCTAGCATCAGAATTGCGAAAATTTTGATGGTTTCTCAACCATACCTTAACTTCAAACTCCCATATCTCGCGAACGGATTGACGAACTCGAGAAATTCCTGTTGCATCTGAAAGTAGAAACTCGCCCGATTACAAAGGTATGTGTATTTTTCCCCTAGGCCATGGTAGTTATTGGTTTCGAGTATCAGACTTGCAAAAATTTTGGTGGTTTCTCAACCATTCCTTAACTTCAAACTCCGATACTTCGCGAAAGGATTGGCGAACTCGAGAATTTCCTGTCGCCTCTGAAAGTAGAAACTTGCCCGATTACAATTGTGTGTGTACTTTTCCCCTAGGCCGTTCCAGTTATTTGTTTCGAGTATCAGACTTGCGAAAATTTTGATGGTTTCTCAACCATTCCTTAACTTCAAACTCCCATATCTCGTGAACGGATTGACGAACTCGAGAAATTCCTGTTGCATCTGAAAGTAGAAACACGCCCGATTACAAAGGTATGTGCATTTTTCCCCTAGGCCATAGTAGTTATTGGTTTCGAGTATCAGACTTCCGAAAATTGTGATGGCCTCTCAACCATTCCTTAACTTCAAACTCCGATACCTCGCGAACGGATTGGCGAACTCGAGAAATTCCTGTTGCATTTGAAAGTAGAAACTTGCCCGATTACATTGGTGT
The DNA here is from genome assembly GCF_051014685.1 of Ptiloglossa arizonensis. Taxonomy (NCBI): domain Eukaryota; kingdom Metazoa; phylum Arthropoda; class Insecta; order Hymenoptera; family Colletidae; genus Ptiloglossa; species Ptiloglossa arizonensis. The sequence continues at coordinate 260,447 of NW_027478662.1, forward strand.
GTGTACTTTTCCCCTAGGCCGTTCCAGTTATTGGTTTCGAGTATCAGACTTGCGAAAATTTTGATGGGTTCTCAAGCATTCCTTAACTTCAAACTCCCATATCTCGCGAACGGATTGACGAACTCGAGAAATTCCTGTTGCATCTGAAAGTAGAAACTCGCCCGATTACAAAGGTATGTGCATTTTTCCCCTAGGCCATAGTAGTTATTGGTTTCGAGTATCAGACTTCCGAAAATTGTGATGGCCTCTCAACCATTCCTTAACTTCAAACTCCGATACCTCGCGAACGGATTGGCGAACTCGAGAAATTCCTGTTGCATTTGAAAGTAGAAACTTGCCCGATTACAGTGGTGTGTGTACTTTTCCCCTAGGTCATTCCAGTTATTCGTTTCTAGCATCAGAATTGCGAAAATTTTGATGGTTCCTCAACCATTCCTTAACTTCAAACTCCCATATCTCGCGAACGTATTGACGAACTCGAGAAATTCCTGTTGCATCTGAAAGTAGAAACTCGCCCGATTACAAAGGTATGTGTATTTTTCCCCTAGGCCATGGTAGTTATGGGCTTCGAGTATCAGACTTGCGAAAATTTTGATGGTTCCTCAACCATTCCTTAACTTCAAACTCCGATACCTCGCGAACGGATTGGCGAACCCGAGAAGTTCCTGTCGCCTCTGAAAGTAGAAACTTGCCCAATTACAATGGTGTGTGTACTTTTCCCCTATGCCGTTCCAGTTATTTGTTTCGAGTATCAGACTTGCGAAAATTTTGATGGTTTCTCAACCATTCCTTAACTTCAAACTCCCATATCTCGCGAACGGATTGACGAGCTCGAGAAACTCCTGTTGCATCTGAATGTAGATACACGCCCGATTACAAAGGTATGTGTATTTTTCCCCGAGGCCTTTGTAGTTATTGGTTTCGAGTATCAGACTTGCGACAATTTTGATGGTTTCTCAACCGTTCCTTAACTTCAAACTCCCATATCTCGCGAACGGATTGACGAACTCGACTATTTCCTGTTGCATCTGAAAGCAGAAAGCCGACCGATTACAGTGGTGTGTGTACTTTTCCCCTAGGTCATTCCAGTTAATCGTTTCTAGCATCAGAATTGCGAAAATTTTGATGTTTTCTCAACCGTTCCTTAACTTCAAACTCCCATATCTCGCGAACGGATTGACGGACTAGAGGAATTCCTATTGCATCTGAAAGTAGAAACTCGCCCGATTGCAAATGTATGTGTATTTTCCCCCCAGGCCATAGTAGTTATTGGTTTCGAGTATCAGACTTGCGAAAATTGTGATGGTCTCTCAACCATTCCTTAACTTCAAACTCCCATATCTCGCGAACGGATTGACGAACTCGATTATTTCCTGTTGCATCTGAAAGCAGAAAGTCGACCGATTGCAATGGTGTGTGTACTTTTCCCCTAGGTCATTCCAGTTATTCGTTTCTAGCATCAGAATTGCGAAAATTTTGATGGTTTCTCAACCATTCCTTAACTTCAAACCCCCATACCTCGCGAACGGATTGACGAACTCGAGAAATTCCTGTTGCATCTGGAAGTAGAAACTCGCCCGATTACAAAGGTATGTGCATTTTTCCCCTAGGCCATAGTATTTATTGGTTTCGAGTACCAGACTTCCGAAAATTGTGATGGTCTCACAACCATTCCTTAACTTCAAACTCCCATATCTCGCGAACGGATTGACGAACTCGAGGAATTCCCGTTGCATCTGAAAGTAGAAACTCGCCCGATTGCAAAGGTATGTGTATTTTTCCCCCAGGCCAAAGTAGTTATTGGTTTGGAGTATCAGACTTGCGAAAATTGTGATGCTCTCTCAACCATTCCTTAACTTCATACTCCCATGTCTCGCGAACGGATTGACGAACTCGAGAAATTCCTGTTGCATCTGAAAGAAGAAACTCGCCCGATTACAAAGGTATGTGTACTTTTTCCCTAGGCCATGGTGGTTATTGGTTTCGAGTATCAGACTTGCGAAAATTTTGATGGTTTCTGAACCATTCCTTAACTTCAAACTCCGATACCTCGCGAACGGATTGGCGAACTGCAGAAGTTCCTGTCGCCTCTGAAAGTAGAAACTTGCCCGATTACAATGGTGTGTGTACTTTTTCCGTAGGTCATTCCAGTTATTCGTTTCTAGCATCAGAATTGCGAAAATTTTGATGGTTTCTCAACCATACCTTAACTTCAAACTCCCATATCTCGCGAACGGATTGACGAACTCGAGAAATTCCTGTTGCATCTGAAAGTAGAAACTCGCCCGATTACAAAGGTATGTGTATTTTTCCCCTAGGCCATGGTAGTTATTGGTTTCGAGTATCAGACTTGCAAAAATTTTGGTGGTTTCTCAACCATTCCTTAACTTCAAACTCCGATACTTCGCGAAAGGATTGGCGAACTCGAGAATTTCCTGTCGCCTCTGAAAGTAGAAACTTGCCCGATTACAATTGTGTGTGTACTTTTCCCCTAGGCCGTTCCAGTTATTTGTTGCGAGTATCAGACTTGCGAAAATTTTGATGGTTTCTCAACCATTCCTTAACTTCAAACTCCCATATCTCGTGAACGGATTGACGAACTCGAGAAATTCCTGTTGCATCTGAAAGTAGAAACACGCCCGATTACAAAGGTATGTGCATTTTTCCCCTAGGCCATAGTAGTTATTGGTTTCGAGTATCAGTCTTCCGAAAATTGTGATGGCCTCTCAACCATTCCTTAACTTCAAACTCCGATACCTCGCGAACGGATTGGCGAACTCGAGAAATTCCTGTTGCATTTGAAAGTAGAAACTTGCCCGATTACATTGGTGTGTGTACTTTTCCCCTAGGCCGTTCCAGTTATTGGTTTCGAGTATCAGAGTTGCGAAAATTTTGATGGGTTCTCAAGCATTCCTTAACTTCAAACTCCCATATCTCGCGAACGGATTGACGAACTCGAGAAATTCCTGTTGCATCTGAAAGTAGAAACTCGCCCGATTACAAAGGTATGTGCATTTTTCCCCTAGGCCATAGTAGTTATTGGTTTCGAGTATCAGACTTCCGAAAATTGTGATGGCCTCTCAACCATTCCTTAACTTCAAACTCCGATACCTCGCGAACGGATTGGCGAACTCGAGAAATTCCTGTTGCATTTGAAAGTAGAAACTTGCCCGATTACAATGGTGTGTGTACTTTTCCCCTAGGTCATTCCAGTTATTCGTTTCTAGCATCAGAATTGCGAAAATTTTGATGGTTCCTCAACCATTCCTTAACTTCAAACTCCCATATCTCGCGAACGGATTGACGAACTCGAGAAATTCCTGTTGCATCTGAAAGTAGAAAGTCGACCGATTACAACGGTGTGTGTACTTTTTCCCTAGGTCATTCCAGTTATTCGTTTCTAGCATCAGAATTGCGAAAATTTTGATGGTTTCTCAACCATTCCTTAACTTCAAACTCCCATATCTCGCGAACGGATTGACGAACTCGATTATTTCCTGTTGCTTCTGAAAGCAGAAAGTCGACCGATTACGATGGTGCGTGTACTTTTCCCCTAGGTCATTCCAGTTATTCGTTTCTAGCATCAGAGTTGCGAAAATTTTGATGTTTTCTCAACCGTTCCTTAACTTCAAACTCCCATATCTCGCGAACGGATTGACGAACTCGAGGAATTCCCGTTGCATCTGAAAGTAGAAACTCGCCCGATTGCAAAGGTATGTGTATTTTTCCCCCAGGCCATAGAAGTTATTGGTTTGGAGTATCAGACTTGCGAAAATTGTGATGCTCTCTCAACCATTCCTTAACTTCAAACTCCCATGTCTCGCGAACGGATTGACGAACTCGAGAAATTCCTGTTGCATCTGAAAGTAGAAACACGCCCGATTACAAAGGTATGTGCATTTTTCCCCTAGGCCATGGTAGTTATTGGTTTCGAGTATCAGACTTCCGAAAATTGTGATGGCCTCTCAACCATTCCTTAACTTCAAACTCCGATACCTCGCGAACGGACTGGCGAACTCGAGAAATTCCTGTTGCATTTGAAAGTAGAAACTTGCCCGATTACATTGGTGTGTGTACTTTTCCCCTAGGCCGTTCCAGTTATTGGTTTCGAGTATCAGACTTGCGAAAATTTTGATGGTTTCTCAAGCATTCCTTAACTTCAAACTCCCATATCTCGCGAACGGATTGACGAACTCGAGAAATTCCTGTTGCATCTGAAAGTAGAAACTCGCCCGATTACAAAGGTATGTGCATTTTTCCCCTAGACCATAGTAGTTATTGGTTTCGAGTATCAGACTTCCGAAAATTGTGATGGCCTCTCAACCATTCCTTAACTTCAAACTCCGATACCTCGCGAACGGATTGGCGAACTCGAGAAATTCCTGTTGCATTTGAAAGTAGAAACTTGCCCGATTACAATGGTGTGTGTACTTTTCCCCTAGGTCATTCCAGTTATTCGTTTCTAGCATCAGAATTGCGAAAATTTTGATGGTTCCTCAACCATTCCTTAACTTCAAACTCCCATATCTCGCGAACGGATTGACGAACTCGAGAAATTCCTGTTGCATCTGAAAGTAGAAACTCGCCCGATTACAAAGGTATGTGTATTTTTCCCCCAGGCCATAGTAGTTATTGGTTTCGAGTATCAGACTTGCGAAAATTGTGATGGTCTCTCAACCATTCCTTAACTTTAAACTCCCATATCTCGCGAACGGATTGACGAACTCGATTATTTCCTGTTGCATCTGAAAGCAGAAAGTCGACCGATTGCAATGGTGTGTGTACTTTTCCCCTAGGTCATTCCAGTTATTCGTTTCTAGCATCAGAATTGCGAAAATTTTGATGGTTTCTCAACCATTCCTTAACTTCAAACCCCCATACCTCGCGAACGGATTGACGAACTCGAGGAATTCCCGTTGCATCTGAAAGTAGAAACTCGCCCGATTGCAAAGGTATGTGTATTTTTCCCCCAGGCCAAAGTAGTTATTGGTTTGGAGTATCAGACTTGCGAAAATTGTGATGCTCTCTCAACCATTCCTTAACTTCATACTCCCATGTCTCGCGAACGGATTGACGAACTCGAGAAATTCCTGTTGCATCTGAAAGAAGAAACTCGCCCGATTACAAAGGTATGTGTACTTTTTCCCTAGGCCATGGTGGTTATTGGTTTCGAGTATCAGACTTGCGAAAATTTTGATGGTTTCTGAACCATTCCTTAACTTCAAACTCCGATACCTCGCGAACGGATTGGCGAACTGCAGAAGTTCCTGTCGCCTCTGAAAGTAGAAACTTGCCCGATTACAATGGTGTGTGTACTTTTTCCGTAGGTCATTCCAGTTATTCGTTTCTAGCATCAGAATTGCGAAAATTTTGATGGTTTCTCAACCATACCTTAACTTCAAACTCCCATATCTCGCGAACGGATTGACGAACTCGAGAAATTCCTGTTGCATCTGAAAGTAGAAACTCGCCCGATTACAAAGGTATGTGTATTTTTCCCCTAGGCCATGGTAGTTATTGGTTTCGAGTATCAGACTTGCAAAAATTTTGGTGGTTTCTCAACCATTCCTTAACTTCAAACTCCGATACTTCGCGAAAGGATTGGCGAACTCGAGAATTTCCTGTCGCCTCTGAAAGTAGAAACTTGCCCGATTACAATTGTGTGTGTACTTTTCCCCTAGGCCGTTCCAGTTATTTGTTTCGAGTATCAGACTTGCGAAAATTTTGATGGTTTCTCAACCATTCCTTAACTTCAAACTCCCATATCTCGTGAACGGATTGACGAACTCGAGAAATTCCTGTTGCATCTGAAAGTAGAAACACGCCCGATTACAAAGGTATGTGCATTTTTCCCCTAGGCCATAGTAGTTATTGGTTTCGAGTATCAGACTTCCGAAAATTGTGATGGCCTCTCAACCATTCCTTAACTTCAAACTCCGATACCTCGCGAACGGATTGGCGAACTCGAGAAATTCCTGTTGCATTTGAAAGTAGAAACTTGCCCGATTACATTGGTGTGTGTACTTTTCCCCTAGGCCGTTCCAGTTATTGGTTTCGAGTATCAGACTTGCGAAAATTTTGATGGGTTCTCAAGCATTCCTTAACTTCAAACTCCCATATCTCGCGAACGGATTGACGAACTCGAGAAATTCCTGTTGCATCTGAAAGTAGAAACTCGCCCGATTACAAAGGTATGTGCATTTTTCCCCTAGGCCATAGTAGTTATTGGTTTCGAGTATCAGACTTCCGAAAATTGTGATGGCCTCTCAACCATTCCTTAACTTCAAACTCCGATACCTCGCGAACGGATTGGCGAACTCGAGAAATTCCTGTTGCATTTGAAAGTAGAAACTTGCCCGATTACAGTGGTGTGTGTACTTTTCCCCTAGGTCATTCCAGTTATTCGTTTCTAGCATCAGAATTGCGAAAATTTTGATGGTTCCTCAACCATTCCTTAACTTCAAACTCCCATATCTCGCGAACGTATTGACGAACTCGAGAAATTCCTGTTGCATCTGAAAGTAGAAACTCGCCCGATTACAAAGGTATGTGTATTTTTCCCCTAGGCCATGGTAGTTATGGGCTTCGAGTATCAGACTTGCGAAAATTTTGATGGTTTCTCAACCATTCCTTAACTTCAAACTCCGATACCTCGCGAACGGATTGGCGAACCCGAGAAGTTCCTGTCGCCTCTGAAAGTAGAAACTTGCCCAATTACAATGGTGTGTGTACTTTTCCCCTATGCCGTTCCAGTTATTTGTTTCGAGTATCAGACTTGCGAAAATTTTGATGGTTTCTCAACCATTCCTTAACTTCAAACTCCCATATCTCGCGAACGGATTGACGAGCTCGAGAAACTCCTGTTGCATCTGAATGTAGATACACGCCCGATTACAAAGGTATGTGTATTTTTCCCCGAGGCCTTTGTAGTTATTGGTTTCGAGTATCAGACTTGCGACAATTTTGATGGTTTCTCAACCGTTCCTTAACTTCAAACTCCCATATCTCGCGAACGGATTGACGAACTCGACTATTTCCTGTTGCATCTGAAAGCAGAAAGCCGACCGATTACAGTGGTGTGTGTACTTTTCCCCTAGGTCATTCCAGTTAATCGTTTCTAGCATCAGAATTGCGAAAATTTTGATGTTTTCTCAACCGTTCCTTAACTTCAAACTCCCATATCTCGCGAACGGATTGACGGACTAGAGGAATTCCTATTGCATCTGAAAGTAGAAACTCGCCCGATTGCAAATGTATGTGTATTTTCCCCCCAGGCCATAGTAGTTATTGGTTTCGAGTATCAGACTTGCGAAAATTGTGATGGTCTCTCAACCATTCCTTAACTTCAAACTCCCATATCTCGCGAACGGATTGACGAACTCGATTATTTCCTGTTGCATCTGAAAGCAGAAAGTCGACCGATTGCAATGGTGTGTGTACTTTTCCCCTAGGTCATTCCAGTTATTCGTTTCTAGCATCAGAATTGCGAAAATTTTGATGGTTTCTCAACCATTCCTTATTTTCAAACTGCCATATCTCGCGAACGGATTGACGAACTCGATTATTTCCTGTTGCATCTGAAAGCAGAAAGTCGACCTATTACAATGGTGTGTGTACTTTTCCCCTAGGTGATTCCAGTTATTCGTTTCTAGCATCAGAATTGCGAAAATTTTGATGGTTCCTCAAGCATTCCTTAAATTCAAACTCCCATATCTCGCGAACGGATTGACGAACTCGATTATTTCCTGTTGCATCTGAAAGTAGAAAGTCGACCGATTACAATGGTGTGTGTACTTTTCCCCTAGGTCATTCCAGTTATTCGTTTCTAGCATCAGAGTTGCGAAAATTTTGATGTTTTCTCAACCGTTCCTTAACTTCAAACTCCCATATCTCGCGAACGGATTGACGAACTCGAGGAATTCCCGTTGCATCTGAAAGTAGAAACTCGCCCGATTGCAAAGGTATGTGTATTTTTCCCCCAGGCCATAGTAGTTATTGGTTTGGAGTATCAGACTTGCGAAAATTGTGATGCTGCCTCAACCATTCCTTAACTTCAAACTCCCATGTCTCGCGAACGGATTGACGAATTCGAGAAATTCCTGTCGCCTCTGAAAGTAGAAACTTGCCCGATTACAATGGTGTGTGTACTTTTCCCCTAGGCCGTTCCAGTTATTTGTTTCGAGTATCAGACTTGCGAAAATTTTGATGGTTTCTCAACCATTCCTAAACTTCAAACTCCCATATCTCGCGAACGGATTGACGAGCTCGAGAAATTCCTGTTGCATCTGAATGTAGATACTCGCCCGATTACAAAGGTGTGTGTATTTTTCCCCGAGGCCTTTGTAGTTATTGGTTTCGAGTATCAGACTTGCGAAAATTTTGATGGTTTCTCAAGCATTCCTTAAATTCAAACTCCCATATCTCGCGAACGGATTGACGAACTCGATTATTTCCTGTTGCATCTGAAAGTAGAAAGTCGACCGATTACAATGGTGTGTGTACTTTTTCCCTAGGTCATTCCAGTTATTCGTTTCTAGCATCAGAATTGCGAAAATTTTGATGGTTTCTCAACCATACCTTAACTTCAAACTCCCATATCTCGCGAACGGATTGACGAACTCGAGAAATTCCTGTTGCATCTGAAAGTAGAAACTCGCCCGATTACAAAGGTATGTGTATTTTTCCCCTAGGCCATGGTAGTTATTGGTTTCGAGTATCAGACTTGCAAAAATTTTGATGGTTTCTCAACCATTCCTTAACTTCAAACTACGATACTTCGCGAAAGGATTGGCGAACTCGAGAATTTCCTGTCGCCTCTGAAAGTAGAAACTTGCCCGATTACAATTGTGTGTGTACTTTTCCCCTAGGCCGTTCCAGTTATTTGTTTCGAGTATCAGACTTGCGAAAATTTTGATGGTTTCTCAACCATTCCTTAACTTCAAACTCCCATATCTCGTGAACGGATTGACGAACTCGAGAAATTCCTGTTGCATCTGAAAGTAGAAACTCGCCCGATTACAAAGGTATGTGCATTTTTCCCCTAGGCCATAGTAGTTATTGGTTTCGAGTATCAGACTTCCGAAAATTGTGATGGCCTCTCAACCATTCCTTAACTTCAAACTCCGATACCTCGCGAACGGATTGGCGAACTCGAGAAATTCCCGTTGCATTTGAAAGTAGAAACTTGCCCGATTACATTGGTGTGTGTACTTTTCCCCTAGGCCGTTCCAGTTATTGGTTTCGAGTATCAGACTTGCGAAAATTTTGATGGTTTCTCAAGCATTCCTTAACTTCAAACTCCCATATCTCGCGAACGGATTGATGAACTCGAGAAATTCCTGTTGCATCTGAAAGTAGAAACTCGCCCGATTACAAAGGTATGTGTATTTTTCCCCTAGGCCATGGTAGTTATTGGTTCCGAGTATCAGACTTGCAAAAATTTTGATGGCTTCTCAACCATTCCTTAACTTCAAACTCCGATACTTCGCGAACGGATTGACGAGCTCGAGAAATTCCAGTTCCATCTGAATGTAGATACTCGCCCGATTACAAAGGTATGTGTATTTTTCCCCGAGGCCTTTGTAGTTATTGGTTTCGAGTATCAGACTTGCGAAAATTTTGATGGTTTCTCAAGCATTCCTTAACTTCAAACTCCCATATCTCGCGAACGGATTGACGAACTCGATTATTTCCTGTTGCATCTGAAAGTAGAAAGTCGACCGATTACAATGGTGTGTGTACTTTTTCCCTAGGTCATTCCCGTTATTCGTTTCTAGCATCAGAATTACGAAAATTTTGATGGTTTCTCAACCATTCCTTAACTTCAAACTCCCACATCTCGCGAACGGATTGACGAACTCGATTATTCCCTGTCGCATCTGAAAGCAGAAAGTCGACCGATTACAATGGTGTGTGTACTTTTTCCCTAGGTCATTCCAGTTATTCGATTCTAACATCAGAATTGCGAAAATTTTGATGGTTTCTCAACCATTCCTTAACTTCAAACACCCATATCTCGCGAACGGATTGACGAACTCGAGAAGTTCCTGTTGCATCTGAAAGTAGAAACTCGCCCGAGTACAAAGGTATGTGTATTTTTCCCCTAGGCCATAGTATTTATTGGTTTCGAGTATCAGACTTCCGAAAATTGTGAAGGTCTCACAACCATTCCTTAACTTCAAACTCCCATATCTCGCGAACGAATTGACGAACTCGACGAATTCCTGTTGCATCTGAAAGTAGATACTCGCCCCATTACATTGGTGTGTGTACTTTTCCCCTAGGCCATTCCAGTTATTGGTTTCGAGTGTAACACTTGCGAAAATTTTGATGGTTCCTCAACCATTCCTTAATTTCAAACTCCCATATCTCGCTAACGGATTGACGAACTCGATTATTTCCTGTTGCATCTGAAAGCAGAAAGTCGTTCGATTACAATGATGTGTGTACTTTTCCCCTATGTCATTCCAGTTATTCGTTTCTAACATCAGAATTGCGAAAATTTTGATGGTTTCTCAACCATTCCTTAACTTCAAACTCCCATATCTCGCGAACGGATTGACGAACTCGAGAAGTTCCTGTTGCATCTGAAAGTAGAAACTCGCCCGATTACAAAGGTATGTGTATTTTTCCCCTAGGCCATAGTATTTATTGGTTTCGAGTATCAGACTTCCGAAAATTGTGAAGGTCTCACAACCGTTCCTTAACTTCAAACTCCCATATCTCGCGAACGGATTGACGAACTCGAGGAATTCCCGTTGCATCTGAAAGTAGAAACTCGCCCGATTGCAAAGGTATGTGTATTTTTCCCCCAGGCCATAGTAGTTATTGGTTTGGAGTATCAGACTTGCGAAAATTGTGATGCTCTCTCAACCATTCCTTAACTTCAAACTCCCATGTCTCGCGAACAGATTGACGAACTCGAGAAACTCCTGTCGCCTCTGAAAGTAGAAACTTGCCCGATTACAATGGTGTGTGTACTTTTCCCCTAGGCCGTTCCAGTTATTTGTTTCGAGTATCAGACTTGCGAAAATTTTGATGGTTTCTCAAGCATTCCTTAAATTCAAACTCCCATATCTCGCGAACGGATTGACGAACTCGATTATTTCCTGTTGCATCTGAAAGTAGAAAGTCGACCGATTACAATGGTGTGTGTACTTTTTCCCTGGGTCATTCCAGTTATTCGTTTCTAGCATCAGAATTGCGAAAATTTTGATGGTTTCTCAACCATACCTTAACTTCAAACTCCCATATCTCGCGAACGGATTTACGAGCTCGAGAAATTCCTGTTGCATCTGAATGTAGATACTCGCCCGATTACAAAGGTATGTGAATTTTTCCCCGAGGCCTTTGTAGTTACTGGTTTCGAGTATCAGACTTGCGAAAATTTTGATGGTTTCTCAAGCATTCCTTAAATTCAAACTCCCATATCTCGCGAACGGATTGACGAACTCGATTATTTCCTGTTGCATCTGAAAGTAGAAAGTCGACCGATTACAATGGTGTGTGTACTTTTTCCCTAGGTCATTCCAGTTATTCGTTTCTAGCATCAGAATTGCGAAAATTTTGATGGTTTCTCAACCATACCTTAACTTCAAACTCCCATATCTCGCGAACGGATTGACGAGCTCGAGAAATTCCTGTTGCATCTGAAAGTAGAAACTCGCCCGATTACAAAGGTATGTGTATTTTTCCCCGAGGCCTTTGTAGTTATTGGTTTCGAGTATCAGACTTGCGAAAATTTTGATGGTTTCTCAAGCATTCCTTAACTTCAAACTCCCATATCTCGCGAACGGATTGACGAACTCGATTATTTCCTGTTGCATCTGAAAGTAGAAAGTCGACCGATTACAATGGTGTGTGTACTTTTTCCCTAGGTCATTCCCGTTATTCGTTTCTAGCATCAGAATTACGAAAATTTTGATGGTTTCTCAACCATTCCTTAACTTCAAACTCCCACATCTCGCGAACGGATTGACGAACTCGATTATTCCCTGTCGCATCTGAAAGCAGAAAGTCGACCGATTACAATGGTGTGTGTACTTTTTCCCTAGGTCATTCCAGTTATTCGATTCTAACATCAGAATTGCGAAAATTTTGATGGTTTCTCAACCATTCCTTAACTTCAAACACCCATATCTCGCGAACGGATTGACGAACTCGAGAAGTTCCTGTTGCATCTGAAAGTAGAAACTCGCCCGAGTACAAAGGTATGTGTATTTTTCCCCTAGGCCATAGTATTTATTGGTTTCGAGTATCAGACTTCCGAAAATTGTGAAGGTCTCACAACCATTCCTTAACTTCAAACTCCCATATCTCGCGAACGAATTGACGAACTCGACGAATTCCTGTTGCATCTGAAAGTAGATACTCGCCCCATTACATTGGTGTGTGTACTTTTCCCCTAGGCCATTCCAGTTATTGGTTTCGAGTGTAACACTTGCGAAAATTTTGATGGTTCCTCAACCATTCCTTAATTCCAAACTCCCATATCTCGCTAACGGATTGACGAACTCGATTATTTCCTGTTGCATCTGAAAGCAGAAAGTCGTTCGATTAGAATGATGTGTGTACTTTTCCCCTATGTCATTCCAGTTATTCGTTTCTAACATCAGAATTGCGAAAATTTTGATGGTTTCTCAACCATTCCTTAACTTCAAACTCCCATATCTCGCGAACGGATTGACGAACTCGAGAAGTTCCTGTTGCATCTGAAAGTAGAAACTCGCCCGATTACAAAGGTATGTGTATTTTTCCCCTAGGCCATAGTATTTATTGGTTTCGAGTATCAGACTTCCGAAAATTGTGAAGGTCTCACAACCGTTCCTTAACTTCAAACTCCCATATCTCGCGAACGGATTGACGAACTCGAGGAATTCCCGTTGCATCTGAAAGTAGAAACTCGCCCGATTGCAAAGGTATGTGTATTTTTCCCCCAGGCCATAGTAGTTATTGGTTTGGAGTATCAGACTTGCGAAAATTGTGATGCTCTCTCAACCATTCCTTAACTTCAAACTCCCATGTCTCGCGAACAGATTGACGAACTCGAGAAACTCCTGTCGCCTCTGAAAGTAGAAACTTGCCCGATTACAATGGTGTGTGTACTTTTCCCCTAGGCCGTTCCAGTTATTTGTTTCGAGTATCAGACTTGCGAAAATTTTGATGGTTTCTCAAGCATTCCTTAAATTCAAACTCCCATATCTCGCGAACGGATTGACGAACTCGATTATTTCCTGTTGCATCTGAAAGTAGAAAGTCGACCGATTACAATGGTGTGTGTACTTTTTCCCTGGGTCATTCCAGTTATTCGTTTCTAGCATCAGAATTGCGAAAATTTTGATGGTTTCTCAACCATACCTTAACTTCAAACTCCCATATCTCGCGAACGGATTTACGAGCTCGAGAAATTCCTGTTGCATCTGAATGTAGATACTCGCCCGATTACAAAGGTATGTGAATTTTTCCCCGAGGCCTTTGTAGTTACTGGTTTCGAGTATCAGACTTGCGAAAATTTTGATGGTTTCTCAAGCATTCCTTAAATTCAAACTCCCATATCTCGCGAACGGATTGACGAACTCGATTATTTCCTGTTGCATCTGAAAGTAGAAAGTCGACCGATTACAATGGTGTGTGTACTTTTTCCCTAGGTCATTCCAGTTATTCGTTTCTAGCATCAGAATTGCGAAAATTTTGATGGTTTCTCAACCATACCTTAACTTCAAACTCCCATATCTCGCGAACGGATTGACGAGCTCGAGAAATTCCTGTTGCATCTGAAAGTAGAAACTCGCCCGATTACAAAGGTATGTGTATTTTTCCCCTAGGCCATGGTAGTTATTGGTTTCGAGTATCAGACTTGCAAAAATTTTGATGGTTTCTCAACCATTCCTTAACTTCAAACTCCGATACTTCGCGAACGGATTGACGAGCTCGAGAAATTCCAGTTCCATCTGAATGTAGATACTCGCCCGATTACAAAGGTATGTGTATTTTTCCCCGAGGCCTTTGTAGTTATTGGTTTCGAGTATCAGACTTGCGAAAATTTTGATGGTTTCTCAAGCATTCCTTAACTTCAAACTCCCATATCTCGCGAACGGATTGACGAACTCGATTATTTCCTGTTGCATCTGAAAGTAGAAAGTCGACCGATTACAATGGTGTGTGTACTTTTTCCCTAGGTCATTCCCGTTATTCGTTTCTAGCATCAGAATTACGAAAATTTTGATGGTTTCTCAACCATTCCTTAACTTCCAACTCCCATATCTCGCGAACGGATTGACGAACTCGAGAAATTCCTGTTGCATCTGAAAGTAGAAACTCGCCCGATTACAAAGGTATGTGCATTTTTCCCCTAGGCCATAGTAGTTATTGGTTTCGAGTATCAGACTTCCGAAAATTGTGAAGGTCTCACAACCATTCCTTAACTTCAAACTCCCATATCTCGCGAACGAATTGACGAACTCGACGAATTCCTGTTGCATCTGAAAGTAGATACTCGCCCCATTACATTGGTGTGTGTACTTTTCCCCTAGGCCATTCCAGTTATTGGTTTCGAGTGTAACACTTGCGAAAATTTTGATGGTTCCTCAACCATTCCTTAATTTCAAACTCCCATATCTCGCGAACGGATTGGCGAACTCGAGAAATTCCCGTTGCATTTGAAAGTAGAAACTTGCCCGATTACATTGGTGTGTGTACTTTTCCCCTATGTCATTCCAGTTATTCGTTTCTAACATCAGAATTGCGAAAATTTTGATGGTTTCTCAACCATTCCTTAACTTCAAACTCCCATATCTCGCGAACGGATTGACGAACTCGAGAAGTTCCTGTTGCATCTGAAAGTAGAAACTCGCCCGATTACAAATGTATGTGTATTTTTCCCCTAGGCCATAGTATTTATTGGTTTCGAGTATCAGACTTCCGAAAATTGTGAAGGTCTCACAACCGTTCCTTAACTTCAAACTCCCATATCTCGCGAACGGATTAACGAACTCGAGGAATTCCCGTTGCATCTGAAAGTAGAAACTCGCCCGATTGCAAAGGTATGTGTATTTTTCCCCCAGGCCATAGTAGTTATTGGTTTGGAGTATCAGACTTGCGAAAATTGTGATGCTCTCTCAACCATTCCTTAACTTCAAACTCCCATGTCTCGCGAACAGATTGACGAACTCGAGAAACTCCTGTCGCCTCTGAAAGTAGAAACTTGCCCGATTACAATGGTGTGTGTACTTTTCCCCTTGGCCGTTCCAGTTATTTGTTTCGAGTATCAGACTTGCGAAAATTTTGATGGTTTCTCAACCATTCCTAAACTTTAAACTCCCATATCTCGCGAACGGATTGACGAGCTCGAGAAATTCCTGTTGCATCTGAATGTAGATACTCGCCCGATTACAAAGGTATGTGTATTTTTCCCCGAGGCCTTTGTAGTTATTGGTTTCGAGTATCAGACTTGCGAAAATTTTGATGGTTTCTCAAGCATTCCTTAAATTCAAACTCCCATATCTCGCGAACGGATTGACGAACTCGATTATTTCCTGTTGCATCTGAAAGTAGAAAGTCGACCGATTACAATGGTGTGTGTACTTTTTCCCTGGGTCATTCCAGTTATTCGTTTCTAGCATCAGAATTGCGAAAATTTTGATGGTTTCTCAACCATACCTTAACTTCAAACTCCCATATCTCGCGAACGGATTGACGAGCTCGAGAAATTCCTGTTGCATCTGAATGTAGATACTCGCCCGATTACAAAGGTATGTGAATTTTTCCCCGAGGCCTTTGTAGTTATTGGTTTCGAGTATCAGACTTGCGAAAATTTTGATGGTTTCTCAAGCATTCCTTAAATTCAAACTCCCATATCTCGCGAACGGATTGACGAACTCGATTATTTCCTGTTGCATCTGAAAGTAGAAAGTCGACCGATTACAATGGTGTGTGCACTTTTTCCCTAGGTCATTCCAGTTATTCGTTTCTAGCATCAGAATTGCGAAAATTTTGATGGTTTCTCAACCATACCTTAACTTCAAACTCCCATATCTTGCGAACGGATTAACGAACTCGAGAAATTCCTGTTGCATCTGAAAGTAGAAACTCGCCCGATTACAAAGGTATGTGTATTTTTCCCCTAGGCCATGGTAGTTATTGGTTTCGAGTATCAGACTTGCAAAAATTTTGATGGTTTCTCAACCATTCCTTAACTTCAAACTCCGATACTTCGCGAACGGATTGACGAGCTCGAGAAATTCCAGTTCCATCTGAATGTAGATACTCGCCCGATTACAAAGGTATGTGTATTTTTCCCCGAGGCCTTTGTAGTTATTTGTTTCGAGTATCAGACTTGCGAAAATTTTGATGGTTTCTCAAGTATTCCTTAACTTCAAACTCCCATATCTCGCGAACGGATTGACGAACTCGATTATTTCCTGTTGCATCTGAAAGTAGAAAGTCGACCGATTACAATGGTGTGTGTACTTTTTCCCTAGGTCATTCCCGTTATTCGTTTCTAGCATCAGAATTACGAAAATTTTGATGGTTTCTCAACCATTCCTTAACTTCCAACTCCCATATCTCGCGAACGGATTGACGAACTCGAGAAATTCCTGTTGCATCTGAAAGTAGAAACTCGCCCGATTACAAAGGTATGTGCATTTTTCCCCTAGGCCATAGTAGTTATTGGTTTCGAGTATCAGACTTCCGAAAATTGTGATGGTCTCTCAACCATTCCTTAAGTTCAAACTCCGATACCTCGCGAACGGATTGGCGAACTCGAGAATTTCCTGTTGCATTTGAAAGTAGAAACTTGCCCGATTACATTGGTGTGTGTTCTTTTCCCCTAGGCCGTTCCAGTTATTGGTTTCTAGCATCAAAATTGCGAAAACTTTGATGGTTTCTCAACCATTCCTTAACTTCAAACTCCCATATCTCGCGAACGGATTGACGAACTCGATTATTCCCTGTTGCATCTGAAAGCAGAAAGTCGACCGATTACAATGGTGTGTGTACTTTTTCCCTAGGTCATTCCAGTTATTCGATTGTAACATCAGAATTGCGAAAATTTTGATGGTTTCTCAACCATTCCTTAACTTCAAACACCCATATCTCGCGAACGGATTGACGAACTCGAGAAGTTCCTGTTGCATCTGAAAGTAGAAACTCGCCCGATTACAAAGGTATGTGTATTTTTCCCCTAGGCCATGGTATTTATTGGTTTCGAGTATCAGACTTCCGAAAATTGTGAAGGTCTCACAACCATTCCTTAACTTCAAACTCCCATATCTCGCGAACGAATTGACGAACTCGACGAATTCCTGTTGCATCTGATAGTAGATACTCGCCCCATTACATTGGTGTGTGTACTTTTCCCCTAGGCCATTCCAGTTATTGGTTTCGAGTGTAACACTTGCGAAAATTTTGATGGTTCCTCAACCATTCTTTAATTTCAAATTCCCATATCTCGCTAACGGATTGACGAACTCGATTATTTCCTGTTGCATCTGAAAGCAGAAAGTCGTTCGATTACAATGATGTGTGTACTTTTCCCCTATGTCATTCCAGTTATTCGTTTCTAACATCATAATTGCGAAAATTTTGATGGTTTCTCAACCATTCCTTAACTTCAAACTCCCATATCTCGCGAACGGATTGACGAACTCGAGAAGTTCCTGTTGCATCTGAAAGTAGAAACTCGCCCGATTACAAAGGTATGTGTATTTTTCCCCTAGGCCATAGTATTTATTGGTTTCGAGTATCAGACTTCCGAAAATTGTGAAGGTCTCACAACCGTTCCTTAACTTCAAACTCCCATATCTCGCGAACGGATTGACGAACTCGAGGAATTCCCGTTGCATCTGAAAGTAGAAACTCGCCCGATTGCAAAGGTATGTGTATTTTCCCCCCAGGCCATATTAGTTATTGGTTTGGAGTATCAGACTTGCGAAAATTGTGATGCTCTCTCAACCATTCCTTAACTTCAAACTCCCATGTCTCGCGAACGGATTGACGAACTCGAGAAATTCCTGTTGCATCTGAAAGTAGAAACTCGCCCGATTACAAAGGTATGTGCATTTTTCCCCTAGGCCATAGTAGTTATTGGTTTCGAGTATCAGACTTCCGAAAATTGTGATGGCCTCTCAACCATTCCTTAACTTCAAACTCCGATACCTCGCGAACGGATTGGCGAACTCGAGAAATTCCTGTTGCATTTGAAAGTAGAAACTTGCCCGATTACATTGGTGTGTGTACTTTTCCCCTAGGCCGTTCCAGTTATTGGTTTCGAGTATCAGACTTGCGAAAATTTTGATCGTTTCTCAAGCATTCCTTAACTTCAAACTCCCATATCTCGCGAACGGATTGATGAACTCGAGAAATTCCTGTTGCATCTGAAAGTAGAAACTCGCCCGATTACAAAGGTATGTGTATTTTTCCCCTAGGCCATGGTAGTTATTGGTTTCGAGTATCAGACTTGCAAAAATTTTGATGGTTTCTCAACCATTCCTTAACTTCAAACTCCGATACTTCGCGAACGGATTGACGAGCTCGAGAAATTCCTGTTGCATCTGAATGTAGATACTCGCCCGATTACAAAGGTATGTGTATTTTTCCCCGAGGCCTTTGTAGTTATTGGTTTCGAGTATCAGACTTGCGAAAATTTTGATGGTTTCTCAAGCATTCCTTAACTTCAAACACCCATATCTCGCGAACGGATTGACGAACTCGAGAAGTTCCTGTTGCATCTGAAAGTAGAAACTCGCCCGATTACAAAGGTATGTGTATTTTTCCCCTAGGCCATAGTATTTATTGGTTTCGAGTATCAGACTTCCGAAAATTGTGAAGGTCTCACAACCGTTCCTTAACTTCAAACTCCCATATCTCGCGAACGGATTGACGAACTCGAGGAATTCCCGTTGCATCTGAAAGTAGAAACTCGCCCGATTGCAAAGGTATGTGTATTTTCCCCCCAGGCCATATTAGTTATTGGTTTGGAGTATCAGACTTGCGAAAATTGTGATGCTCTCTCAACCATTCCTTAACTTCAAACTCCCATGTCTCGCGAACGGATTGACGAACTCGAGAAATTCCTGTTGCATCTGAAAGTAGAAACTCGCCCGATTACAAAGGTATGTGTATTTTTCCCCTAGGCCATGGTAGTTATTGGTTTCGAGTATCAGACTTGCAAAAATTTTGATGGTTTCTCAACCATTCCTTAACTTCAAACTCCGATACCTCGCGAACGGATTGGCGAACTCGAGAAATTCCTGTTGCATTTGAAAGTAGAAACTTGCCCGATTACATTGGTGTGTGTACTTTTCCCCTAGGCCGTTCCAGTTATTGGTTTCGAGTATCAGACTTGCGAAAATTTTGATGGTTTCTCAAGCATTCCTTAACTTCAAACACCCATATCTCGCGAACGGATTGACGAACTCGAGAAGTTCCTGTTGCATCTGAAAGTAGAAACTCGCCCGATTACAAAGGTATGTGTATTTTTCCCCTAGGCCATAGTATTTATTGGTTTCGAGTATCAGACTTCCGAAAATTGTGAAGGTCTCACAACCATTCCTTAACTTCAAACTCCCATATCTCGCGAACGAATTGACGAACTCGACGAATTCCTGTTGCATCTGAAAGTAGATACTCGCCCCATTACATTGGTGTGTGTACTTTTCCCCTAGGCCATTCCAGTTATTGGTTTCGAGTGTAACACTTGCGAAAATTTTGATGGTTCCTCAACCATTCCTTAATTTCAAACTCCCATATCTCGCTAACGGATTGACGACCTCGATTATTTCCTGTTGCATCTGAAAGCAGAAAGTCGTTCGATTACAATGATGTGCGTACTTTTCCCCTATGTCATTCCAGTTATTCGTTTCTAGCATCAGAATTGCGAAAATTTTAATGTTTTCTCAACCGTTCCTTAACTTCAAACTCCCATATCTCGCGAACGGATTGACGAACTCGAGGAATTCCTGTTGCATCTGAAAGTAGAAACTCGCCCGATTGCAAAGGTATGTGTATTTTTCCCCCAGGCCATAGTAGTTAATGGTTTCGAGTATCAGACTTGCGAAAATTGTGATGGTCTCTCAACCATTCCTTAACTTCAAACTCCCATATCTCGCGAACGGATTGACGAACTCGAGAAATTCCTGTTGCTTCTGAAAGTAGAAAGTCTACCGATTACAATGATGTGTGTACTTTTCCCCTAGGTCATTCCAGTTATTCGTTTCTAGCATCAGAATTGCGAAAATTTTGATGGTTCCTCAACCATTCCTTAACTTCAAACTCCCATATCACGCGAACGGATTGACGAACTAGAGAAATTCCTGTTGCATCTGAAAGTAGAAACTCGCCCGATTACAAAGGTATGTGTATTTTTCCCCTAGGCAATGGTAGTTATTGGCTTCGAGTTTCAGACTTGCGAAAATTTTGATGGTTTCTCAACCATTCCTTAACTTCAAACTCCGATACCTCGCGAACGGATTGGCGAACTCGAGAAGTTCCTGTCGCCTCTGAAAGTAGAAACTTGCCCGATTACAATGGTGTGTGTACTTGTCCCCTATGCCGTTCCAGTTATTTGTTTCGAGTATCAGACTTGCGAAAATTTTGATGGTTTCTCAAACATTCCTTAACTTCAAACTCCCATATCTCGCGAACGGATTGACGAGCTCGAGAAATTCCTGTTGCATCTGAATGTAGATACTCGCCCGATTACAAAGGTATGTGTATTTTTCCCCGAGGCCTTTGTAGTTATTGGTTTCGTGTATCAGACTTGCGAAAATTTTTATGGTTTCTCAAGCATTCCTTAATTTCAAACTCCCATATCTCGCGAACGGATTGACGAACTCGATTATTTCCTGTTGCATCTGAAAGTAGAAAGTCTACCGATTACAATGGTGTGTGTACTTTTTCCCTAGGTCATTCCAGTTATTCGTTTCTAGCATCAGAATTGCGAAAATTTTGATGGCTTCTCAACCATTCCTTAACTTCAAACTCCCATATCTCGCGAACGGTTTGACGAGCTCGAGAAATTCCTGTAGCATCTGAAAGTAGAAACTCGCCCGATTACAAAGGTATGTGTATTTTTCCCCTAGGGCTTTGTAGTTATTGGTTTCGAGTATCAGACTTGCGAAAATTTTGATGGTTTCTCAACCATTCCTTAACTTCAAACTCCGATACCTCGCGAACGGATTGACGAACTCGAGAAATTCTGGTGCATCTGAAACCAGAAACTTGCCCGATTACAATGGTGTGTGTACTTTTCCCCTAGGCCGTTCCAGTTATTGGTTTCGAGTATCAGACTTGCGAAAATTTTGATGGTTTCTCAACCATTCCTTAACTTCAAACTCCCATATCTCGCGAACGGATTGACGAGCTCGAGAAATTCCTCTTGCATCTGAAAGTATAAACTCGCCCGATTACAGAGGTATGTGTATTTTTCCCCTAGGTCTTTGTAGTTATTGGTTTCGAGTATCAGACTTGCGAATATTTTGATGGTTTCTCAAGCATTCCTTAATTTCAAACTCCCATATCTCGCGAACGAATTGACGAACTCGAGAAATTCCTGTTGCATCTGAAAGTAGAAACTCGCCCGGTTACAACGGTATGTCTATTTTTGCCATAGGCCATAGTTGTTATTGGTTTCGAGTATCAGACTTGCGAAAATTGTGATGATTTCTCAACCATTCCTTAACTTCAAACTCCCATATCTCGCGAACGGATAGACGAACTCGAGAAATTCCTGTTGCATCTGAAACCAGAAACTTGCCCGATTACAATGGTGTGTGTACTTTTCCCCTAGGCCGTTCCAGTTATTTGTTTCGAGTATCAGACTTCCGAAAATTTTGATGGTTTCTCAACCATTCCTTAACTTCAAACTCCCAAATCTCGCGAACGGATTGTCGAGCTCGAGAAATTCCTCTTGCATCTGAAAGTATAAACTTGCCCGATTACAATGGTGTGTGTACTTTTCCCCTAGGCCATGATAGTTATTGGCTTCGAGTAACAGACTTGCGAAAATTGTGATGGTTTCTCAACCATTCCTTAACTACAAACTCCCATATCTCGCGAACGGATTGACGAACTCGAGAAATTCTGTTGCATCTGAAACCAGAAACTTGCCCGATTACAATGGTGTGTGTACTTTTCCCCTAGGCCGTTCCAGTTATTGGTTTCGTGTATCAGACTTGCGAAAATTTTGATGGTTTCTCAACCATTCCTTAACTTCAAATTCCCATATCTCGCGAACGGATTGACGAGCTCGAGAAATTCCTCTTGCATCTGAAAGTATAAACTCGCCCGATTACAAAGGTATGTGTATTTTTCCCCTAGGTCTTTGTAGTTATTGGTTTCGGGTATCAGACTTGCGAAAATTTTGATGGTTTCTCAACCATTACTTAACTTCAAACTCCCATATCTCGCGAACGGTTTGACGAGCTCGAGAAATTCCTGTTGCATCTGAAAGTATAAACTCGCCCGATTACAAAGGTATGTGTATTTTTCCCCTAGGGCTTTGTAGTTATTGGTTTCGAGAATCAGACTTGCGGAAATTTTGATGGTTTCTCAACCATTCCTTACCTTCAAAACTCCCATATCTCGCGAACTGATTGACGAACTCGAGAAATTCCTATTGCATCTGAAAGTAGAAACTCGCCCGATTACAAAGGAATGTGCATTTTTCCCCTAGGCCATGGTAGTTATTGGCTTCGAGTATCAGACTTGCGAAAATTGTGATGATTTCTCAACCATTCCTTAACTTCAAACTCCCATATCTCGCGAACGGATTGACGAACTCGAGAAATTCCTGTTGCATCTGAAACCAGAAACTTGCCCGATTACAATGGTGTGTGTACTTTTCCCCTAGGCCGTTCCAGTTATTGGTTTCGAGTATCAGACTTGCGAAAATTTTGATGGTTTCTCAACCATTCCTTAACTTCAAACTCCGATACCTCGCGAACGGATTGACGAACTCGAGAAATTCTGGTGCATCTGAAACCAGAAACTTGCCCGATTACAATGGTGTGTGTACTTTTCCCCTAGGCCGTTCCAGTTATTGGTTTCGAGTATCAGACTTGCGAAAATTTTGATGGTTTCTCAACCATTCCTTAACTTCAAACTCCCATATCTCGCGAACGGATTGACGAGCTCGAGAAATTCCTCTTGCATCTGAAAGTATAAACTCGCCCGATTACAGAGGTATGTGTATTTTTCCCCTAGGTCTTTGTAGTTATTGGTTTCGAGTATCAGACTTGCGAATATTTTGATGGTTTCTCAAGCATTCCTTAATTTCAAACTCCCATATCTCGCGAACGAATTGACGAACTCGAGAAATTCCTGTTGCATCTGAAAGTAGAAACTCGCCCGGTTACAACGGTATGTCTATTTTTGCCATAGGCCATAGTTGTTATTGGTTTCGAGTATCAGACTTGCGAAAATTGTGATGATTTCTCAACCATTCCTTAACTTCAAACTCCCATATCTCGCGAACGGATAGACGAACTCGAGAAATTCCTGTTGCATCTGAAACCAGAAACTTGCCCGATTACAATGGTGTGTGTACTTTTCCCCTAGGCCGTTCCAGTTATTTGTTTCGAGTATCAGACTTCCGAAAATTTTGATGGTTTCTCAACCATTCCTTAACTTCAAACTCCCAAATCTCGCGAACGGATTGTCGAGCTCGAGAAATTCCTCTTGCATCTGAAAGTATAAACTTGCCCGATTACAATGGTGTGTGTACTTTTCCCCTAGGCCATGATAGTTATTGGCTTCGAGTAACAGACTTGCGAAAATTGTGATGGTTTCTCAACCATTCCTTAACTACAAACTCCCATATCTCGCGAACGGATTGACGAACTCGAGAAATTCTGTTGCATCTGAAACCAGAAACTTGCCCGATTACAATGGTGTGTGTACTTTTCCCCTAGGCCGTTCCAGTTATTGGTTTCGTGTATCAGACTTGCGAAAATTTTGATGGTTTCTCAACCATTCCTTAACTTCAAATTCCCATATCTCGCGAACGGATTGACGAGCTCGAGAAATTCCTCTTGCATCTGAAAGTATAAACTCGCCCGATTACAAAGGTATGTGTATTTTTCCCCTAGGTCTTTGTAGTTATTGGTTTCGGGTATCAGACTTGCGAAAATTTTGATGGTTTCTCAACCATTCCTTAACTTCAAATTCCCATATCTCGCGAACGGATTGACGAGCTCGAGAAATTCCTCTTGCATCTGAAAGTAGAAACTCGCCCGATTACAAAGGAATGTGCATTTTTCCCCTAGGCCATGGTAGTTATTGGCTTCGAGTATCAGACTTGCGAAAATTGTGATGATTTCTCAACCATTCCTTAAGTATGGCCCCGCGGTTGGAGAGGATAGTTGGCGCTTTGGGCCGTATCCTCCCCAACCTGCGGGGCCCGAGTGACCGGGTTCGCCGCCTCTACGCGGGAATGGTCCACTCGGTGGCCCTATACGGGGCCCCCGTTTGGGCGGGCGACCTGGCCGCCTCCCGGCGCAGCAAGGTATTGCTGCGCCGGGTTCAAAGGCGGCTTGCACTGCGGATCGCCCGGGGGTACCGGACCGTTTCGTATGAGGCGGCGAGCGTCCTGTCAGGGCTACCCCCGGCGGACTTGATCGCGGGCGCGCATGCGGCTTTCTACGAGGGCCGCATGCGCGCCCGCGAGGATGGGGTGGTCCTGGCGGGATGCGAGGTGGAGGCCCTGAGGCGCCAGGCCCGGGAGTCCATGCTGCAGCTTTGGCAGCAGCGGCTGGCCGAGCCGTTGTTCGGCCAGAGGACTGTCCGGGCTATCCGGCCGGTCCTGTTTGAGTGGCTGGGTAGGCGCTTCGGCTCACTCACCTACCGGTTGGTGCAGGTGCTGTCCGGGCACGGATGCTTCGGTCAGTACCTGTGCCGGATCGGTGTGGAAGAGGCGGCGCGCTGCTGGCACTGTCCAGCGGACGAGGACACGGCGCAACACACCCTCGAGGTGTGTCCGGCCTGGGGGGTGGAGCGCCGTGTCCTCACGGCCGTGATTGGGGCGGACCTATCGCTGCCGGGCGTGGTACAGGCCATGCTCGGCAGCGAGACGAAGTGGCGGGCCGTGGCCTCCTTCTGCGAGGAGGTAATCTCGCAGAAGGAGGCCGCGAGCCGCATTCGCGAGAGCGGGAGACCGCGAGCGAGGCCCCGTCCGAGGCCGGGGGCGGGTGGGCCTCCGGAAGGGCCGGGGAGGCCACCCTGAGAGCGGCGGGCGGGGGTGCGTAGCCCTTGAGGCTCGTGCCACCGCCCGTCGTCTGAGGGGTGGGTAGAGTAAGGGACGGCGACGCTCTCGAGGGCGGAGAGGCCAGAGCCGCCCTCGGGAGCGTACGAGCCGGGGTGCGGCCGCGCCGACGGCATGGTCCCAGGGCCGTGCCCCCGGCGCGGCTATGGGGGCCGTGGGCGGTCGCGAGTGTGGGACTCGCGGCCGCCCTCGGGCGGCCCCCTGGAGTGGGACGTCGGAGCAGTGTGGCCCTGCTCCGACGTCGGGCGCCAGAGCGCCGAGGAGAAAACAGGGAAGGGAGGGTGAAGTACCCCCTCCCTTCCCTGGAACGGGAGGACACGGGCGCGAGAGCCCTGCACGGGGGAGCACCTGATGTTATGATGTCTTCGGTCCCAGGTGCTCCCCCTGCATAGTGCGAGGATGGCCACCGTGGTGGGTTTTAGTGGGTAGGTCCCGCGCCCGATGGGTTTCCTTCCGGGCGCGGGGAATCCCACACTCCCCCCGCCCCTCCCCAGGCGGCGGGGGGGTCTTTCGAAGATTTCCCCCACGTTAAAAAAAAAAAAAAAAAAAAAAAAAAAAACCATTCCTTAACTACAAACTCCCATATCTCGCGAACGGATTGACGAACTCGAGAAATTCCTGTTGCATCTGAAACCAGAAACTTGCCCGATTACAATGGTGTGTGTACTTTTCCCCTAGGCCGTTCCAGTTATTGGTTTCGAGTATCAGACTTGCGAAAATTTTGATGGTTTCTCAACCATTCCTTAACTTCAAACTCCGATACCTCGCGAACGGATTGACGAACTCGAGAAATTCTGGTGCATCTGAAACCAGAAACTTGCCCGATTACAATGGTGTGTGTACTTTTCCCCTAGGCCGTTCCAGTTATTGGTTTCGAGTATCAGACTTGCGAAAATTTTGATGGTTTCTCAACCATTCCTTAACTTCAAACTCCCATATCTCGCGAACGGATTGACGAGCTCGAGAAATTCCTCTTGCATCTGAAAGTATAAACTCGCCCGATTACAATGGTGTGTGTACTTTTCCCCTAGGCCGTTCCAGTTATTTGTTTCGAGTATCAGACTTCCGAAAATTTTGATGGTTTCTCAACCATTCCTTAACTTCAAACTCCCAAATCTCGCGAACGGATTGACGAGCTCGAGAAATTCCTCTTGCATCTGAAAGTATAAACTTGCCCGATTACAATGGTGTGTGTACTTTTCCCCTAGGCCATGATAGTTATTGGCTTCGAGTAACAGACTTGCGAAAATTGTGATGGTTTCTCAACCATTCCTTAACTACAAACTCCCATATCTCGCGAACGGATTGACGAACTCGAGAAATTCTGTTGCATCTGAAACCAGAAACTTGCCCGATTACAATGGTGTGTGTACTTTTCCCCTAGGCCGTTCCAGTTATTGGTTTCGTGTATCAGACTTGCGAAAATTTTGATGGTTTCTCAACCATTCCTTAACTTCAAATTCCCATATCTCGCGAACGGATTGACGAGCTCGAGAAATTCCTCTTGCATCTGAAAGTATAAACTCGCCCGATTACAAAGGTATGTGTATTTTTCCCCTAGGTCTTTGTAGTTATTGGTTTCGGGTATCAGACTTGCGAAAATTTTGATGGTTTCTCAACCATTACTTAACTTCAAACTCCCATATCTCGCGAACGGTTTGACGAGCTCGAGAAATTCCTGTTGCATCTGAAAGTATAAACTCGCCCGATTACAAAGGTATGTGTATTTTTCCCCTAGGGCTTTGTAGTTATTGGTTTCGAGAATCAGACTTGCGAAAATTTTGATGGTTTCTCAACCATTCCTTACCTTCAAACTCCCATATCTCGCGAACGGATTGACGAACTCGAGAAATTCTGTTGCATCTGAAACCAGAAACTTGCCCGATTACAATGGTGTGTGTACTTTTCCCCTAGGCCGTTCCAGTTATTGGTTTCGAGTATCAGACTTGCGAAAATTTTGATGGTTTCTCAACCATTCCTTAACTTCAAACTCCGATACCTCGCGAACGGATTGACGAACTCGAGAAATTCTGGTGCATCTGAAACCAGAAACTTGCCCGATTACAATGGTGTGTGTACTTTTCCCCTAGGCCGTTCCAGTTATTGGTTTCGAGTATCAGACTTGCGAAAATTTTGATGGTTTCTCAACCATTCCTTAACTTCAAACTCCCATATCTCGCGAACGGATTGACGAGCTCGAGAAATTCCTCTTGCATCTGAAAGTATAAACTTGCCCGATTACAGAGGTATGTGTATTTTTCCCCTAGGTCTTTGTAGTTATTGGTTTCGAGTATCAGACTTGCGAATATTTTGATGGTTTCTCAAGCATTCCTTAATTTCAAACTCCCATATCTCGCGAACGAATTGACGAACTCGAGAAATTCCTGTTGCATCTGAAAGTAGAAACTCGCCCGGTTACAACGGTATGTCTATTTTTGCCATAGGCCATAGTTGTTATTGGTTTCGAGTATCAGACTTGCGAAAATTTTGATGGTTTCTCAAGCATTCCTTAACTTCAAACTACCATATCTCGCGAATGGATTGACGAACTCGATTATTTCCTATTGCATCTGAAAGTAGAAAGTCGACCGATTACAATGGTGTGTGTACTTTTCCCCCAGGTCACTCCAGTTATTCGTTTCTAGCATCAGAATTGCGAAAATTTTGATGGTTTCTCAACCATTCCTTAACTTCAAACTCCCATATATCGCGAACGGATTGACGTGCTCGAGAAATTCCTGTTGCATCTGAAAGTAGAAACTCGCCCGATTACAAAGGTATGTGTATTTTTCCCCTAGGCCTTTGTAGTTATTGGTTTCGAGTATCAGACTTGGGAAAATTTTGATGGTTTCTCAAGCATTCCTTAACTTCAAACTCCCATATCTCGCGAATGGATTGACGAACTCGATTATTTCCTGTTGCATCTTAAAGTAGAAAGTCGACCGATTACAATGTTGTGTGTACTTTTCCCCTACGTCATTCCAGTTATTCGTTTCTAGCATCTGAATTGCGAGAATTTTGATGGTTTCTCAACCATTCCTTAACTTCAAACTCCCATATCTCGCGAACGGATTGACGAACTCGAGAAATTCCTGTTGCATCTGAAAGTAGAAACTCGTCTGATTACAACGGTATGTGTATTTTTGCCCTAGGCCATAGCAGTTATTGGTTTCGAGTATCAGACTTGCGAAAATTTTTATGGTTTCTCAACCATTCCTTAACTCCAAACTCCCATATTTCGCGAACGGATTGACGAATCCGAAAAATTTCTGTTGCATCTGAAAATAGGAACTCTCCCGACTACAACGCTATGTTTATTTTTCCCCTAGGCCATTGTAGTTATTGGTTTTGAGTATCAGACTTGCGAAAATTTTGATGGTTTCCACAACCATTCCTTAACTTCAAACTCCCATATCTCGCGAACGGATTGAAGAACTCGAGAAATTCCTGTTGCATCTGAAGGTAGAAACTCGCCCGATTTCAAAGGTATGTGTATTTTTGCCCTAGGCCATTCCAGTTATTGGTTTCGAGTATCAGACCAGCGAAAGTTTTGATGGTTTCTCAACCATTCCTTACCTTCAAACACCCATATCTCGCGAACGGAATGACGAACTCGAGAAATTCCTGTTGTATCTGAAAGTAGAAACTCGCCCGATTACAATGGTGTGTGTACTTTTCCCCTAGGCCATTCCAGTTATTGGTTTCGAGTATCAGACTTGCGAAAATTTTGATGGTTTCTCAACCATTCCTTACCTTCAAACACCCATATCTCGCGAACGGAATGACGAACTCGAGAAATTCCTGTTGTATCTGAAAGTAGAAACTCGCCCGATTACAATGGTGTGTGTAGTTTTCCCCTAGGCCTTTCCAGTTATTGGTTTCGAGTATCAGACTTGCGAGAATTTTGATGGCTTCTCAACCATTCCTTAACTTCAAACTCCCATATCTCGCGAACGGATTGACGAACTCGAGAAATTCCTGTTGTATCTGAAAGTAGAAACTCGCCCGATTACAAAGGTATGTGTATTTTCCCCTAGGCCATAGTAGTTATTGGTTTCGAGTATCAGACTTGCGAAAATTATGATGGTCTCTCAACCATTCCCTAACTTCAAACTCCCATATCTCGCGAACGGATTGACGAACTCGAGGATTTCCTGTTGCATCTCAAAGTAGAAACTCACCCCATTACAATGGAGTGTGTACTTTTCTCCTAGGACAGTCGAGTTATTGGTTTCGAGTATCAGACTTGCGAAAATTGTGATGGTTTCTCAACCATTCCTTAATTTCAAACTCCCATATCTCGCGAACGGATTGACGAACACGAAAAATTCCGGTTGCATCTGGAAAAAGAAACTCTCCCGATTACAACGTTATGTGTATTTTTCCCCTAAGCCTTTGTAGTTATTGGTTTCGAGTATCAGACTTGCGAAAATTTTGAACTACGGAGAAACGGAGAAATAAATGGAGAAACGAAGGAATAAACGGAGAAACGAACTAAGAAACGGAGAAACGAAGAAATAAACGGACAAACGGAGAAAGAAACGGAGAAACGAAGAAAGAAACGCAGAAACGCAGAAATAAATGGAGAAACGAAGAAATAAACGGAGAAACGTAGAATGAAACGGAGAAACGAAGAAAGAAACGGAGAAACGTACAAAGAAACGGAGAAACGGAGAATCGGAGAAATAAATGGAGAAACGAAGAAATAAACGGAGAAACGGAGAAATAAATGGAGAAACGAAGAAATAAACGGAGAAACAAACAAACAAACGGAGAAACGAAGAAAGAAACGGAGAAACGAACAAAGAAACGGAGAAACGTAGAAACGAAGAAAGAAACGGAGAAACGAAGAAAGAAACGGAGAAACGGAGAAATAAATGGAGAAACGAAGAAATAAACGGAGAAACGAAGAAAGAAACGGAGAAACGAAGTAAGAAACGGAGAAACGAAGAAAGAAACGGAGAAACGAAGAAAGAAACTGAGAAACGAAGAAAGAAACGGAGAATCGGAGAAATAAATGGAGAAACCAAGAAGTAGACCGAGAAACGGAGAAACGAACAAAGAAACGGAGAAACGAAGAAAGAAACGGAGAAACGGACAAAGAAACGGAGAAACGGACAAAGAAACGGAGAAACGAACAAAGAAACGGAGAAACGAGGAGAGAAACGGAGAAAGGAACAAAGAAACGGAGAAACGAAGAAAGAAACGGAGACGCAGAATGAAACGAAGAAACGAAGAAAGAAACGGAGACGCAGAATGAAACGAAGAAACGAAGAAAGAAACTGAGAAACAAAGAAAGAAACGGAGAATAGGAGAAATAAATGGAGAAACGAAGAAATATACCGAGAAACGGAGAAAGAAACGGAGAAACGAACAAAGAAACGGAGACACGAAGAAAGAATCGGAGAAACGGAGAAATAAATGGAGAAACGAAGAAATAAACGGAGAAACGAAGAAAGAAACGGAGTAACGAAGAAAGAAACGGAGAAACGAACAAAGAAACGGAGAAACGAACAAAGAATCGGAGAAACGGAGAAATAAATGGAGAAACGAAGAAATAAACGGAGAAACAAAGAACGAAACGGAGAAACAAACAAAGAAACGGAGAAACGAAGAAAGAAGCGGAGAAACGAACAAAGAAACGGTGAAACGTTCCTCCGTTTGTCCGTTTCTCGGTTTCTCTGTTTCTCCGTTTCTCCGTTTCTCCGTTTCTCCGTTTCTCCGTTTCTACGTTTCTACGTTTCTCGGTTTCTCCGTTTCTCCGTATCTCCGTTTCTCCGTTTCTCGGTTTCTCCGCTTCTCCGTCTCTCGGTTTCTCCGTTTCTCGGTTTCTCCGTTTCTCCATTTCTCCGTTTCACGGTTTTTCTGTTTCTCCGTTTCTCCGTTTCTCCGCTTCTCCGCTTCACCGTTTTTTGTTCGTTTCTCCATTTATTTCTCCGATTCTCCGTTTCATTCTTCGTTTCTCCGTTTCTTTCTTCGTTCCTTTCTTTGTTTCTCCGTTTCTTTGTTCGTTTCTGCGTTTATTTCTTCATTTCTCCATTTATTTCTCCGATTCTCCGTTTCTTTCTCCGTTTCTCCGTTTATTTGTTCGTTTCTCCATTTATTTCTCCGTTTCTCCGTTTCTTTGTCCGTTTCTCCGTTTCTTTCTTCGTTTCTCCGTTTCTTTGTTCGTTTCTCCGTTTCTCGGTCTACTTCTTGGTTTCTCCATTTATTTCTCCGATTCTCCGTTTCTTTCTTCGTTTCTCAGTTTCTTTCTTCGTTTCTCCGTTTCTTTCTTCGTTTCTCCGTTTCTTACTTCGTTTCTCCGTTTCTTTCTTCGTTTCTCCGTTTATTTCTTCGTTTCTCCATTTATTTCTCCGTTTCTCCGTTTCTTTGTTCGTTTCTCCGTTTCTTTGTTCGAATCTTCGTTTCTCTGTTCGTTTCTCTATTTCTTTGTTCGTTTCTACGTTTCTTTGTTCGCTTCTTTGTTCGTTTCTCCGTTTCTTTGTTCCTTTCACCGTGTCTATGTTCGTTTCTCCGTTTCTTTGTTCGTTTCTCCGTTTCTTTGTTCGTTTCTCCGTTTTTTTCTCCGTTTCTAGGTTTATTTCTTCGTTCCTTCATTTATTTCTCCGATTCTCCGTTTCTTTCTTCGTTTCTCCGTTTTTTTCTTCGTTTCTTCGTTTCATTCTTCGTTTCTGCGTTTCTTTGTTCGTTTCTCCGTTCCTTTCTTCGTTTCTCCGTTTATTTCTTCGTTTCTCCACTTATTTCTCCGTTTCTCCGTTTTTTTGTTCGTTTCTCCGTTTCTTTGTTCGTTTCTCCGTTTCTTCGTTTCATTCTTCGTTTCTGCGTTTCTTTCTTCGTTCCTCCATTTCTTTCATCTATTCTCCGTTTATTTCTTCGTTTCTCCATTTATTTCTCCGTTTCTCCGTTTCTTTGCCCGTTTCTCCGTTTCTTTGTTCATTTCTCCGTTTCTTTCTCCGTTTCTCCGTTTCATTCTTCGTTCGTCCGTTTCTTTATTCGTTCCTCTGTTTATTTCTTCGTTTCTCCATTTATTTCTCCGTTTCTCCGTTTCTTTGCTCGTTTCTCCGTTTCTTTCTCGTTTCCCCGTTTCTTTGTTCGTTTCTCCGTTTCTTCGTTTCTTTGTTCGTTTCTCCGTTTCTTTGTTCGTTTCTCCGTTTCTTTGTCCGTTTCTCCGTTTCTTTGTTCGTTTCTCCGTTTCTTTGTTCGTTTCTCCGTTTCTTTCATCGTTTTTCCGTTTCTTTCTTCGTTTGTCCGTTTCTTTGTTCGTTTCTCTGTTTGTTTCTTCGTTTCTCCATTTATTTCTCCGTTTCTCCGTTTCTTTGTTCGTTTCTCCGTTTCTTTGTTCGTTTCTCCGTTTCTTTCTTCGTTTCTCCGTTTCTTTGTTCGTTTCTCCGTTTCCTCGTTTCTTTGTTCGTTTCTCCGTTTCTTTCTTCGTTTCTTCGTGTCTTTCTTCGCTTCTCCGTTTATTTCTTCGTTTCTCCATTTATTTCTCCGTTTCTCCGTTTCTTTGTTCGTTTCTCCGTTTCTTTCTTCGTTTCTCCGTTTCTTTGTTCGTTTCTCCGTTTCCTCGTTTCTTTGTTCGTTTCTCCGTTTCTTTCTTCGTTTCTTCGTGTCTTTCTTCGCTTCTCCGTTTCTTTCTTCGTTTCTCCGTTTCTTTCTTCGTTTCTCCGTTTCTTGCTTCGTTTCTTCGTTTCTCTGTTTCTCCGTTTCTCCGTTTCTCCGTTTCTCCGTTTCTCCGTTTAGATTAAATGATTATAATAATTTTGATCGTACTTCAAGGTAAAGAGATGTTTCTTAAAGTTTTAAAACATGGAAAGTAATAATTGTCTATGAGATTTATCAATTTAACATTTGATTAATACTTGAAGAATAGAAATTTTTGGTATTTTCCTGATACCAAAGGTTGAAATTCAGGCATAAATTTTAGAAAATGTTTGATTTTGGGACTCTTGGTGTCTGTGTAGGATATGCGAGGAAGTGGCACGATTTCGCGGATTCTTAGAATTGACGTCAAATTCCAAGATTTTCCGCGAATCGAAATTTTGTTGTACTTTCGAACGAATTTCTGAATCATGGATCCCGATTTTCTTTGTATCAGGAGAACATGATAGTTGAGAACATATAGTTTTAAGTAGTTTTAGCAGTTTGATAGGATCGGGTTAAAGAAATGGAAACAAATAATGGACAAAAATAAAGTTTCTGCAGTCAGTGAAATTGATTTTATTTCAATATATCAATTGAACTTGTTGAAAGTACTGTACCGTAAAGTACTCTACTGTGCCGTAAAAATTACTATTCTAAACTCGCAGCCGATTAGCTCGGTACTACCCACGACGAATAATTACTGTTCGTCGCGAGTAATACCGATTACCAGGTCTCACCACGTGTGGGTAGCTGCGAGCGGAGACCCGGAGAGAGATAGATGGAATCAAAGTTCCATCGATCTCCCTCGACACCCGATACAAACGAAGATACTAAACCAAAGAGATGGACGGAATCAATGTTCCTTCGATCTCCTCGTTTAGTTCTGCTAAGCAATTACATTATGGAAAAATTAGGCAAAATTGGAAAAGACGCGACACGAACCGTGCAGTTGGTCCTACTAGGTCGGTCCCGTTTCCCCTCAGTGGGCCCGATTAAAGAGGAAATGCACGACGCCGTCCACTCATATAGAGTGCCCCGTTTCTCCCAACTCCGCGTCAGGAACCACGCAAAGCGTGGACCTGACTCACGGAGGATGACGAAGAGAGGGTCTTATGGCACAGGGCTTCCACAGGGACCGATGCGAACACCTGCCCCTGTGGTCGCAGCATGTTCTCTCTGGAAGCGGACGCACCAGAAGAGACGGCGATCGACCGTTCGGACCACCTACACGGCCGGTCACTTGCTTATGCAACAAGCAGTGATGACCGGGCTGAGGAACGAGGAAGCGAGCAAAAATAAGCTAAAGATTGGATAATTGCTTGACAGATAACAGATATTTGTACACGGTGGCCTTAAAATTAACTTATTCCAAGCTTAACTAAAGATCCCACGGCGATTGCGACGATAGTGTCCTCTTCGTTCTTCGTTCTTTGTTCTTCGTTCTTCGTTCTTCGTTCTTCGTTCTTCGTTCTTCGTTCTTCGTTCTTCGTTCTCCGGTGTGCCTACCTAAGAGAAACCTAAAGTCAAGGCATGATAAAAAAATGATAGAAAATAGAAATGAAGTTGGTTAGTGATTAAATACAGTCATTCAGTAACAAAGGAAATAAAGGCAAGAATGACAAAAAAATAAACATGGAAAAACAAGTACAAAGTAAAATCAGAGAACAAATAAAATAAATTACAGAAAGAAACAATTAAAAACCAAAGAAAGGATTGAGAGAATGGTCGCCAGTACTGACCACCGCCTACTGGCGGCCAGTACCGGTCACCAAGGTGGGGGTCCCCCTTCCATAAACCTAAAACGAAGAGATCCATCCATCTCCGAGGCTCCAGGAAGAATGAAATTTTAAACAACCGGGGGCTCCTTATATACCCTCCGTAAGGTGACTTACCGGTTCTTCCATTGTCTTTGTTCGATCTAATCGAAATTTTCGAAGGCGAACGGTTTCGGTGAATGTTTGTTCATTTCCGCGATTGTTACTAACATTTATGCATGTTTCCAATATTGATCGAACAATGTGCATCTTATTTATGTATTGCAATTAATTAAGAAACTTATAGAAATTGATTTTGATCGAGACTCGATGTTAAAACGTGTTTCGTAAAGTTTTAAAGCATGGAAAGTACAATTGCTCATTAAATGCATTAAGTTAACATTTGTTTCATTCTTATAATTTACACAATACGCGTAGAAGTTGTGTTTTTTACATAAAAGTGCCGAAATTCAATTAATCGCTTTTTTAGATAGAAAAATCATCGCGATGAAGACTTGTGAATCGATAATCGATACCTGTAGCCTTGAAAATGTCAGTTGGATCTCAGCGAAAAATTCCTTCGCGAACAAAGAATATTTCAACGAAATGATATTTTAAGCCATTATTTATACTAGAACATTGTTAATAATTGTTTAATCTACAGTCCTACGACGGTTGATAATAAATATGATAAATAAACATCGAGATATTGCGAAATCTTCGAAGGCGGACGGTTTCGGTTAATGTTTGTTCATTTCCGCGATTGTTATTAACATTTATGCATGTTCCCAATATTGATCGAACAATATGCATCTTATTTAGGTATCATAAATCATTAGTTAGTTTTCAGAAATTAATTGATTTCGAAAATGAAAGCAAAATATTGATATTCATATATTTCTCGATTTGCAACCTAAATTAATCTTTATAAGCAAATTATTCATTTACAATGCAAAAGAAAATGCATTTTGTAACATTCATATTCCCAACTTTTACAGTGCAAACCATTAATTAGTTTACAAATGTTAATTTTCATAAAAAATGGAGAAATATATGTATACCAAACTCTTCGTTAAATTTTCCGATAAAATTTAATTCACATACTGTAACATAAAAGTTCGGAACGTGGAAAAATGTTTCTAACATTCGCCTAGAGACATAAACATTCGCTAAAGCAATTCGCCTTCCCAGATTTCGCAATATCTTGATGTTTGTTTATCATAATTATTAACAACCGTCGTAGGACCGTAGATTAAACAATTATTAACAATGTCCTAGTATAATTAATGGCTTAAAATATCATTTCGTTGAAATATTCTTTGTTCGCGATGGAATTGTTCTTATTGAGATCAAACCGACATTGTCAAGGCTGGAAATGTTTATCGATACACAAACGTCTATCACGATGGTTTTTCTATCTAGAAAAGCGATTACTTGAATTTCGACGCTTTTACATCAAGAATACAGCTTCCACGCATAATCCGAAAATTATAAGAACGAAACAAATGTTAAATTAATGTATCTAATAAACAATTGTTACTTTCCATGCTTTGAAACATTAAGAAACACGTTTATACCTCGAATCTCGGTCAAAATTAATTGCTGTAGGCGAATCAATCATATTTAATGCATAAATAAGATGCATATTGTAAGATAAATGTTCGGAACATGTATAAATGTTAGTAACAATCGCGGAAATGAACAAACATTCACCGAAACCGTTCGCCTTCATAGATTTTGCAATATCTTGATGTTTATTTATCATAATCATTAACAACCGTCGTTGGACCATAGTTTAAACAATTATTAACAATGTCCTAGTATAAATAATGGCTTAAAATATCATTTCGTTAAAATATTCTTTGTTCACGAAGGAATTTTTCGTTGAGATCCAACTGATATTCTCAATGTTACAGGTATCGATGATCGATTCACAAGTGTTCATCACGATAATTTTTCTATTTAGAAAAGCGATTAATTGAATTGTGACACTTTTAAGTAAAAAATGCAACTTCTGCACGTATTGTGTAAATTATAAGAATTAAATAAATGTTAAATTAATGTACCAAATAGACAATTACTACTTTCTATGCATTAAATCTTTACGAAACACGTTTTCACTTCGAATCTCGATCAAAATCAATTTCTATAAGTTACTTAATCATTTGTAATGCATAGATAAGATGTACATTGTTCGATTAATATTGGGAGCACGCGAAAAAGTTAATAACAATCGCATATAGGAAGAAACATTCACAGAAACCGTTCGCCTTCGCAGATTTTGCAATATCTTGATGTTTATTTATCATAATTATTAATAACCATCGTAGGACCGTAGTTTGAACAATTATTAACTATTTCCTAGTATAAATAATGGCTTAAGATATCATTTCGTTGAAATATTCTTTGTTCGCGAAGGAATTTTTCGCTGAGATCCAACTGACATTTTCAAGGCTACAGGTATCGATTATCGATTCACAAGTCTTCATCGCGATGATTTTTCTATCTAAAAAAGCGATTAATTGAATTTCGGCACTTTTATGTAAAAAATACCACTTCTACGCGTATTGTGTAAATTATAAGAATTAAACAAATGTTAAATTAATGTATTTAATGAACAATTGTTACTTTCCATGCTTTAAAACTTTACGAAACACGTTTTAACATCGAGTCTAGATCAAAATCAATTTCTATAAGTTTCTTAATTAATTGCAATACATAAATAAGATGCACATTGTTCGATCAATATTGGAAACATGCATAAATGTTAGTAACAATCGCGGAAATGAACAAACATTCACCGAAACCGTTCGCCTTCGAAGATTTCGATTAGATCGAACAAAGACAACGGAAGAAACGGTAAGTCACCTTGGGGAGGGTATATAAGGAGCCCCCGGTTGTTTAAAATTTCATTGTTCCCGAAGCCTCCGAGGTGGACGCATCTCTTCGTTTTAGGTTTATGGAAGGGGGATCCCTCACCATGGTAACCGGTACTGGCCGCCGGTAAGCGGTGGTCAGTACTGGCGACCACTCTCTCAATCCTTTCTTTTTTTTTCTAACTGTTTCTTTGTCTAATTCGTTACATTTGTACTCTGATTTTAATTTCTACTTGTTTTGACATGTTTATTTTTTTCCACTAACCAAATTCATTTCTATTTTCTATTATGCCATGACTTTAGGTTTCTCTTAGGTTTCTCTTAGATACATTCTCTTAGATGTATCGAAAAACGAAGAACGAAGAACGAAGAGGACTGATGTATTGCATCCTCCGCGGGACTGTTAATTCTAAGTATAGACTAAGTTAGTTTTAAGGTTACCATGTACGAGTATCTGTGATCTGCCGAGCAATTATCCAATCTTTAACTTCTTTTTGCTCGCTTGCTCGTACCTCAGTCCGGCCACCTCTGCTTGTTGCATAAGCAAGTGACCGGCCGTGGAGGTGGACCAAACGCTCGATCGCTGTCTCTTCTGGTGCGTCCGCTTTGAGAGAGAATATCCTGCGAACACAGGGGCAGGTGTTCGCACCGGTCCCTGCGGAAGTCCTTGTGCCACAAGACCCTCTCTTTGTCATCCTCCGTGAGTCAGGTCCACGCTTTGCGTGGTTCCTGACGCGGAGTTGGGAGAAACGGGGCACTCTATATGAGTGGACGGCGTCGTGCATTTCCTCTTTAATCGGGCCCACTGAGGGGAAACGGGACCGACCTAGTAGGAGCAACTCCACGGTTCGTGTCGCGTCTTTTCCAATTTTGCCTAATTTTTCCATAATGTAATTGCTCGGCAGAATTAAACGAGGAGATCAAAGGAACATTGATTCCGTCCATCTCTGCAGTTAGAATAAGTTAGTTTTAAGGCTGTGATCTGCCAAGCAATTATCCAATCTTTAGCTTAATTTTGCTCGCTTCCTCGTTCCTCGGTCCGGTCACCACTGCTTCTTGTACAAGCAAGTGGCCGGCCGTGTAAGTAGTCCGAACGGTCTATCGCCGTCTCTTCCGGTGTGTCCGCTTCCAGAGGGGGCATGTTGCGACCACAGGAGCAGGCATTTTTGCCGGGCCCTGCGAAAGTCTCCAAAATAAGACCCTCTCGTCGTAAAGATCGAGAAACGGGGCACTCCTCTAGGGGAGTGGTAGGCGTCGTTCGTTATCTCTGGAATCGGAACCACGGAGAGGAAACGGGATAGACCTAGTAGGACCAAATGCACGGTTCGTGTCGCGTCTTTCCCAATTTTGCCTAATTTTTCCATAATGTAATTGCTTGGCAGAACTAAACAAGGAGATCGAAGGAAAATTGATTCTTTCCATCTCTTTGGCTTAGTACCTTCGTTTGTATCGCGTGTCGAACTTTGATTCCATCTGTCTTTCTCCGGGTCTCCGCTCGCAGCAACCTCCACGTGGTGAGACCTGGCATTCGCTATTACTCGCGACGAAGTATCACTTACCGCGAGTAACGCCGAGCTAATTGACTGCGAACTTAGAATAATTATTTAAGATGTGAGAACAAGTAGAAAACAAGATTTTTGTAAGGCGTGTGCAACAGGAATTTCTCGAGTTCGTCAATCCGTTCGCGAGATGTGGGAGTTTGAAGTTAAGGAATTGTTGAGAAACGATCAAAATATC
Source organism: Ptiloglossa arizonensis (assembly GCF_051014685.1). Classification (NCBI taxonomy): domain Eukaryota; kingdom Metazoa; phylum Arthropoda; class Insecta; order Hymenoptera; family Colletidae; genus Ptiloglossa; species Ptiloglossa arizonensis. The sequence goes on from NW_027478662.1 coordinate 299,716, forward strand.
GCAAGTCTGATACTCGAAACCAATAACTACAAAGGCCTACGGCAAAAATACACATACCTTTGTAATCGGGCGAGTTTCAACTTTCAGATGCAACAGGAATTTCTCGAGTTCGTCATTCCGTTCGCGAGACATGGGAGTTTGAAGTTAAGGAATGGTTGAGAAACCATCAAAATTTTCGCAATTCTGATACTCGAAACCAATAACTGGAATGGCCTACGGGAAAAGTACATACACCATTGTAATCGTGCGAGTTTCTACTTTCAGATGCAACAGGAATTTCTCGAGTTCGTCATTCCGTTCGCGAGATATGGGAGTTTGAAGTTAAGGAATGGTTGAAAAACCATCAAAATTTTCGCAAGTCTGATACTCGAAACCAATAACTACAAAGGCATAGGGGAAAAATGCACATACCTTTGTAATCGGGCGAGTTTCCACTTTCAGATGCAACAGGAATTTCTCGAGTTCGTCATTCCGTTCGCGAGATATAGGAGTTTGAAGTTAAGGAATGGTTGAGGAACCATCAAAACTTTCGCAATTCTGATGCTAGAAACCAATAACTACAAAGGCATAGGGGAAAAATGAACACACCATTGTAATCGTGCGAGTATCCACTTTCAGATGCAACAGGAATTTCTCGAGTTCGTCATTCCGTTCGCGAGATATGGGAGTTTGAAGTTAAGGAATGGTTGAGATACCATCAAAATTTTCGCAATTCTGATGCTAGAAACCAATAACTACAATGGCGTAGGGGAGAAATACACATACCGTTGTAAACGGGCGAGTTTCTGCTCTCAGATGCAATAGGAATTTCTCGAGTTCGTCAATCCGTTCGCGAGATATGGTAGTTTGAAGTTATGGAATGCTTGAGAAACCATCAAAATTTTCGCAGGTCTGATACTCGAAACCAATAACTACTATGGCCTAGGCCAAAAATGCACATACCGTTGAAATCGGGCGAGTTTCTGCTTTCAGATGCAACAGGAAATTCTCGAGATCGTCAATCCGTTCGCGAGATATCGTAGTTTGAAGTTAAGGAATGGTTGAGAAACCATCAAGATTTTCGCAAGTCTGATACTCGAAACCAATAACTACAATGGCCTAGGGGAAAAATACACATACCTTTGTAATCGGGCGAGTTTCCACTTTCAGATGCAACAGGAATTTCTCGAGTTCGTGATTCCGTTCGCGAGATATGGGAGTTTGAAGTTAAGGAATGGTTGAGATACCATCAAAATTTTCGCAATTCTGATGCTAGAAACCAATAACTACAATGGCGTAGGGGAGAAATACACATACCGTTGTAATCGGGCGAGTTTCTGCTTTCAGATGCAATAGGAATTTCTCGAGTTCGTCAATCCGTTCGCGAGATATGGTAGTTTGAAGTTATGGAATGCTTGAGAAACCATCAAAATTTTCGCAGGTCTGATACTCGAAACCAATAACTACTATGGCCTAGGCCAAAAATGCACATACCGTTGAAATCGGGCGAGTTTCTGCTTTCAGATGCAACAGGAAATTCTCGAGATCGTCAATCCGTTCGCGACATATCGTAGTTTGAAGTTAAGGAATGGTTGAGAAACCATCAAGATTTTCGCAAGTCTGATACTCGAAACCAATAACTACAATGGCCTAGGGGAAAAATACACATACCTTTGTAATCGGGCGAGTTTCCACTTTCAGATGCAACAGGAATTTCTCGAGTTCGTGATTCCGTTCGCGAGATATGGGAGTTTGAAGTTAAGGAATGGTTGAGAAACCATCAAAATTTTCGCTGGTCTGATACTCGAAACCAATAACTGGAATGGCCTAGGGGAAAAGTACACACACCATTGTAATCGTGCGAGTTTCTACTTTCAGATGCAACAGGAATTTCTCGAGTTCGTCAATCCGTTCGCGTGATATGGTAGTTTGAATTTAAGGAATGGTTGGGAAACCATCAAGATTTTCGCAAGTCTGATACTTGAAACCAATAACTACAATGTCCTAGGGGAAAAATGCGCATACCTTTGTAATCGGGCGAGTTTCCACTTTCAGATGCAACAGGAACTTCTCGAGTTCGTCATTCCGTTCGAGAGATATGGGAGTTTGAAGTTAAGGAATGGTTCAGAAACCATCAAAATTTTCGCAATTCTGGTACTCGAAACCAATAACTGGAATGGCCTAGGGGAAAATTACACATACCGTTGAAATCGGGCGAGTTTCTGCTTTCAGATGCAACAGGAATTTCTCGAGTTCGTCAATCCGTTCGCGAGATATGGGAGTTTGAAGTTAAGGAATGGTTGAGAAACCTTCAAAATTTTCGCTGGTCTGATACTCGAAACCAATAACTGGAATGGCCTAGGTCAAAAATACACATACCGTTGTAATCGGGCGAGTTTCTGCTTTCAGATGCAATAGGAAATTCTCGAGTTCGTCAATCCGTTCGCGAGATATGGTAGTTTGAATTTAAGGAATGGTTGAGACACCATCAAAATTTTCGCAAGTCTGATACTCGAAACCAATAACTACAATGGCCTAGGGGAAAAATACACATACGGTTGTAATCGGGCGAGTTTCTGCTGTCAGATGCAACAGGAATTTCTCGAGTTCGTCATTCCGTTCGAGAGATATGGGAGTTTGAAGTTAAGGAATGGTTCAGAAGCCATCAAGATTTTCGCAATTCTGACGTTAGAAACCAATAACTACAAAGGCATAGGGGAAAAATGCACATACCTTCGTAATCGGGCGAGTTTCCACTTTCAGATGCATCAGGAATTTCTCGAGTGCGTCATTCCGTTCGCGAGATATGGGAGTCTGAAGTTAAGGAATGGTTGAGAAACCATCAAAATTTTCGCAATTCTGATACTCGAAACCAATAACTGGAATTGCCTACGGGAAAAGTACATACACCATTGTAATCGTGCGAGTTTCTACTTTCAGATGCAACAGGAATTTCTCGAGTTCGTCATTCCGTTCGCGAGATATGGGAGTTTGAAGTTAAGGAATGGTTGAAAAACCATCAAAATTTTCGCAAGTCTGATACTCGAAACCAATAACTACAAAGGCATAGGGGAAAAATGCACATACCTTTGTAATCGGGCCAGTTTCCACTTTCAGATGCAACAGGAATTTCTCGAGTTCGTCAATCCGTTCGCGAGATATGGGAGTTTGAAGTTATGGAACGGTTGGGACACCATCAAAATTTTCGCAATTCTGATACTAGAAACCAATAACTACAATGGCCTAGGGGAAAAATACACACACCATTGTAATCGTGCGAGTTTCTACTTTCAGATGCAACAGGAACTTCTCGAGTTCGTCAATCCGTTCGCGAGATATGGTAGTTTGAATTTAAGGAAAGGTTGGGAAACCATCAAGATTTTCGCAAGTCTGATACTCGAAACCAATAACTACAATGGCCTAGGGGAAAAATGCACATACCTTTGTAATCGGGCGAGTTTGCACTTTCAGATGCAACAGGAATTTCTCGAGTTCGTCATTCCGTTCGCGAGATATGGGAGTTTGAAATTAAGGAATGGTTGAGAAACCATCAAAACTTTCGCTGGTCTGATACTCGAAACCAATAACTACAAAGGCCTAGGGGAAACATACACATACCTTTGTAATCGGGCGAGTTTCTGCTTTCAGATGCAACAGGCATTTCTCGAGTTCGTCAATCCGTTCACGAGATATGGGAGTTTGCAGTTATGGAATGCTTGAGAAACCATCAAAATTTTCGCAAGTCTGATACTCGAAACCAATAACTACTATGGCCTAGGGCAAAAATGCACATACCGTTGAAATCGGGCGAGTTTCTGCTTTCAGATGCAACAGGAATTTCTCGAGTTCGTCAATCCGTTCGCGAAACATGGGAGTTTGAAGTTAAGTAATGGTTGAGAAACCATCAAAATTTTCGCAATTCTGATACTCGAAACCAATAACTGGAATGGCCTAGGGGAAAAGTACACACACCATTGTAATCCTGCGAGTTTCTACTTTCAGATGCAACAGGAATTTCTCGAGTTCGTCAATCCGTTCGCGTGATATGGTAGTTTGAATTTAAGGAATGGTTGGGAAACCATCAAGATTTTCGCAAGTCTGATACTTGAAACCAATAACTACAATGTCCTGGGGGAAAAATGCGCATACCTTTGTAATCGGGCGAGTTTCCACTTTCAGATGCAACAGGAACTTCTCGAGTTCGTCATTCCGTTCGAGAGATATGGGAGTTTGAAGTTAAGGAATGGTTCAGAAACCATCAAAATTTTCGCAATTCTGGTACACGAAACCAATAACTGGAATGGCCTAGGTGAAAATTACACATACCGTTGAAATCGGGCGAGTTTCTGCTTTCAGATGCAACAGGAATTTCTCGAGTTCGTCAATCCGTTCGCGAGATATGGGAGTTTGAAGTTAAGGAATGGTTGAGAAATCTTCAAAATTTTCGCTGGTCTGATACTCGAAACCAATAACTGGAATGGCCTAGGTCAAAAATACACATTCCGTTGTAATCGGGCGAGATTCTGCTTTCAGATGCAATAGGAAATTCTCGAGTTCGTCAATCCGTTCGCGAGATATGGTAGTTTGAATTTAAGGAATGGTTGAGACACCATCAAAATTTTCGCAAGTCTGATTCTCGAAACCAATAACTACAATGGCCTAGGGGAAAAATACAAATACCGTTGTAATCGGGCGAGTTTCTGCTGTCAGATGCAACAGGAATTTCTCGAGTTCGTCAATCCGTTCGCGAGATATGGGAGTTTGAAGTTAAGGAATGGTTGAGATACCATCAAAATTTTCGCAATTCTGATGCTAGAAACCAATAACTACTATGGCCTAGGGCAAAAATGCACATACCGTTGAAATTGGGCGAGTTTCTGCTTTCAGATGCAACAGGAATTTCTCGAGTTCGTCATTCTGTTCGAGAGATATGGGAGTTTGAAGTTAAGGAATGGTTCAGAAACCATCAAGATTTTCGCAATTCTGACGTTAGAAACCAATAACTACAAAGGCATAGGGGAAAAATGCACATACCGTTGTAGTCGGGCGAGTTTCTGCTTTCAGATGCAACAGGAATTTCTCGAGTTCGTCAATCCGTTCGCGAGATATGGGAGTTTGAAGTTAAGGAATGGTTGAAAAACCATCAAAATTTTCGCAAGTCTGATACTCGAAACCAATAACTACAAAGGCATAGGGGAAAAATGCACATACCTTTGTAATCGGGCCAGTTTCCACTTTCAGATGCAACAGGAATTTCTCGAGTTCGTCAATCCGTTCGCGAGATATGGGAGTTTGAAGTTATGGAACGGATGGGACACCATCAAAATTTTCGCAATTCTGATACTAGAAACCAATAACTACAATGGCCTAGGGGAAAAATACACACACCATTGTAATCGTGCGAGTTTCTACTTTCAGATGCAACAGGAATTTCTCGAGTTCGTCAATCCGTTCGCGAGATATGGTAGTTTGAATTTAAGGAATGGTTGGGAAACCATCAAGATTTTCGCAAGTCTGATACTCGAAACCAATAACTACAATGGCCTAGGGGAAAAATGCACATACCTTTGTAATCGGGCGAGTTTGCACTTTCAGATGCAACAGGAATTTCTCGAGTTCGTCATTCCGTTCGCGAGATATGGGAGTTTGAAGTTATGGAACGGTTGAGAAACCATCAAAATTTTCGCTGGTCTGATACTCGAAACCAATAACTACAAAGGCCTAGGGGAAACATACACATACCTTTGTAATCGGGCGAGTTTCTGCTTTCAGATGCAACAGGCATTTCTCGAGTTCGTCAATCTGTTCGCGAGATATGGGAGTTTGAAGTTATGGAATGCTTGAGAAACCATCAAAATTTTCGCAAGTCTGATACTCGAAACCAATAACTACTATGGCCTAGGGCAAAAATGCACATACCGTTGAAATCGGGCGAGTTTCCGCTTTCTGATGCAACAGGAATTTCTCGAGTTCGTCAATCCGTTCGCGAGACATGGGAGTTTGAAGTTAAGTAATGGTTGAGAAACCATCAAAATTTTCGCAATTCTGATACTCGAAACCAATAACTGGAATGGCCTAGGGGAAAAGTACACACACCATTGTAATCGTGCGAGTTTCTACTTTCAGATGCAACAGGAATTTCTCGAGTTCGTCAATCCGTTCGCGAGATATGGTAATTTGAATTTAAGGAATGGTTGTGAAACCATCAAGATTTTTGCAAGTCTGATACTTGAAACCAATAACTACAATGGCCTAGGGGAAAAATGCACATACCTTTGTAATCGGTCGACTTTCCACTTTCAGATGCAACAGGAACTTCTCGAGTTCGTCATTCCGTTCGAGAGATATGGGAGTTTGAAGTTAAGGAATGGTTCAGAAACCATCAAAATTTTCGCAATTCTGATACTCGAAACCAATAACTGGAATGGCCTAGGGGAAAATTACACATACCGTTGAAATCGGGCGAGTTTCTGCTTTCAGATGCAACAGGAATTTCTCGAGTTCGTCATTCCGTTCGCGAGATATGGGAGTTTGAAGTTAAGGAATGGTTGAGAAACCTTCAAAATTTTCGCTGGTCTGATACTCGGAACCAATAACTGGAACGGCCTAGGTCAAAAATACACGTACCGTTGTAATCGGGCGTGTTTCTGCTTTCAGATGCAATAGGAAATTCTCGAGTTCGTCAATACGTTCGCGAGATATGGTAGTTTGAAGTTAAGGAATGGTTGAGAAACCATCAAAATTATTGCAAGTCTGATACCCGAAACCAATAACTACAAAGGCCTAGGGGAAAAATACACGTACCGTTGTAATCGGGCGAGTTTCTGCTTTCAGATGCAATAGGAAATTCTCGAGTTCGTCAATCCGTTCGCGAGATATGGTAGTTTGAAGTTAAGGAATGGTTGAGACACCATCAAAATTTTCGCAAGTCTGATACTCGAAACCAATAACTACAATGGCCTAGGGGAAAAATACACATACCGTTGTAATCGGGCGAGTTTCTGCTGTCAGATGCAACAGGAATTTCTCGAGATCGTCAATCCGTTCGCGAGATATCGTAGTTTGAAGTTAAGGAATGGTTGAGAAACCATCAAGATTTTCGCAAGTCTGATACTCGAAACCAATAACTACAGTGGCCTAGGGGAAAAATACGCATACCTTTGTAATCGGGCGAGTTTCCACTTTCAGATTAAACAGGAATTTCTCGAGTTCGTCATTCCGTTCGCGAGATATGGGAGTTTGAATTTATGGAACGGTTGAGTAACCATCAAAATTTTCGCAATTCTGATACTAGAAACCCATAACTACAATGGCCTTGGGGAAAAATACACATACCGTTGTAATCGGGCGAGTTTCTGCTTTCAGATGCAACAGGAATTTCTCGAGTTCGTCAATCCGTTCGCGAGATATGGGAGTTTGAAGTTATGGAATGCTTGAGAAACCATCAAAATTTTCGCAAGTCTGATACTCGAAACCAATAACTACTATGGCCTAGTGGAAAAATACACGTACCTTTGTAATCGGGCGAGTTTCTGCTTTCAGATGCGACAGGAATTTCTCGCGTTCGTCATTCCGTTCGCGAGATATGGGAGTTTGAAGTTAAGGAATGGTTGAGAAACCATCAAAATTTTCGCTGGTCTGATACTCGAAACCAATAACTACAAAGGCCTAGAGGAAACATACACATACCTTTGTAATCGGGCGAGTTTCTGCTTTCAGATGCAACAGGAATTTCTCGAGTTCGTCAATCCGTTCGCGAGATATGGTAATTTGAATTTAAGGAATGGTTGTGAAACCATCAAGATTTTTGCAAGTCTGATACTTGAAACCAATAACTACAATGGCCTAGGGGAAAAATGCACATACCTTTGTAATCGGTCGACTTTCCACTTTCAGATGCAACAGGAACTTCTCGAGTTCGTCATTCCGTTCGAGAGATATGGGAGTTTGAAGTTAAGGAATGGTTCAGAAACCATCAAAATTTTCGCAATTCTGATACTCGAAACCAATAACTGGAATGGCCTAGGGGAAAATTACACATACCGTTGAAATCGGGCGAGTTTCTGCTTTCAGATGCAACAGGAATTTCTCGAGTTCGTCATTCCGTTCGCGAGATATGGGAGTTTGAAGTTAAGGAATGGTTGAGAAACCTTCAAAATTTTCGCTGGTCTGATACTCGGAACCAATAACTGGAACGGCCTAGGTCAAAAATACACGTACCGTTGTAATCGGGCGTGTTTCTGCTTTCAGATGCAATAGGAAATTCTCGAGTTCGTCAATACGTTCGCGAGATATGGTAGTTTGAAGTTAAGGAATGGTTGAGAAACCATCAAAATTATTGCAAGTCTGATACCCGAAACCAATAACTACAAAGGCCTAGGGGAAAAATACACGTACCGTTGTAATCGGGCGAGTTTCTGCTTTCAGATGCAATAGGAAATTCTCGAGTTCGTCAATCCGTTCGCGAGATATGGTAGTTTGAAGTTAAGGAATGGTTGAGACACCATCAAAATTTTCGCAAGTCTGATACTCGAAACCAATAACTACAATGGCCTAGGGGAAAAATACACATACCGTTGTAATCGGGCGAGTTTCTGCTGTCAGATGCAACAGGAATTTCTCGAGATCGTCAATCCGTTCGCGAGATATCGTAGTTTGAAGTTAAGGAATGGTTGAGAAACCATCAAGATTTTCGCAAGTCTGATACTCGAAACCAATAACTACAGTGGCCTAGGGGAAAAATACGCATACCTTTGTAATCGGGCGAGTTTCCACTTTCAGATTAAACAGGAATTTCTCGAGTTCGTCATTCCGTTCGCGAGATATGGGAGTTTGAATTTATGGAACGGTTGAGTAACCATCAAAATTTTCGCAATTCTGATACTAGAAACCCATAACTACAATGGCCTTGGGGAAAAATACACATACCGTTGTAATCGGGCGAGTTTCTGCTTTCAGATGCAACAGGAATTTCTCGAGTTCGTCAATCCGTTCGCGAGATATGGGAGTTTGAAGTTATGGAATGCTTGAGAAACCATCAAAATTTTCGCAAGTCTGATACTCGAAACCAATAACTACTATGGCCTAGTGGAAAAATACACGTACCTTTGTAATCGGGCGAGTTTCTGCTTTCAGATGCGACAGGAATTTCTCGCGTTCGTCATTCCGTTCGCGAGATATGGGAGTTTGAAGTTAAGGAATGGTTGAGAAACCATCAAAATTTTCGCTGGTCTGATACTCGAAACCAATAACTACAAAGGCCTAGAGGAAACATACACATACCTTTGTAATCGGGCGAGTTTCTGCTTTCAGATGCAACAGGAATTTCTCGAGTTCGTCAATCCGTTCGCGAGATATGGGAGTTTGAAGTTATGGAATGCTTGAGAAACCATCAAAATTTTCGCAAGTCTGATCCTCGAAACCAATAACTACTATGGCCTAGTGGAAAAATACACGTACCTTTGTAATCGGGCGAGTTTCTGCTTTCAGATGCGACAGGAATTTCTCGCGTTCGTCATTCCGTTCGCGAGATATGGGAGTTTGAAGTTAAGGAATGGTTGAGAAACCATCAAAATTTTCGCAAGTCTGATACTCGAAACCAATAACTACTATGGCCTAGGGCATAAATGCACATACCGTTGAAATTGGGCGAGTTTCTGCTTTCAGATGCAACAGGAGATTCTCGAGATCGTCAATCCGTTCGCGAGATATCGTAGTTTGAAGTTAAGGAATGGTTGAGAAACCATCAAGATTTTCGCAAGTCTGATACTCGAAACCAATAACTACAGTGGCCTAGGGGAAAAATACGCATACCTTTGTAATCGGGCGAGTTTCCACTTTCAGATTAAACAGGAATTTCTCGAGTTCGTCATTCCGTTCGCGAGATATGGGAGTTTGAAGTTATGGAACGGTTGAGAAGCCATCAAAATTTTCGCAATTCTGATACTAGAAACCAATAACTACTATGGCCTAGTGGAAAAATACACGTACCTTTGTAATCGGGCGAGTTTCTGCTTTCAGATGCGACAGGAATTTCTCGCGTTCGTCATTCCGTTCGCGAGATATGGGAGTTTGAAGTTAAGGAATGGTTGAGAAACCATCAAAATTTTCGCAAGTCTGATACTCGAAACCAATAACTACAATGGCCTAGGGGAAAAATACACACACCTTTGTAATCGGGCGCGTTTCCACCTTCAGGTGCAACAGGAATTTTTCGTGTTCGTCATTCCGTTCGAGAGATATGGGAGTTTGAAGTTAAGGAATGGTGCTGTAACCATCAAGATTTTCGCAATTCTGACGCTAGAAACCAATAACTACAAAGGCATAGGGGAAAAATGCACATACCTTCGTAATCGGGCGAGTTTCCACTTTCAGTTGCAACAGGAATTTCTCGAGTTCGTCAATCCGTTCGCGAGATATGGGAGTTTGAAGTTATGGAACGGTTGAGAAACCACCAAAATTTTCGCAATTCTGATACTAGAAACCCATAACTACAATGGCCTTGGGGAAAAATACACATACCGTTGTAATCAGAAGAGTTTCTGCTTTCAGATGCAACAGGAATTTCTCGAGTTCGTCAATCCGTTCGCGAGATATGGGAGTTTGAAGTTATGGAATGCTTGAGAAACCATCAAAATTTTCGCAAGTCTGATACTCGAAACCAATAACTACTATGGCCTAGTGGAAAAATACACGTACCTTTGTAATCGGGCGAGTTTCTGCTTTCAGATGCGACAGGAATTTCTCGCGTTCGTCATTCCGTTCGCGAGATATGGGAGTTTGAAGTTAAGGAATGGTTGAGAAACCATCAAAATTTTCGCTGGTCTGATACTCGAAACCAATAACTACTATGCCCTAGTGGAAAAATACACGTACCTTTGTAATCGGGCGAGTTTCTGCTTTCAGATGCGACAGGAATTTCTCGCGTTCGTCATTCCGTTCGCGAGATATGGGAGTTTGAAGTTAAGGAATGGTTGAGAAACCATCAAAATTTTCGCTGGTCTGATACTCGAAACCAATAACTACAAAGGCCTAGGGGAAACATACACATACCTTTGTAATCGGGCGAGTTTCTGCTTTCAGATGCAACAGGAATTTCTCGAGTTCGTCAATCCGTTCGCGAGATATGGTAGTTTGAAGTTAAGGAATGGTTGAGAAACCATCAAAATTATTGCACGTCTGATACTCGAAACCAATAACTACTATGGCCTAGGGGAAAAATACACGTACCGTTGTAATCGGGCGATTTTCTGCTTTCAGATGCGACAGGAATTTCTCGCGTTCGTCATTCCGTTCGCGAGATATGGGAGTTTGAAGTTAAGGAATGGTTGAGAAGCCATCAAAATTTTCGCTGGTCTGATACTCGAAACCAATAACTACAAAGGCCTAGGGGAAACATACACATACCTTTGTAATCGGGCGAGTTTCTGCTTTCAGATGCAACAGGAATTTCTCGAGTTCGTCAATCCGTTCGCGAGATATGGGAGTTTGAAGTTAAGGAATGGTTGAGAAACCATAAAAATTTTCGCAAGCCTGATACTCGAAAGAAATAACAACAATGGCCAAACGGAAAAATACACATACCGTTGTAATCGGGCGAGTTTCTACTTTCAGATGCAACAGGCATTTCTCGAGTTCGTCAATCCGTTCGCGAGATATGGGAGTTTGAAGTTATGGAACGGTTGAGAAACCATCAAAATTTTCGCAATTCTGATACTAGGAACCAATAACTGGAATGGCCTAGGGGAAAAGAACACACACCATTGTAATCGTGCGAGTTTCTGCTTTCAGATGCAACAGGAATTTCTCGAGTTCGTCAATCCGTTCGCGAGATATGGGAGTTTGAAGTTAAGGAATGGTTGAGAAACCTTCAAAATTTTGGCTGGTCTGATACTAGAAACCAATAACTGGAATGGCCTAGGTCAAAAATACCCGTACCGTTGAAATCGGGCGTGTTTCTGCTTTCAGATGCAATAGGAAATTCTCGAGTTCGACAATCCGTTCGCGAGATATGGTAGTTTGATGTTAAGGAATGGTTGAGACACCATCAAAATTTTCGCAAGTCTGATACTCGAAACCAATAACTACAATGGCATAGGGGAAAAATACACATACCGTTGTAATCGGGCGAGTTTCTGCTGTCAGATGCAACAGGAATTTCCCGAGTTCGCCAATCCGTTCGCGAGATATGGGAGTTTGAATTTATGGAACGGTTGAGAAACCATCAAAATTTTCGCAATTCTGATACTCGAAACCAATAACTGGAATGGCCTAGGGGAAAATTACACATACCGTTGAAATCGGGCGAGTTTCTGCTTTCAGATGCAACAGGAATTTCTCGAGTTCGTCAATCCGTTCGCGAGATATGGGAGTTTGAAGTTAAGGAATGGTTGAGAAACCTTCAAAATTTTCGCTGGTCTGATACTCGAAACCAATAACTGGAATGGCCTAGGGCAAAAATGCACATACCGTTGAAATCGGGCGAGTTTCAGCTTTCAGATGCAACAGGAATTTCTCGAGTTCGTCATTCCGTTCGAGAGATATGGGAGTTTGAAATTAAGGAATGGTTGAGAAACCTTCAAAATTTTGGCTGTTCTGATACCCGAAACCAATAACTGGAATGGCCTAGGTCAAAAATACCCGTACCGTTGAAATCGGGCGTGTTTCTGCTTTCAGATGCAATAGGAAATTCTCGAGTTCGACAATCCGTTCGCGAGATATGGTAGTTTGAAGTTATGGAACGGTTGAGAAACCATCAAAATTTTCGCAATTCTGATACTAGAAACCAATAACTACAATGGCCTTGGGGAAAAATACACGTACCGTTGTAATCGGGCGAGTTTCTGCTTTCAGATGCAACAGGAATTTCTCGAGTTCGTCATTCCGTTCGAGAGATATGGGGGTTTGAAGTTAAGGAATGGTTGAGAAACCATCAAAATTTCGCAATTCTGATGCTAGAAACCAATAACTACAAAGGCATAGGGGAAAAATGCACATACCTTTGTAATCGGGCGAGTTTCCATTTTCAGATGCAACAGGAATTTCTCGAGTTCGTCAATCCGTTCGCGAGATATGGGAGTTTGAAGTTAAGGAATGGTTGAGAAACCATCAAAATTTTCGCAATTCAGATACTCGAAACCAATAACTGGAATGGTCTAGGGGAAAAGAACACACACCATTGTAATCGTGCGAGTTTCTACTTTCACATGCAACAGGAATTACTCGAGTTCGTCAATCCGTTCGCGAGATATGGGAGTTTGAAGTTAAGGAATGGTTGAGAAACCATCAAGATTTTCGCAAGTCTGATACTCGAAACCAATAACTACAATGGCCTAGGGGAAAAATACACATACCTTTTTAATCGGGCGAGATTCCACCTTCAGATGCAACAGGAATTTCTCGAGTTCGTCATTCCGTTCGAGATATATGGGAGTTTGAAGTTAAGGAATGGATCAGAAACCATCTAAATTTTCGCAATTCTGATGCTAGAAACCAATAACTACAATGGCCTAGGGGACAATACACATACCGTTGTAATCGGTCGAGTTTCTGCTTTCAGATGCAACAGGAATTTCTCGAATTCGTCAATCCGTTCGCGAGATATGGGAGTTTGAAGATAAGGAATGCTTGAGAAACCATCAAAATTATTGCAAGTCTGATACTCGAAACCAATAACTACAAAGGCCTAGGGGAAAAATACACGTACCGTTGTAATCGGGCGAGTTTCTGCTTTCAGATGCAATAGGAAATTCTCGAGTTCGTCAATCCGTTCGCGAGATATCGGAGTTTGAAGTTAAGGAATGGTTGAGAAACCATCAAATTTTTCGCAAGTCTGATACTCGAAACCAATAACTACAAAGCCATAGGGGAAAAATGCACATACCCTTGTAATCGGGCGAGTTTCCACTTTCAGATGCAACAGGAATTTCTCGAGTTCGTCATTCTGTTCGCGAGATATGGGAGTCTGAAGTTAAGGAATGGTTGAGAAACCATCAAAATTTTCGCAATTCTGACGCTAGAAACCAATAACTACAATGGCCTAGGGGAAAATACACATACCGTTGTAATCGGGCGAGATTCTGCTTTCAGATGCAACAGGAATTTCTCGAGTTCGTCAATCCGTTCGCGAGGTATGGGAGTTTGAAGTTAAGGAATGCTTGAGAAACCATCAAAATTTTCGCAATTCTGATACTCGAAACCAATAACTCCTATGGCCTACGGCAAAAATGCACATACCATTGAAATCGGCCGAGTTTCTGCTTTCAGATGCAACAGGAATTTCTCGAGTTCGTCAATCCGTTCGCGAGATATGGGAGTTTGAAGTTAAGGAATGGTTGAGAAACCTTCAAAATGTTCGCTGGTCTGATACTCGAAACCAATAACTGGAATGGCCTAGGTCAAAAATACACGTACCGTTGTAATCGGGCGAGTTTCTGCTTTCAGATGCAACAGGAATTTCTCGAGTTCGTCAATCCGTTCGCGAGATATGGGAGTTTGAAGTTAAGGAATGGTTGAGAAACCTTCAAAATTTTGACTGGTCTGATACTCGAAACCAATAACTGGAATGGCCTAGGTCAAAAATACCCGTACCGTTGAAATCGGGCGTGTTTCTGCTTTCAGATGCAATAGGAAATTCTCGAGTTCGACAATCCGTTCGCGAGATATGGTAGTTTGATGTTAATGAATGGTTGAGAAACCATCAAAATTATTGCAAGTCTGATACTCGAAACCAATAACTACAAAGGCCTAGGGGAAAAATACACGTACCGTTGTAATCGGGCGAGTTTCTGCTTTCAGATGCAACAGGAATTTCTCGAGTTCGTCAATCCGTTCGCGAGGTATGGGAGTTTGAAGTTAAGGAATGCTTGAGAAACCATCAAAATTTTCGCAATTCTGATACTCGAAACCAATAACTACTATGGCCTAGGGCAAAAATACACGTACCGTTGTAATCGGGCGAGTTTCTGCTTTCAGATGCAACAGGAACTTCTCGAGTTCGTCAATCCGTTCGCGAGATATGGGAGTTTGAAGTTATGGAATGCTTGAGAAACCATCAAAATTTTCGCAAGTCTGATACTCGAAATCAATAACTGGAATGGCCTAGGTCAAAAATACCCGTACCGTTGAAATCGGGCGTGTTTCTGTTTTCAGATGCAATAGGAAATTCTCGAGTTCGACAATCCGTTCGCGAGATATGGTAGTTTGATGTTAAGGAATGGTTGAGACACCATCAAAATTTTCGCAAGTCTGATACTCGAAACCAATAACTACAATGGTATAGGGGAAAAATACACATACCGTTGTAATCGGGCGAGTTTCTGCTGTCAGATGCAACAGGAATTTCCCGAGTTCGCCAATCCGTTCGCGAGATATGGGAGTTTGAAGTTAAGGAATGGTTGAGAAACCATCAAAATTTTCGCAAGTCTGATACTCGAAACCAATAACTACAAAGGCATAGGGGGAAAATGCACATACCTTTGTAATCGGGCGAGTTTCCATTTTCAGATGCAACAGGATTTTCTCGAGTTCGTCAATCCGTTCGCGAGATATGGGAGTTCGAAGTTAAGGAATGGTTGAGAAACCTTCAAAACTTTGGCTGGTCTGATACTCGAAACCAATAACTGGAATGGCCTAGGTCAAAAATACCCGTACCGTTGAAATCGGGCGTGTTTCTGCTTTCAGATGCAATAGGAATTTCTCGAGTTCGTCAATCCGTTCGCGCGATATGGGAGTTTGAAGTTATGGAATGCTTGAGAAACCATCAAAATTTTCGCAAGTCTGATACTCGAAACCAATAACTCCTATGGCCTACGGCAAAAATGCACATACCATTGAAATCGGCCGAGTTTCTGCTTTCAGATGCAACAGGAATTTCTCGAGTTCGTCAATCCGTTCGCGAGATATGGGAGTTTGAAGTTAAGGAATGGTTGAGAAACCTTCAAAATGTTCGCTGGTCTGATACTCGAAACCAATAACTGGAATGGCCTAGGTCAAAAATACACGTACCGTTGTAATCGGGCGAGTTTCTGCTTTCAGATGCAACAGGAATTTCTCGAGTTCGTCAATCCGTTCGCGAGATATGGGAGTTTGAAGTTAAGGAATGGTTGAGAAACCTTCAAAATTTTGGCTGGTCTGATACTCGAAACCAATAACTGGAATGGCCTAGGTCAAAAATACCCGTACCGTTGAAATCGGGCGTGTTTCTGCTTTCAGATGCAATAGGAAATTCTCGAGTTCGACAATCCGTTCGCGAGATATGGTAGTTTGATGTTAAGGAATGGTTGAGAAACCATCAAAATTATTGCAAGTCTGATACTCGAAACCAATAACTACAAAGGCCTAGGGGAAAAATACACGTACCGTTGTAATCGGGCGAGTTTCTGCTTTCAGATGCAACAGGAATTTCTCGAGTTCGTCAATCCGTTCGCGAGGTATGGGAGTTTGAAGTTAAGGACTGCTTGAGAAACCATCAAAATTTTCGCAATTCTGATACTCGAAACCAATAACTACTATGGCCTAGGGCAAAAATACACGTACCGTTGTAATCGGGCGAGTTTCTGCTTTCAGATGCAACAGGAACTTCTCGAGTTCGTCAATCCGTTCGCGAGATATGGGAGTTTGAAGTTAAGGAATGGTTGAGAAACCATCAAAATTTTCGCAAGTCTGATACTCGAAACCAATAACTACAAAGGCATAGGGGGAAAATGCACATACCTTTGTAATCGGGCGAGTTTCCATTTTCAGATGCAACAGGATTTTCTCGAGTTCGTCAATCCGTTCGCGAGATATGGGAGTTCGAAGTTAAGGAATGGTTGAGAAACCTTCAAAACTTTGGCTGGTCTGATACTCGAAACCAATAACTGGAATGGCCTAGGTCAAAAATACCCGTACCGTTGAAATCGGGCGTGTTTCTGCTTTCAGATGCAATAGGAATTTCTCGAGTTCGTCAATCCGTTCGCGCGATATGGGAGTTTGAAGTTATGGAATGCTTGAGAAACCATCAAAATTTTCGCAAGTCTGATACTCGAAACCAATAACTCCTATGGCCTACGGCAAAAATGCACATACCATTGAAATCGGCCGAGTTTCTGCTTTCAGATGCAACAGGAATTTCTCGAGTTCGTCAATCCGTTCGCGAGATATGGGAGTTTGAAGTTAAGGAATGGTTGAGAAACCTTCAAAATGTTCGCTGGTCTGATACTCGAAACCAATAACTGGAATGGCCTAGGTCAAAAATACACGTACCGTTGTAATCGGGCGAGTTTCTGCTTTCAGATGCAACAGGAATTTCTCGAGTTCGTCAATCCGTTCGCGAGATATGGGAGTTTGAAGTTAAGGAATGGTTGAGAAACCTTCAAAATTTTGGCTGGTCTGATACTCGAAACCAATAACTGGAATGGCCTAGGTCAAAAATACCCGTACCGTTGAAATCGGGCGTGTTTCTGCTTTCAGATGCAATAGGAAATTCTCGAGTTCGACAATCCGTTCGCGAGATATGGTAGTTTGATGTTAAGGAATGGTTGAGAAACCATCAAAATTATTGCAAGTCTGATACTCGAAACCAATAACTACAAAGGCCTAGGGAAAAATACACGTACCGTTGTAATCGGGCGAGTTTCTGCTTTCAGATGCAACAGGAATTTCTCGAGTTCGTCAATCCGTTCGCGAGATATGGGAATTTGAAGTTAAGGAATGGTTGAGAAACCTTCAAAATTTTGGCTGGTCTGAT
Organism: Ptiloglossa arizonensis; assembly: GCF_051014685.1. NCBI lineage: Eukaryota > Metazoa > Arthropoda > Insecta > Hymenoptera > Colletidae > Ptiloglossa > Ptiloglossa arizonensis. Next base: position 317,423 of record NW_027478662.1, read on the forward strand.
ACTCGAAACCAATAACTGGAATGGCCTAGGTCAAAAATACCCGTACCGTTGAAATCGGGCGTGTTTCTGCTTTCAGATGCAATAGGAAATTCTCGAGTTCGACAATCCGTTCGCGAGATATGGTAGTTTGATGTTAAGGAATGGTTGAGACACCATCAAAATTTTCGCAAGTCTGATACTCGAAACCAATAACTACAAAGGCATAGGGGGAAAATGCACATACCTTTGTAATCGGGCGAGTTTCCGTTTTCAGATGCAACAGGATTTTCTCGAGTTCGTCAATCCGTTCGCGAGATATGGGAGTTTGAAGTTATGGAACGGTTGAGAAGCCATCAAAATTTTCGCAATTCTGATACTAGAAACCAATAACTACAATGGCCTTGGGGAAGAAATACACATAGCGTTGTAATCGGGCGAGTTTCTGCTTTCAGATGCAACAGGAATTTCTCGAGTTCGTCAATCCGTTCGCGAGATATGGGAGTTTAAAGTTAAGGAATGGTTGAGAAACCATTAAAATTTTCGCAATTCTGATGCTAGAAACCAATAACTACAAAGGCATAGGGGAAAAAATCCACATACCTTTGTAATCGGGCGAGTTTCCATTTTCAGATGCAACAGGAATTTCTCGAGTTCGTCAATCCGTTCGCGAGATATGGGAGTTTGAAGTTATGGAACGGTTGAGAAGCCATCAAAATTTTCGCAGCAATTCTGATACTAGAAACCAATAACTACAATGGCCTTGGGGAAAAATACACATAGCGTTGTAATCGGGCGAGTTTCTGCTTTCAGATGCAACAGGAATTTCTCGAGTTCGTCAATCCGTTCGCGAGATATGGGAGTTTGAAGTTATGGAATGCTTGAGAAACCATCAAAATTTTCGCAAGTCTGATACTCGAAACCAATAACTACAATGGCCTAGGGGAAAAATACACACACCTTTGTAATCGGGCGCGTTTCCACCTTCAGGTGCAACAGGAATTTTTCGTGTTCGTCATTCCGTTCGAGAGATATGGGAGTTTGAAGTTAAGGAATGGTTCAGTAACCATCAAGATTTTCGCAATTGTGACGCTAGAAACCAATAACTACAAAGGCATAGGGGAAAAATGCACATACCTTCGTAATCGGGCGAGTTTCCACTTTCAGTTGCAACAGGAATTTCTCGAGTTCGTCAATCCGTTCGCGAGATATGGGAGTTTGAAGTTATGGAACGGTTGAGAAACCACCAAAATTTTCGCAATTCTGATACTCGAAACCAATAACTACAATGGAATAGGGGAAAAATACACATACCGTTGTAATCGGTTGAGTTTCTGCTGTCAGATGCAATAGGAATTTCCCGAGTTCGCCAATCCGTTCGCGAGATATGGGAGTTTGAAGTTAAGGAATGGTTGAGAAACCATCAAAATTTTCGCAAGTCTGATACTCGAAACCAATAACTACAAAGGCATAGGGGGAAAATGCACATACCTTTGTAATCGGGCGAGTTTCCATTTTCAGATGCAACAGGATTTTCTCGAGTTCGTCAATCCGTTCGCGAGATATGGGAGTTTGAAGTTATGGAACGGTTGAGAAACCATCAAAATTTTCGCAATTCTGATACTCGAAACCAATAACTACAAAGGCTAGGGGAAAAATACACGTACCGTTGTAATCGGGCGAGTTTCTGCTTTCAGATGCAACAGGAAATTCTCGAGTTCGACAATCCGTTCGCGAGATATGGTAGTTTGAAGTTATGGAACGGTTGAGAAACCATCAAAATTTTCGCAATTCTGATACTAGAAACCAATAACTACAATGGCCTTGGGGAAAAATACACATACCGTTGTAATCGGGCGAGTTTCTGCTTTCAGATGCAGCAGGAATTTCTCGAGTTCGTCAATCCGTTCGCGAGATATGGGAGTTTGAAGTTATGGAATGCTTGAGAAACCATCAAAATTATCGCAAGTCTGATACTCGAAACCAATAACTGCTATGGCCTAGGGGAAAAATACACGTACCGTTGTAATCGGGCGAGTTTCTGCTTTCAGATGCAAAAGGAATTTCTCGCGTTCGTCATTCCGTTCGCGAGATATGGGAGTTTGAAGTTAAGGAATGGTTGAGAAACCATCAAAATTTTCGCAAGTCTGATACTCGAAACCAATAACTACAAAGGCATAGGGGGAAAAATGCACATACCTTTGTAATCGGGCGAGTTTCCATTTTCAGATGCAACAGGATTTTCTCGAGTTCGTCAATCCGTTCGCGAGATATGGGAGTTTGAAGTTATGGAACGGTTGAGAAACCATCAAAATTTTCGCAATTCTGATACTCGAAACCAATAACTACAAAGGCCTAGGGGAAAAATACACGTACCGTTGTAATCGGGCGAGTTTCTGCTTTCAGATGCAACAGGAAATTCTCGAGTTCGACAATCCGTTCGCGAGATATGGTAGTTTGAAGTTATGGAACGGTTGAGAAACCATCAAAATTTTCGCAATTCTGATACTAGAAACCAATAACTACAATGGCCTTGGGGAAAAATACACATACCGTTGTAATCGGGCGAGTTTCTGCTTTCAGATGCAGCAGGAATTTCTCGAGTTCGTCAATCCGTTCGCGAGATATGGGAGTTTGAAGTTATGGAATGCTTGAGAAACCATCAAAATTATCGCAAGTCTGATACTCGAAACCAATAACTGCTATGGCCTAGGGGAAAAATACACGTACCGTTGTAATCGGGCGAGTTTCTGCTTTCAGATGCAAAAGGAATTTCTCGCGTTCGTCATTCCGTTCGCGAGATATGGGAGTTTGAAGTTAAGGAATGGTTGAGAAACCATCACAATTTTCGCAAGTCTGATACTCGAAACCAATAACTACAATGGCCTAGGGGAAAAATACACATACCTTTGTAATCGGGCGAGTTTCCACCTTCAGATGCAACAGGAATTTCTCGAGTTCGTCAATCCGTTCGCGAGATATGGGAGTTTGAAGTTAAGGAATGGTTCAGTAACCATCAAGATTTTCGCAATTCTGACGCTAGAAACCAATAACTACAAAGGCATAGGGGAAAAATGCACATACCTTCGTAATCGGGCGAGTTTCCACTTTCAGTTGCAACAGGAATTTCTCGAGTTCGTCAATCCGTTCGCGAGATATGGGAGTTTGAAGTTATGGAACGGTTGAGAAACCACCAAAATTTTCGCAATTCTGATACTCGAAACCAATAACTACAATGGAATAGGGGAAAAATACACATACCGTTGTAATCGGTTGAGTTTCTGCTGTCAGATGCAATAGGAATTTCCCGAGTTCGCCAATCCGTTCGCGAGATATGGGAGTTTGAAGTTAAGGAATGGTTGAGAAACCATCAAAATTTTCGCAAGTCTGATACTCGAAACCAATAACTACAAAGGCATAGGGGGAAAATGCACATACCTTTGTAATCGGGCGAGTTTCCATTTTCAGATGCAACAGGATTTTCTCGAGTTCGTCAATCCGTTCGCGAGATATGGGAGTTTGAAGTTATGGAACGGTTGAGAAACCATCAAAATTTTCGCAATTCTGATACTCGAAACCAATAACTACAAAGGCCTAGGGGAAAAATACACGTACCGTTGTAATCGGGCGAGTTTCTGCTTTCAGATGCAACAGGAAATTCTCGAGTTCGACAATCCGTTCGCGAGATATGGTAGTTTGAAGTTATGGAACGGTTGAGAAACCATCAAAATTTTCGCAATTCTGATACTAGAAACCAATAACTACAATGGCCTTGGGGAAAAATACACATACCGTTGTAATCGGGCGAGTTTCTGCTTTCAGATGCAGCAGGAATTTCTCGAGTTCGTCAATCCGTTCGCGAGATATGGGAGTTTGAAGTTATGGAATGCTTGAGAAACCATCAAAATTATCGCAAGTCTGATACTCGAAACCAATAACTACTATGGCCTAGGGGAAAAATACACGTACCGTTGTAATCGGGCGAGTTTCTGCTTTCAGATGCAAAAGGAATTTCTCGCGTTCGTCATTCCGTTCGCGAGATATGGGAGTATGAAGTTAAGGAATGGTTGAGAAACCATCACAATTTTCGCAAGTCTGATACTCGAAACCAATAACTACAATGGCCTAGGGGAAAAATACACATACCTTTGTAATCGGGCGAGTTTCCACCTTCAGATGCAACAGGAATTTCTCGAGTTCGTCAATCCGTTCGCGAGATATGGGAGTTTGAAGTTATGGAACGGTTGAGAAGCCATCAAAATTTTCGCAATTCTGATACTAGAAACCAATAACTACAATGGCCTTGGGGAAAAATACACATAGCGTTGTAATCGGGCGAGTTTCTGCTTTCAGATGCAACAGGAATTTCTCGAGTTCGTCAATCCGTTCGCGAGATATGGGAGTTTGAAGTTATGGAATGCTTGAGAAACCATCAAAATTTTCGCAAGTCTGATACTCGAAACCAATAACTACAATGGCCTAGGGGAAAAATACACACACCTTTGTAATCGGGCGCGTTTCCACCTTCAGGTGCAACAGGAATTTTTCGTGTTCGTCATTCCGTTCGAGAGATATGGGAGTTTGAAGTTAAGGAATGGTTCAGTAACCATCAAGATTTTCGCAATTCTGACGCTAGAAACCAATAACTACAAAGGCATAGGGGAAAAATGCACATACCTTCGTAATCGGGCGAGTTTCCACTTTCAGTTGCAACAGGAATTTCTCGAGTTCGTCAATCCGTTCGCGAGATATGGGAGTTTGAAGTTATGGAACGGTTGAGAAACCACCAAAATTTTCGCAATTCTGATACTCGAAACCAATAACTACAATGGAATAGGGGAAAAATACACATACCGTTGTAATCGGTTGAGTTTCTGCTGTCAGATGCAATAGGAATTTCCCGAGTTCGCCAATCCGTTCGCGAGATATGGGAGTTTGAAGTTAAGGAATGGTTGAGAAACCATCAAAATTTTCGCAAGTCTGATACTCGAAACCAATAACTACAAAGGCATAGGGGGAAAATGCACATACCTTTGTAATCGGGCGAGTTTCCATTTTCAGATGCAACAGGATTTTCTCGAGTTCGTCAATCCGTTCGCGAGATATGGGAGTTTGAAGTTATGGAACGGTTGAGAAACCATCAAAATTTTCGCAATTCTGATACTCGAAACCAATAACTACAAAGGCCTAGGGGAAAAATACACGTACCGTTGTAATCGGGCGAGTTTCTGCTTTCAGATGCAACAGGAAATTCTCGAGTTCGACAATCCGTTCGCGAGATATGGTAGTTTGAAGTTATGGAACGGTTGAGAAACCATCAAAATTTTCGCAATTCTGATACTAGAAACCAATAACTACAATGGCCTTGGGGAAAAATACACATACCGTTGTAATCGGGCGAGTTTCTGCTTTCAGATGCAGCAGGAATTTCTCGAGTTCGTCAATCCGTTCGCGAGATATGGGAGTTTGAAGTTATGGAATGCTTGAGAAACCATCAAAATTATCGCAAGTCTGATACTCGAAACCAATAACTACTATGGCCTAGGGGAAAAATACACGTACCGTTGTAATCGGGCGAGTTTCTGCTTTCAGATGCAAAAGGAATTTCTCGCGTTCGTCATTCCGTTCGCGAGATATGGGAGTTTGAAGTTAAGGAATGGTTGAGAAACCATCACAATTTTCGCAAGTCTGATACTCGAAACCAATAACTACAATGGCCTAGGGGAAAAATACACATACCTTTGTAATCGGGCGAGTTTCCACCTTCAGATGCAACAGGAATTTCTCGAGTTCGTCATTCCGTTCGAGAGATATGGGAGTTTGAAGTTAAGGAATGGTTCAGAAACCATCAAGATTTTCGCAATTCTGACGCTAGAAACCAATAACTACAAAGGCATAGGGGAAAAATGCACATACCTTCGTAATCGGGCGAGTTTCCACTTTCAGATGCAACAGGAATTTCTCGAGTTCGTCATTCCGTTCGCGAGATATGGGGGTTTGAAGTTAAGAAATGGTTGAGAAACCATCAAAACTTCGCAATTCTGATGCTAGAAACCAATAACTACAGGGGCATAGGGGAAAAATGCACATACGTTTGTAATCGGGCGAGTTTCCATTTTCAGATGCAACAGGAATTTCTCGAGTTCGTCAATCCGTTCGCGAGATATGGGAGTTTGAAGTTATGGAACGGTTGAGAAACCATCAAAATTTTCGCAATTCTGATACTAGAAACCAATAACTACAATGGCCTTGGGGAAAAATACACATACCGTTGTAATCGGGCGAGTTTCTGCTTTCAGATGCAGCAGGAATTTCTCGAGTTCGTCAATCCGTTCGCGAGATATGGGAGTTTGAAGTTATGGAATGCTTGAGAAACCATCAAAATTATCGCAAGTCTGATACTCGAAACCAATAACTACTATGGCCTAGGGGAAAAATACACGTACCGTTGTAATCGGGCGAGTTTCTGCTTTCAGATGCAAAAGGAATTTCTCGCGTTCGTCATTCCGTTCGCGAGATATGGGAGTTTGAAGTTAAGGAATGGTTGAGAAACCATCACAATTTTCGCAAGTCTGATACTCGAAACCAATAACTACAAAGGCATAGGGGGAAAATGCACATACCTTTGTAATCGGGCGAGTTTCCATTTTCAGATGCAACAGGATTTTCTCGAGTTCGTCAATCCGTTCGCGAGATATGGGAGTTTGAAGTTATGGAACGGTTGAGAAACCATCAAAATTTTCGCAATTCTGATACTCGAAACCAATAACTACAAAGGCCTAGGGGAAAAATACACGTACCGTTGTAATCGGGCGAGTTTCTGCTTTCAGATGCAACAGGAAATTCTCGAGTTCGACAATCCGTTCGCGAGATATGGTAGTTTGAAGTTATGGAACGGTTGAGAAACCATCAAAATTTTCGCAATTCTGATACTAGAAACCAATAACTACAATGGCCTTGGGGAAAAATACACATACCGTTGTAATCGGGCGAGTTTCTGCTTTCAGATGCAGCAGGAATTTCTCGAGTTCGTCAATCCGTTCGCGAGATATGGGAGTTTGAAGTTATGGAATGCTTGAGAAACCATCAAAATTATCGCAAGTCTGATACTCGAAACCAATAACTACTATGGCCTAGGGGAAAAATACACGTACCGTTGTAATCGGGCGAGTTTCTGCTTTCAGATGCAAAAGGAATTTCTCGCGTTCGTCATTCCGTTCGCGAGATATGGGAGTTTGAAGTTAAGGAATGGTTGAGAAACCATCACAATTTTCGCAAGTCTGATACTCGAAACCAATAACTACAATGGCCTAGGGGAAAAATACACATACCTTTGTAATCGGGCGAGTTTCCACCTTCAGATGCAACAGGAATTTCTCGAGTTCGTCAATCCGTTCGCGAGATATGGGAGTTTGAAGTTATGGAACGGTTGAGAAGCCATCAAAATTTTCGCAATTCTGATACTAGAAACCAATAACTACAATGGCCTTGGGGAAAAATACACATAGCGTTGTAATCGGGCGAGTTTCTGCTTTCAGATGCAACAGGAATTTCTCGAGTTCGTCAATCCGTTCGCGAGATATGGGAGTTTGAAGTTATGGAATGCTTGAGAAACCATCAAAATTTTCGCAAGTCTGATACTCGAAACCAATAACTACAATGGCCTAGGGGAAAAATACACACACCTTTGTAATCGGGCGCGTTTCCACCTTCAGGTGCAACAGGAATTTTTCGTGTTCGTCATTCCGTTCGAGAGATATGGGAGTTTGAAGTTAAGGAATGGTTCAGTAACCATCAAGATTTTCGCAATTCTGACGCTAGAAACCAATAACTACAAAGGCATAGGGGAAAAATGCACATACCTTCGTAATCGGGCGAGTTTCCACTTTCAGTTGCAACAGGAATTTCTCGAGTTCGTCAATCCGTTCGCGAGATATGGGAGTTTGAAGTTATGGAACGGTTGAGAAACCACCAAAATTTTCGCAATTCTGATACTCGAAACCAATAACTACAATGGAATAGGGGAAAAATACACATACCGTTGTAATCGGTTGAGTTTCTGCTGTCAGATGCAATAGGAATTTCCCGAGTTCGCCAATCCGTTCGCGAGATATGGGAGTTTGAAGTTAAGGAATGGTTGAGAAACCATCAAAATTTTCGCAAGTCTGATACTCGAAACCAATAACTACAAAGGCATAGGGGGAAAATGCACATACCTTTGTAATCGGGCGAGTTTCCATTTTCAGATGCAACAGGATTTTCTCGAGTTCGTCAATCCGTTCGCGAGATATGGGAGTTTGAAGTTATGGAACGGTTGAGAAACCATCAAAATTTTCGCAATTCTGATACTCGAAACCAATAACTACAAAGGCCTAGGGGAAAAATACACGTACCGTTGTAATCGGGCGAGTTTCTGCTTTCAGATGCAACAGGAAATTCTCGAGTTCGACAATCCGTTCGCGAGATATGGTAGTTTGAAGTTATGGAACGGTTGAGAAACCATCAAAATTTTCGCAATTCTGATACTAGAAACCAATAACTACAATGGCCTTGGGGAAAAATACACATACCGTTGTAATCGGGCGAGTTTCTGCTTTCAGATGCAGCAGGAATTTCTCGAGTTCGTCAATCCGTTCGCGAGATATGGGAGTTTGAAGTTATGGAATGCTTGAGAAACCATCAAAATTATCGCAAGTCTGATACTCGAAACCAATAACTACTATGGCCTAGGGGAAAAATACACGTACCGTTGTAATCGGGCGAGTTTCTGCTTTCAGATGCAAAAGGAATTTCTCGCGTTCGTCATTCCGTTCGCGAGATATGGGAGTTTGAAGTTAAGGAATGGTTGAGAAACCATCACAATTTTCGCAAGTCTGATACTCGAAACCAATAACTACAATGGCCTAGGGGAAAAATACACATACCTTTGTAATCGGGCGAGTTTCCACCTTCAGATGCAACAGGAATTTCTCGAGTTCGTCATTCCGTTCGAGAGATATGGGAGTTTGAAGTTAAGGAATGGTTCAGAAACCATCAAGATTTTCGCAATTCTGACGCTAGAAACCAATAACTACAAAGGCATAGGGGAAAAATGCACATACCTTCGTAATCGGGCGAGTTTCCACTTTCAGATGCAACAGGAATTTCTCGAGTTCGTCATTCCGTTCGCGAGATATGGGGGTTTGAAGTTAAGAAATGGTTGAGAAACCATCAAAACTTCGCAATTCTGATGCTAGAAACCAATAACTACAGGGGCATAGGGGAAAAATGCACATACGTTTGTAATCGGGCGAGTTTCCATTTTCAGATGCAACAGGAATTTCTCGAGTTCGTCAATCCGTTCGCGAGATATGGGAGTTTGAAGTTATGGAACGGTTGAGAAACCATCAAAATTTTCGCAATTCTGATACTAGAAACCAATAACTACAATGGCCTTGGGGAAAAATACACATACCGTTGTAATCGGGCGAGTTTCTGCTTTCAGATGCAGCAGGAATTTCTCGAGTTCGTCAATCCGTTCGCGAGATATGGGAGTTTGAAGTTATGGAATGCTTGAGAAACCATCAAAATTATCGCAAGTCTGATACTCGAAACCAATAACTACTATGGCCTAGGGGAAAAATACACGTACCGTTGTAATCGGGCGAGTTTCTGCTTTCAGATGCAAAAGGAATTTCTCGCGTTCGTCATTCCGTTCGCGAGATATGGGAGTTTGAAGTTAAGGAATGGTTGAGAAACCATCACAATTTTCGCAAGTCTGATACTCGAAACCAATAACTACAATGGCCTAGGGGAAAAATACACATACCTTTGTAATCGGGCGAGTTTCCACCTTCAGATGCAACAGGAATTTCTCGAGTTCGTCAATCCGTTCGCGAGATATGGGAGTTTGAAGTTATGGAACGGTTGAGAAGCCATCAAAATTTTCGCAATTCTGATACTAGAAACCAATAACTACAATGGCCTTGGGGAAAAATACACATAGCGTTGTAATCGGGCGAGTTTCTGCTTTCAGATGCAACAGGAATTTCTCGAGTTCGTCAATCCGTTCGCGAGATATGGGAGTTTGAAGTTATGGAATGCTTGAGAAACCATCAAAATTTTCGCAAGTCTGATACTCGAAACCAATAACTACAATGGCCTAAGGGAAAAATACACACACCTTTGTAATCGGGCGCGTTTCCACCTTCAGGTGCAACAGGAATTTTTCGTGTTCGTCATTCCGTTCGAGAGATATGGGAGTTTGAAGTTAAGGAATGGTTCAGTAACCATCAAGATTTTCGCAATTCTGACGCTAGAAACCAATAACTACAAAGGCATAGGGGAAAAATGCACATACCTTCGTAATCGGGCGAGTTTCCACTTTCAGTTGCAACAGGAATTTCTCGAGTTCGTCAATCCGTTCGCGAGATATGGGAGTTTGAAGTTATGGAACGGTTGAGAAACCATCAAAATTTTCGCAATTCTGATACTCGAAACCAATAACTACAAAGGCCTAGGGGAAAAATACACGTACCGTTGTAATCGGGCGAGTTTCTGCTTTCAGATGCAACAGGAAATTCTCGAGTTCGACAATCCGTTCGCGAGATATGGTAGTTTGAAGTTATGGAACGGTTGAGAAACCATCAAAATTTTCGCAATTCTGATACTAGAAACCAATAACTACAATGGCCTTGGGGAAAAATACACATACCGTTGTAATCGGGCGAGTTTCTGCTTTCAGATGCAGCAGGAATTTCTCGAGTTCGTCAATCCGTTCGCGAGATATGGGAGTTTGAAGTTATGGAATGCTTGAGAAACCATCAAAATTATCGCAAGTCTGATACTCGAAACCAATAACTACTATGGCCTAGGGGAAAAATACACGTACCGTTGTAATCGGGCGAGTTTCTGCTTTCAGATGCAAAAGGAATTTCTCGCGTTCGTCATTCCGTTCGCGAGATATGGGAGTTTGAAGTTAAGGAATGGTTGAGAAACCATCACAATTTTCGCAAGTCTGATACTCGAAACCAATAACTACAATGGCCTAGGGGAAAAATACACATACCTTTGTAATCGGGCGAGTTTCCACCTTCAGATGCAACAGGAATTTCTCGAGTTCGTCAATCCGTTCGCGAGATATGGGAGTTTGAAGTTATGGAACGGTTGAGAAGCCATCAAAATTTTCGCAATTCTGATACTAGAAACCAATAACTACAATGGCCTTGGGGAAAAATACACATAGCGTTGTAATCGGGCGAGTTTCTGCTTTCAGATGCAACAGGAATTTCTCGAGTTCGTCAATCCGTTCGCGAGATATGGGAGTTTGAAGTTATGGAATGCTTGAGAAACCATCAAAATTTTCGCAAGTCTGATACTCGAAACCAATAACTACAATGGCCTAGGGGAAAAATACACACACCTTTGTAATCGGGCGCGTTTCCACCTTCAGGTGCAACAGGAATTTTTCGTGTTCGTCATTCCGTTCGAGAGATATGGGAGTTTGAAGTTAAGGAATGGTTCAGTAACCATCAAGATTTTCGCAATTCTGACGCTAGAAACCAATAACTACAAAGGCATAGGGGAAAAATGCACATACCTTCGTAATCGGGCGAGTTTCCACTTTCAGTTGCAACAGGAATTTCTCGAGTTCGTCAATCCGTTCGCGAGATATGGGAGTTTGAAGTTATGGAACGGTTGAGAAACCACCAAAATTTTCGCAATTCTGATACTCGAAACCAATAACTACAATGGAATAGGGGAAAAATACACATACCGTTGTAATCGGTTGAGTTTCTGCTGTCAGATGCAATAGGAATTTCCCGAGTTCGCCAATCCGTTCGCGAGATATGGGAGTTTGAAGTTAAGGAATGGTTGAGAAACCATCAAAATTTTCGCAAGTCTGATACTCGACACCAATAACTACAAAGGCATAGGGGGAAAATGCACATACCTTTGTAATCGGGCGAGTTTCCATTTTCAGATGCAACAGGATTTTCTCGAGTTCGTCAATCCGTTCGCGAGATATGGGAGTTTGAAGTTATGGAACGGTTGAGAAACCATCAAAATTTTCGCAATTCTGATACTCGAAACCAATAACTACAAAGGCCTAGGGGAAAAATACACGTACCGTTGTAATCGGGCGAGTTTCTGCTTTCAGATGCAACAGGAAATTCTCGAGTTCGACAATCCGTTCGCGAGATATGGTAGTTTGAAGTTATGGAACGGTTGAGAAACCATCAAAATTTTCGCAATTCTGATACTAGAAACCAATAACTACAATGGCCTTGGGGAAAAATACACATACCGTTGTAATCGGGCGAGTTTCTGCTTTCAGATGCAGCAGGAATTTCTCGAGTTCGTCAATCCGTTCGCGAGATATGGGAGTTTGAAGTTATGGAATGCTTGAGAAACCATCAAAATTATCGCAAGTCTGATACTCGAAACCAATAACTACTATGGCCTAGGGGAAAAATACACGTACCGTTGTAATCGGGCGAGTTTCTGCTTTCAGATGCAAAAGGAATTTCTCGCGTTCGTCATTCCGTTCGCGAGATATGGGAGTTTGAAGTTAAGGAATGGTTGAGAAACCATCACAATTTTCGCAAGTCTGATACTCGAAACCAATAACTACAATGGCCTAGGGGAAAAATACACATACCTTTGTAATCGGGCGAGTTTCCACCTTCAGATGCAACAGGAATTTCTCGAGTTCGTCATTCCGTTCGAGAGATATGGGAGTTTGAAGTTAAGGAATGGTTCAGAAACCATCAAGATTTTCGCAATTCTGACGCTAGAAACCAATAACTACAAAGGCATAGGGGAAAAATGCACATACCTTCGTAATCGGGCGAGTTTCCACTTTCAGATGCAACAGGAATTTCTCGAGTTCGTCATTCCGTTCGCGAGATATGGGGGTTTGAAGTTAAGAAATGGTTGAGAAACCATCAAAACTTCGCAATTCTGATGCTAGAAACCAATAACTACAGGGGCATAGGGGAAAAATGCACATACGTTTGTAATCGGGCGAGTTTCCATTTTCAGATGCAACAGGAATTTCTCGAGTTCGTCAATCCGTTCGCGAGATATGGGAGTTTGAAGTTATGGAACGGTTGAGAAACCATCAAAATTTTCGCAATTCTGATACTAGAAACCAATAACTACAATGGCCTTGGGGAAAAATACACATACCGTTGTAATCGGGCGAGTTTCTGCTTTCAGATGCAGCAGGAATTTCTCGAGTTCGTCAATCCGTTCGCGAGATATGGGAGTTTGAAGTTATGGAATGCTTGAGAAACCATCAAAATTATCGCAAGTCTGATACTCGAAACCAATAACTACTATGGCCTAGGGGAAAAATACACGTACCGTTGTAATCGGGCGAGTTTCTGCTTTCAGATGCAAAAGGAATTTCTCGCGTTCGTCATTCCGTTCGCGAGATATGGGAGTTTGAAGTTAAGGAATGGTTGAGAAACCATCACAATTTTCGCAAGTCTGATACTCGAAACCAATAACTACAATGGCCTAGGGGAAAAATACACATACCTTTGTAATCGGGCGAGTTTCCACCTTCAGATGCAACAGGAATTTCTCGAGTTCGTCAATCCGTTCGCGAGATATGGGAGTTTGAAGTTATGGAACGGTTGAGAAGCCATCAAAATTTTCGCAATTCTGATACTAGAAACCAATAACTACAATGGCCTTGGGGAAAAATGCACATAGCGTTGTAATCGGGCGAGTTTCTGCTTTCAGATGCAACAGGAATTTCTCGAGTTCGTCAATCCGTTCGCGAGATATGGGAGTTTGAAGTTATGGAATGCTTGAGAAACCATCAAAATTTTCGCAAGTCTGATACTCGAAACCAATAACTACAATGGCCTAAGGGAAAAATACACACACCTTTGTAATCGGGCGCGTTTCCACCTTCAGGTGCAACAGGAATTTTTCGTGTTCGTCATTCCGTTCGAGAGATATGGGAGTTTGAAGTTAAGGAATGGTTCAGTAACCATCAAGATTTTCGCAATTCTGACGCTAGAAACCAATAACTACAAAGGCATAGGGGAAAAATGCACATACCTTCGTAATCGGGCGAGTTTCCACTTTCAGTTGCAACAGGAATTTCTCGAGTTCGTCAATCCGTTCGCGAGATATGGGAGTTTGAAGTTATGGAACGGTTGAGAAACCACCAAAATTTTCGCAATTCTGATACTCGAAACCAATAACTACAATGGAATAGGGGAAAAATACACATACCGTTGTAATCGGTTGAGTTTCTGCTGTCAGATGCAATAGGAATTTCCCGAGTTCGCCAATCCGTTCGCGAGATATGGGAGTTTGAAGTTAAGGAATGGTTGAGAAACCATCAAAATTTTCGCAAGTCTGATACTCGAAACCAATAACTACAAAGGCATAGGGGGAAAATGCACATACCTTTGTAATCGGGCGAGTTTCCATTTTCAGATGCAACAGGATTTTCTCGAGTTCGTCAATCCGTTCGCGAGATATGGGAGTTTGAAGTTATGGAACGGTTGAGAAACCATCAAAATTTTCGCAATTCTGATACTCGAAACCAATAACTACAAAGGCCTAGGGGAAAAATACACGTACCGTTGTAATCGGGCGAGTTTCTGCTTTCAGATGCAACAGGAAATTCTCGAGTTCGACAATCCGTTCGCGAGATATGGTAGTTTGAAGTTATGGAACGGTTGAGAAACCATCAAAATTTTCGCAATTCTGATACTAGAAACCAATAACTACAATGGCCTTGGGGAAAAATACACATACCGTTGTAATCGGGCGAGTTTCTGCTTTCAGATGCAGCAGGAATTTCTCGAGTTCGTCAATCCGTTCGCGAGATATGGGAGTTTGAAGTTATGGAATGCTTGAGAAACCATCAAAATTATCGCAAGTCTGATACTCGAAACCAATAACTACTATGGCCTAGGGGAAAAATACACGTACCGTTGTAATCGGGCGAGTTTCTGCTTTCAGATGCAAAAGGAATTTCTCGCGTTCGTCATTCCGTTCGCGAGATATGGGAGTTTGAAGTTAAGGAATGGTTGAGAAACCATCACAATTTTCGCAAGTCTGATACTCGAAACCAATAACTACAATGGCCTAGGGGAAAAATACACATACCTTTGTAATCGGGCGAGTTTCCACCTTCAGATGCAACAGGAATTTCTCGAGTTCGTCATTCCGTTCGAGAGATATGGGAGTTTGAAGTTAAGGAATGGTTCAGAAACCATCAAGATTTTCGCAATTCTGACGCTAGAAACCAATAACTACAAAGGCATAGGGGAAAAATGCACATACCTTCGTAATCGGGCGAGTTTCCACTTTCAGATGCAACAGGAATTTCTCGAGTTCGTCATTCCGTTCGCGAGATATGGGGGTTTGAAGTTAAGAAATGGTTGAGAAACCATCAAAACTTCGCAATTCTGATGCTAGAAACCAATAACTACAGGGGCATAGGGGAAAAATGCACATACGTTTGTAATCGGGCGAGTTTCCATTTTCAGATGCAACAGGAATTTCTCGAGTTCGTCAATCCGTTCGCGAGATATGGGAGTTTGAAGTTATGGAACGATTGAGAAACCATCAAAATTTTCGCAATTCTGACACTAGAAACCAATAACTACAATGGCCTTGGGGAAAAATACACATACCGTTGTAATCGGGCGAGTTTCTGCTTTCAGATGCAACAGGAATTTCTCGAGTTCGTCAATCCATTCGCGAGATATGGGAGTTTGAAGTTATGGAATGCTTGAGAAACCATCAAAATTTTCGCAAGCCTGATACTCGAAACCAATAACTACTATGGCCTAGGGGAAAAATACACGTACTGTTGTAATCGGGCGAGTTTCTGCTTTCAGATGCAAAAGGAATTTTTCGCGTTCGTCATTCCGTTCGCGAGATATGGGAGTTTGAAGTTAAGGAATGGTTGAGATACCATCAAAATTTTCGCTGGTCTGATACTCGAAACCAATAACTACAAAGGCTTAGGGGAAAAATACACATACCTTTGTAATCGAGCGAGTTTCCACTTTCAGATGCAACAGGAATTTCTCGAGTTCGAGATTCCGTTCGCGAGATATGGGAGTTTGAAGTTAAGGAATGGTTGAGAAACCATCAAAATTTTCGCAATTCTGATGCTAGAAAGCAATAACTACAATGTCCTAGGGGAAAAATGCACATACCTTTGTAATCGGGCGAGTTTCCACTTTCAGATGCAACAGGAATTTCTCGAGTTCGTCATTCCGTTCGCGAGACATGGGAGTTTGAAGTTAAGGCATGGTTGGGAAACCATCAAAATTTTCGCAATTCTGATACTCGAAACCAAAAACTGGAATGGTCTAGGGGAAAAGAACACACACCATTGTAATCGTGCGAGTTTCTACTTTCAGATGCAACAGGAATTACTCGAGTTCGTCAATCCGTTCGCGAGATATGGAAGTTTAAAGTTAAGGAATGGTTGAGATACCATCAAAATTTTCGCTGGTCTGATACTCGAAACCAATAACTACAATGGCCTAGGGGAAAAATACACATACCTTTGTAATCGGGCGAGTTTCCACCTTCAGATGCAACAGGAATTTCTCGAGTTCGTCATTCCGTTCGAGAGATATGGGAGTTTGAAGTTAAGGAATGGATCAGAAACCATCAAAATTTTCGAAATTCTGATGCTAGAAACCAATAACTACAATGGCCTAGGGGACAATACACATACCGTTGTAATCGGGCGAGTTTCTGCTTTCAGATGAAATAGGAAATTCTCGAGTTCGTCATTCCGTTCGCGAGATATGGAAGTTTAAAGCTAAGGAATGATTGAGGAACCATCAAAATTTTCGCAAGTCAGATACTCGAAACCAATAACTGGAATGGCCTAGAGGTAAAGTACACTGACCGTTGTTATCGGGCGAGTTTCTGCTTTCAGATGCAATAGGAAATTGTATTGTCCTTCAATCCGTTCGGGAGATATGGGAGCTTGAAGTTAAGGAATGGTTGAGAAACCATCAAAATTTTCGCAAGTCTGATTCTCGAATCCAATAACTACTATGGCCTAGGGCAAAAATACACATACCGTTGTAATCGGGCGAGTTTCTGCTTTCAGATGCAATAGTAAATTCTCGAGCTCGTCAATCCGATCGCGAGATATGGGAGCTTGAAGTTAAGGAATGGTTGTGAAACCATCAAAATTTTCGCAAGTCTGATACTCGAAACCAATAACTACTATGGCCTAGGGCAAAAATACACATACCGTTGTAATCGGGCGAGTTTCTGCTTTCAGATGCAATAGGAAATTCTCTTGTTCGTCAATCCGTTCGCGAGATATGGGAGCTTGAAGTTAAGGAATGGTTGAGAAACCATCAAAATTTTCGCAAGTCTGATACGCGAAACCAATAACTACAGATGCCTAGGGGAAAAATACACATACCGTTGTAATCGGGCGAGTTTCTTCTTTCAGATACAACAGGAATTTCTCGAGTTCGTCAATCCGTTCGCGAGATATGGTAGTTTGAAGTTAAGGAATGGTTGAGAAACCATCCAAATTTTCGCTGGCCTGATACTCGAAACCAATAACTACAAAGGCCTAGGGGGAAAACACACATATCTTTGTAAACGGGCGGGTTTCTACATTCAGGCGCAGCAGGAATTTCTCGACTTCGTCAATCCGTTCGCGAGATATGGTGGTTTGAAGTTAAGGAATGGTTGAGAAACCATCAAAATTTTCGCTGGCCTGATACTCGAAACCAATAACTACAAAGGCCTAGGGGGAAAACACACATATCTTTGTAAACGGGCGGGTTTCTACATTCAGGTGCAACAGGAATTTCTCGAGTTCGTCAATCCGTTCGCGAGATATGGGAGTTTGAAGTTAAGGAATGGTTGAGAAACCATCAAAATTTTCGCAATTCTCATGCTAGAAACGAATAACTTGAATGGCCTAGGGGAAAAGTACACACACCATTGTAATCGGGCGAGTTTCTAATTCCACATGCAACAGGAATTTCTCGAGTTCGTCAATCCGTTCGCGAGATATGGGAGTTTGAAGTTAAGGAATGGTTGAGAAATCATCAAAATTTTCGCTGGTCTGAAACTCGAAACCAATAACTACAATGGCGTAGGGGAAAAATACACATACCGTTGTAATCGGGCGGGTTTCTGCTTTCAGATGCAATAGGAAATTCTCGAGTTCGTCAATCCGTTCGCGAGATATGGAAGTGTGAAGTTAAGGAATGGTTGAGAAACCATCAAAATTTTCGCTGGTCTGATACTCGAAACCAATAACTGGAATGGCCTAGGGGAAAAGTACACACACTATTGTATTCGGGCGAGTTTCTGCTTTCAGATGCAATAGGAATTTCTCGAGTTCGTCAATCCGTTCGCGAGAAATGGGAGTTTGAAGTTAAGGAATGGTTGATAAACCATCAAAATTTTCGCAAGTCTGATACTCGAAACTATTAACTACAATGGCCTGGGGGAAAAATACACATACCGTTGTAATCGGGCGAGTTTCTACTTTCAGATGCAACAGGAATT
The DNA here is from genome assembly GCF_051014685.1 of Ptiloglossa arizonensis. NCBI lineage: Eukaryota > Metazoa > Arthropoda > Insecta > Hymenoptera > Colletidae > Ptiloglossa > Ptiloglossa arizonensis. Next base: position 335,921 of record NW_027478662.1, read on the forward strand.
TCTCGAGTTCGTCAATCCGTTCGCGAGATATGGGAGTTTGAAGTTGAGGAATGGTTGAGAAACCATCAAAATTTTCGCAATTCTGATGCTGGAAACGAATAACTGGAATGTCCTAGGGGAAAAGTACACACACCATTGTAATCGGGTGAGTTTCTACTTTCAGATACAACAGGAATTTCTCGAGTTCGTCAATGCGTTCGCGAGATATGGGAGTTTGAAGTTAAGGAACGGTTGAGAAATAATCAAAATTTTCGCAAGTCTGATACTCGAATGCAATAACTACTATGGCCTAGGGCAAAAATATACATACCGTTGTAATCGGGCGAGTTTCTGCTTTCAGATGCAATAGGAATTTCTCGAGTTCGTCAATCCGATCGCGAGATATTGGAGTTTGAAGTTAAGGAATGGTTGAGAAACCATCAAAATTTTCGCAATTCTGATGCTAGAAACGAATAACTGGAATGGCCTAGGGGAAAAGTACACACACCATTGTAATCGGGCGAGTTTCTACTTCAACATGCAACAGGAATTTCTCGAGTTCGTCAATCCGTTCGCGAGATATGGGAGTTTGAAGTTAAGGAATGGTTGAGAAACCATCAAAATTTTCGCAAGTCTGGTACTCGAAACCAATAACTACAAAGGCCTAGGGGAAAAATACACATACCGTTGTAATCGGGCGGGTTTCTACTTTCAGCTGCAACAAGAATTTCTCGAGTTCGTCAATCCGTTCGCGAGAAATGGGAGTTTGAAGTTAAGGAATGGTTGATAAACCATCAAAATTTTCGCAAGTCTGATACTCGAAACCAATAACTACAAAGGCCTAGGGGAAAAAAACACATACCATTGTAATCGGGTGAATTTCTGCTTTCAGATGCAATAGGAAATTCTCGAGTTCGTCAATCCGTTCGCGAGATATGGGAGTTTGAACTTAAGGAATGGTTGAGAGACCATCAAAATTTTCGCAAGTCTGATACTCGAAACCAATAATTCCAAAGGCCAAGGGGAAAAATACACATACCGTTGTAATCGGGCGACATTCTACTTTCACATGCAACAGGAATTTCTAGAGTTCGTCAATCCGTTCGCGAGATATGGGAGTTTGACGTCAAGAAATGGTTGAGAAACCATCAAAGTTTTCGCTGGTCTGATACTCGTAACCAATAACTGGAATGGCCTAGGGGAAAAGTACACACACCATTGTAATCGGGCGAGGTCCTACTTTCAGATACAACAGGAATTTCTCGAGTTCGTCAATGCGTTCGCGAGATATGGGAGTTTGAAGTTAAGGAATGGTTGAGAAACCATCAAAATTTTCGCAAGTCTGATACTCGAAACCAATAACTACAGTGGCCCAGGGGAAAAATACACATACCGTTGTAATCGGGCGAGTTTCTACTTTCAGATGCAACCGGAATTTCTCGAGTTCGTCAATCCGTTCGCGAGATATGGGAGTTTGAAGTTAAGGAATGGTTGAGAAACCATCAAAATTTTCGCAAGTCTGGTACTCGAAACCAATAACTACAAAGGCCTAGGGGAAAAATACACACACCGTTGTAATCGGGCGAGTTTCTACTTCCACATGCAACAGGAATTTCTCGAGTTCGTCAATCCGTTAGCGAGATATGGGAGTTTGAAGTTAAGGAATGGTTGAGAAACCATCAAAATTTTTGCAAGTCTGATACTCGAAACCAATAACTACAATGGCCTAGGGGAAAAATACACATACCGTTGTAATCGGGCGAGTTTCTACTTTCAGATGCAATAGGAAATTCTCGAGTTCGTCAATCCGTTCGCGAGATATGGAAGTTTGAAGTTACGGAATGCTTGACAAACCTTCAAAATGTTCGCTGGTCTGATACTCGAAACCAACAACTGGAATGGTCTAGGGGAAAAGTACACACACCGTTGTAATCGGGCGAGGTCCTACTTTCAGATACAACAGGAATTTCTCGAGTTCGTCAATGCGTTCGCGAGATATGGGAGTTTGAAGTTAAGGAATGGTTGAGAAACCATCAAAATTTTCGCAAGTCTGATACTCGAAACCAATAACTACAGTGGCCCAGGGGAAAAATACACATACCGTTGTAATCGGGCGAGTTTCTACTTTCAGATGCAACCGGAATTTCTCGAGTTCGTCAATCCGTTCGCGAGATATGGGAGTTTGAAGTTAAGGAATGGTTGAGAAACCATCAAAATTTTCGCAAGTCTGGTACTCGAAACCAATAACTACAAAGGCCTAGGGGAAAAATACACACACCGTTGTAATCGGGCGAGTTTCTACTTCCACATGCAACAGGAATTTCTCGAGTTCGTCAATCCGTTAGCGAGATATGGGAGTTTGAAGTTAAGGAATGGTTGAGAAACCATCAAAATTTTTGCAAGTCTGATACTCGAAACCAATAACTACAATGGCCTAGGGGAAAAATACACATACCGTTGTAATCGGGCGAGTTTCTACTTTCAGATGCAATAGGAAATTCTCGAGTTCGTCAATCCGTTCGCGAGATATGGAAGTTTGAAGTTACGGAATGCTTGTCAAACCATCAAAATGTTCGCTGGTCTGATACTCGAAACCAACAACTGGAATGGTCTAGGGGAAAAGTACACACACCGTTGTAATCGGGCGAGTTTCTACTTTCAGATGCAACAGGAATTTCTTGAGTTCGTCAAACCGTTCGCGAGATATGGGAGTTTGAAGTTAAGGAATGGTTGAGAAACCATCAAAGTTTTCGCTGGTCTGATACTCGAAACCAATAACTGGAATGGCCTAGGGGAAAAGTACACACACCATTGTAATCGGGCGAGGTCCTACTTTCAGATACAACAGGAATTTCTCGAGTTCGTCAATGCGTTCGCGAGATATGGGAGTTTGAAGTTAAGGAATGGTTGAGAAATCATCAAAATTTTCGCAAGTCTGATTCTCGAATCCAATAACTACTATGGCCTAGGGCAAAAATACACATACCGTTGTAATCGGGCGAGTTTCTGCTTTCAGATGCAATAGTAAATTCTCGAGCTCGTCAATCCGATCGCGAGATATTGGAGTTTGAAGTTAAGGAATGGTTGAGAAACCATCAAAATTTTCGCAATTCTGATGCTAGAAACGAATAACTGGAATGGCCTAGGGGAAAAGTACACACACCATTGTAATCGGGCGAGTTTCTAATTCCACATGCAACAGGAAGTTCTCGAGTTCGTCAATCCGTTCGCGAGATATGGGAGTTTGAAGTTAAGGAATGGTTGAGAAATCATCAAAATTTTCGCTGGTCTGAAACTCGAAACCAATAACTACAATGGCGTAGGGGAAAAATACACATACCGTTGTAATCGGGCGGGTTTCTGCTTTCAGATGCAATAGGAAATTCTCGAGTTCGTCAATCCGTTCGCGAGATATGGAAGTGTGAAGTTAAGGAATGGTTGAGAAACCATCAAAATTTTCGCAAGTCTGATACTCGAAACCATTAACTACAATGGCCTGGGGGAAAAATACACATACTGTTGTAATCGGGCGAGTTTCTACTTTCAGATGCAACAGGAATTTCTCGAGTTCGTCAATGCGTTCGCGAGATATGGGAGTTTGAAGTTAAGGAACGGTTGAGAAATAATCAAAATTTTCGCAAGTCTGATACTCGAATGCAATAACTACTATGGCCTAGGGCAAAAATATACATACCGTTGTAATCGGGCGAGTTTCTGCTTTCAGATGCAATAGGAATTTCTCGAGTTCGTCAATCCGATCGCGAGATATTGGAGTTTGAAGTTAAGGAATGGTTGAGAAACCATCAAAATTTTCGCAAGTCTGATACTCGAAACCAATAACTACTGTGGCCCAGGGGAAAAATACACATACCGTTGTAATCGGGCGAGTTTCAACTTTCAGATGCAACCGGAATTTCTCGAGTTCGTCAATCCGTTCGCGAGATATGGGAGTTTGAAGTTAAGGAATGGTTGAGAAACCATCACAATTTTCGCAAGTCTGGTACTCGAAACCAATAAGTGGAATGGCCTAGGGGAAAAGTACACACACCGTTGTAATCGGACGAGTTTCTACATTCAGATGCAACAGGAATTTCTTGAGTTCGTCAAACCGTTCGCGAGATATGGGAGTTTGAAGTTAAGGAATGGTTGAGAAACCATCAAAATTTTTGCAAGTCGGATACTCGAAACCAATAACTACAATGGCCTAGGGCAAAAATACACATACCGTTGTAATCGGGCGAGTTTCTACTTTCAGATGCAATAGGAAATTCTCGAGTTCGTCAATCCGTTCGCGAGATATGGAAGTTTGAAGTTACGGAATGCTTGAGAAACCATCAAAATGTTCGCTTGTCTGATACTCGAAACCAACAACTGGAATGGTCTAGGGGAAAAGTACACACACCGTTGTAATCGGACGAGTTTCTACATTCAGATGCAACAGGAATTTCTTGAGTTCGTCAAACCGTTCGCGAGATATGGGAGTTTCAATTTAAGGAATGGTTGAGAAACCATCACAATTTTCGCAAGTCTGGTACTCGAAACCAATAAGTGGAATGGCCTAGGGGAAAAGTACACACACCGTTGTAATCGGGCGAGTTTCTACTTTCAGATGCAACAGGAATTTCTTGAGTTCGTCAATCCGTTCGCGAGAAATGGGAGTTTGAAGTTAAGGAATGGTTCAGAAACAATCAAAATTTTCGCAAGTCTGATACTCGAAACCAATAACTACAACGGCCTAGGGGAAAAATAGACATACCGTTGTAATCGGGCGAGTTTCTGCTTTCAGATGCAATAGGAAATTCTCGAGTTCGTCAATCCGTTCGCGAGATATGGAAGTGTAAAGTTAAGGAATGGTTGAGAAACCATCAAAATTTTCGCAAGTCTGATACTCGAAACCAATTACTACAAAGGCCTAGGGGAAAAAAACACATACCGTTGTAATCGGGCGAGTTTCTACTTTCAGATGCAATAGGAAATTCTCGAGTTCGTCAATCCGTTAGCGAGATATGGATGTTTGAAGTTAAGGAATGGTTGAGAAACCATCAAAATTTTTGCAAGTCTGATACTCGAAACCAATAACTACAAAGGCCTAGGGGAAAAATACACATACCGTTGTAATCGAGCGACATTCTACTTTCAGATGCAACAGGAATTTCTCGAGTTCGTCAATCCGTTCGCGAGATGTGAGAGTTTGAAGTTAAGGAATGGTTGAGAAACCATCAAAATTTTCGCAAGTCTGATACTCGAAACCAATAACTACAATGGCCTAGGGGAAAAATACACATACCGTTGTAATCGGGCGAGTTTTTCCTTTCAGATGCAACAGGAATTTCTCGAGTTCGTCAATCCGTTCGCGAGATATGGGAGTTTGAAGTTAAGGAATGGCTGAGAAACCATCACAGTTTTCGCAAGTCTGATACTCGAAACCAATAACCACTATGGCCTAGGGCAAAAATACACATACCGTTGTAATCGGGCGAGTTTCTACTTTTAGATACAACAGGAATTTCTCGAGTTCGTCAATGCGTTCACGAGATTTGGGAGTTTGAAGTTAAGGAATGGTTGAGAAACCATCAAAATTTTCGCAAGTCTGATACTCGAAACCAATAACTACAAAGGCCTAGGGGGAAAACACACATATCTTTGTAATCGGGCGAGTTTCTACTTTCAGGTGCAACAGGAATTTTTCGAGTTCGTCAATCCATTCGCGAGATATGGGAGTTTGAAGTTAAGGAATGATTGAGAAACCATCAAAATTTTCGCAAGTCTGATACTCGAAACCGATAACTACAATGGCCTAGGGGAAAAATACACATACCGTTGTAATCGGGCGAGTTTCTCCTTTCAGATGCAACAGGAATTTCTCGAGTTCGTCAATCCGTTCGCGAGATATGGGAGTTTGAAATTAAGGAATGGTTGAGAAACCATCAAAATTTTCGCAAGTCTGATACTCGAAACCAATAACTACTATGGCCTAGGGCAAAAATACACATACCGTTGTAATCGGGCGACATTCTACTTTCATATGCAACAGGAATTTCTCGAGTTCGTCAATCCGTTCGCGAGATATGGGAGTTTGAAGTCAAGAAATGGTTGAGAAACCATCAAAATTTTCGCTGGTCTGATACGCGAAACCAATAACTGGAATGGCCTAGGGGAAAAGTGCACACACCATTGTAATCGGGCGAGTTTCTACTTTCAGATGCAACAGGAATTTCTCGAGTTCGTCAATCCGTTCGCGAGAAGTGGGAGTTTGAAGTTAAGGAATGGTTGAGAAACCATCAAAATTTTCGCAAGTCTGATACTCGAAACCAATAACTACAAAGGCCTAGGGGGAAAACACACATATCTTTGTAATCGGGCGAGTTTCTACTTTCAGGTGCAACAGGAATTTTTCGAGTTCGTCAATCCGTTCGCGAGGTATGGGAGTTTGAAGTTAAGGAATGGCTGAGAAACCATCACAGTTTTCGCAAGTCTGATACTCGAAACCAATAGCCACTATGGCCTAGGGCAAAAATACACATACCGTTGTAATCGGGCGAGTTTCTACTTTTAGATACAACAGGAATTTCTCGAGTTCGTCAATGCGTTCGCGAGATATGGGAGTTTGAAGTTAAGGAATGGTTGAGAAACCATCAAAATTTTCGCAAGTCTGATACTCGAAACCATTAACTACAATGGCCTAGGGGAAAAATACACATACCGTTGTAATCGGGCGAGTTTTTCCTTTCAGATGCAACCGGAATTTCTCGAGTTCGTCAATCCGTTCGCGAGATATGGGAGTTTGAAGTTAAGGAATGGTTGAGAAGCCATCAAAATGTTCGCTGGTCTGATACTCGAAACCAAGAACTGGAATGGCCTAGGGGAAAATTACACACACCGTTGTAATCGGGCGAGAGTCTGCTTTCAGATGCAATAGGAAATTCTCGTGTTCGTCAATCCGTTCGCGAGATATGGAAGTGTGAAGATAAGGAATGGTTGAGAAACCATCAAAATTTTCGCAAGTCTGATACTCGAAACCAATAACTACAAAGGCCTAGGGGAAAAATACACATACCGTTGTAATCGGGCGACATTCTACTTTCACATGCAACAGGAATTTCTCGAGTTCGTCAATCCGTTCGCGAGATATGGGAGTTTGAAGTTAAGGAATGATTGAGAAACCATCAAAATTTTCGCAAGTCTGATACTCCAAACCAATAACTACAATGGCCTAGGGGAAAAATACACATACCGTTGTAATCGGGCGAGTTTCTCCTTTCAGATGCAACAGGAAATTTTCGAGTTCGTCAATCCGTTCGCGAGGTATGGGAGTTTGAAGTTAAGGAATGGCTGAGAAACCATCACAGATTTCGCAAGTCTGATACTCGAAACCAATAACCACTATGGCCTAGGGCAAAAATACACATACCGTTGTAATCGGGCGAGTTTCTACTTTTAGATACAACAGGAATTTCTCGAGTTCGTCAATGCGTTCGCGAGATATGGGAGTTTGAAGTTAAGGAATGGTTGAGAAACCATCAAAATTTTCGCAAGTCTGATACTCGAAACCAATAACTACAATGGCCTAGGGGACAAATACACATACCGCTGTAATCGGGCGAGTTTTTCCTTTCAGATGCAACAGGAATTTCTCGAGTTCGTCAATCCGTTCGCGAGATGTGGGAGTTTGAAGTTAAGGAATGGCTGAGAAACCATCACAGTTTTCGCAAGTCTGATACTCGAAACCAATAACCACTATGGCCTAGGGCAAAAATACACATACCGTTGTAATCGGGCGAGTTTCTACTTTTAGATACAACAGGAATATCTCGAGTTCGTCAATGCGTTCGCGAGATTTGGGAGTTTGAAGTTAAGGAATGGTTGAGAAACCATCAAAATTTTCGCAAGTCTGATACTCGAAACCAATAACTACAAAGGCCTAGGGGGAAAACACACATATCTTTGTAATCGGGCGAGTTTCTACTTTCAGGTGCAACAGGAATTTTTCGAGTTCGTCAATCCGTTCGCGAGGTATGGGAGTTTGAAGTTAAGGAATGGCTGAGAAACCATCACAGTTTTCGCAAGTCTGATACTCGAAACCAATAACCACTATGGCCTAGGGCAAAAATACACATACCGTTGTAATCGGGCGAGTTACTACTTTTAGATACAACAGGAATTTCTCGAGTTCGTCAATGCGTTCGCGAGATATGGGAGTTTGAAGTTAAGGAATGATTGAGAAGCCATCAAAATGTTCGCTGGTCTGATACTCGAAACCAAGAACTGGAATGGCCTAGGGGAAAATTACACACACCGTTGTAATCGGGCGAGTTTCTGCTTTCAGATGCAATTGGAAATTCTCGTGTTCGTCAATCCGTTCGCGAGATATGGAAGTGTGAAGATAAGGAATGGTTGAGAAACCATCAAAATTTTCGCAAGTCTGATACTCGAAACCAATAACTACAAAGGCCTAGGGGAAAAATACACATACCGTTGTAATCGGGCGACATTCTACTTTCACATGCAACAGGAATTTCTCGAGTTCGTCAATCCGTTCGCGAGATATGGGAGTTTGAAGTTAAGGAATGATTGAGAAACCATCAAAATTTTCGCAAGTCTGATACTCGAAACCAATAACAACAATGGCCTAGGGGAAAAATACACATACCGTTGTAATCGGGCGAGTTTCTCCTTTCAGATGCAACAGGAATTTCTCGAGTTCGTCAATCCGTTCGCGAGATATGGGAGTTTGAAATTAAGGAATGGTTGAGAAACCATCAAAATTTTCGCAAGTCTGATACTCGAAACCAATAACTACTATGGCCTAGGGCAAAAATACACATACCGTTGTAATCGGGCGACATTCTACTTTCACATGCAACAGGAATTTCTCGAGTTCGTCGATCCGTTCGCGAGATATGGGAGTTTGAAATTAAGGAATGGTTGAGAAACCATAAAAATTTTCGCAAGTCTGATACTCGAAACCAATAACTACAACGGCCTAGGGGAAAAATACACATACCGTTGTAATCGTGCGAGTTTCTACATTGAGATGCAACAGGAATTTTTCGAGTTCGTCAATCCGTTCGCGAGGTATGGGAGTTTGAAGTTAAGGAATGGCTGAGAAACCATCACAGTTTTCGCATGCCTGATACTCGAAACCAATAATCACTATGGCCTAGGGCAAAAATACACATACCGTTGTAATCGGGCGAGTTTCTACTTTTAGATGCAACAGGAATTTCTCGAGTTCGTCAAAGCGTTCGCGAGATTTGGGAGTTTGAAGTTAAGGAGTGGTTGAGAAATCATCAAAATTTTCGCAAGTCTGATACTCGAATCCTATAACTACAATGGTCTAGGGCAAAAATACACATACCGTTGTAATCGGGCGAGTTTCTACTTTCAGATGCAACAGGAATTTCTCGAGTTCGTCAATCCGTTCGCGAGATATGGGAGTTTGAAGTTAAGGAATTGTTGAGAAACCATCAAAATTTTCGCAAATCTGATACTCGAAACCAATAAATACAAAGGCGTAGGGGGGAAATACACATACCGTTGTAATCGGGCGACATTCTACTTTCACATGCAACTGGAATTTCTCGAGTTCGTCAATCCGTTCGCGAGATATGGGAGTTTGAAATTAAGGAATGGTTGAGAAACCATCAAAATTTTCGCAAGTCTGATACTCGAAACCAATAACTACTATGGCCTAGGGCAAAAATACACATACCGTTGTAATCGGGCGACATTCTACTTTCATATGCAACAGGAATTTCTCGAGTTCGTCAATCCGTTCGCGAGATATGGGACTTTGAAGTCAAGAAATGGTTGAGAAACCATCAAAATTTTCGCTGGTCTGATACGCGAAACCAATAACTGGAATGGCCTAGGGGAAAAGTGCACACACCATTGTAATCGGGCGAGTTTCTACTTTCAGATGCAACAGGAATTTCTCGAGTTCGTCAATCCGTTCGCGAGAAGTGGGAGTTTGAAGTTAAGGAATGGTTGAGAAACCATCAAAATTTTCGCAAGTCTGATACTCGAAACCAATAACTACAACGGCCTAGGGGAAAAACACACATACCGTTGTAATCGTGCGAGTTTCTACATTGAGATGCAACAGGAATTTTTCGAGTTCGTCAATCCGTTCGCGAGGTATGGGAGTTTGAAATTAAGGAATGGCTGAGAAACCATCACAGTTTTCGCATGCCTGATACACGAAACCAATAATCACTATGGCCTAGGGCATAAATACACATACCGTTGTAATCGGGCGAGTTTCTACTACTAGATACAACAGGAATTTCTCGAGTTCGTCAATGCGTTCGCGAGATTTGGGAGTTTGAATTTAAGGAATGGTTGAGAAATCATCAAAATTTTCGCAAGTCTGATACTCGAATCCTATAACTACAATGGTCTAGGGCAAAAATACACATACCGTTGTAATCGGGCGAGTTTCTACTTTCAGATGCAACAGGAATTTCTCGAGTTCGTCAATCCGTTCGCGAGATATGGGAGTTTGAAGTTAAGGAATTGTTGAGAAACCATCAAAATTTTCGCAAATCTGATACTCGAAACCAATAAATACAAAGGCGTAGGGGGAAAATACACATACCGTTGTAATCGGGCGACATTCTACTTTCACATGCAACTGGAATTTCTCGAGTTCGTCAATCCGTTCGCGAGATATGGGAGTTTGAAGTTAAGGAATGGTTGAGAAACCATCAAAATTTTCGCAAGTCTGATACTCGAAACCAATAACTACTATGGCCTAGGGCAAAAATACACATACCGTTGTAATCGGGCGACATTCTACTTTCACATGCAACAGGAATTTCTCGAGTTCGTCAATCCGTTCGCGAGATATGGGAGTTTGAAGTCAAGAAATGGTTGAGAAACCATCAAAATTTTCGCTGGTCTGATACTCGAAACCAATAACTACTATGGCCTAGGACAAAAATGCACATACCGTTGTAATCGGGCGAGTTTATGCTTTCAGATGCAATAGGAAATTCTCGTGTTTGTCAATCCGTTCGCGAGATATGGAAGTGTGAAAATAAGGAATGGTTGAGAAACAATCAAAATTTTCGCAATTCTGATACTCGAAACCAATAACTACAAAGGCCTAGGGGAAAAACACACATACCGTTGTAATCAGGCGAGTTTCTACTTCCACATGCAATAGGAAATTCCCGAGTTCGTCAATCCGTTCGCGAGATATGGAAGTGTGAATTTAAGGAATGGTTGAGAAACCTACAAAATTTTCGCAAGTCTGATACTCGAAAGCAATAACTGGAATGGCCTAGGGCAAAAATACACATACCGTTGTAATCGGGCGAGTTTCTGCTTTCAGATGCAGTAGGTAATTCTCGAGTTCGTCAATCCGATCGCGAGATATGGGAGTTTGAAGTTAAGGAATGGTTGAGGAACCATCAAAATTTTCGCTGGTCTGATACTCGAAACCAATAACTGGAATGGCCTAGGGGAAAAGTACACACACCATTATATTCGGGAGAGTTTCTGCTTTCAGATGCAACAGGAATTTTTCGAGTTCGTCAATCCGTTCGCGAGGTATGGGAGTTTGAAGTTAAGGAATGGCTGAGAAACCATCACAGTTTTCGCAAGTCTGATACTCGAAACCAATAACCACTATGGCCTAGGGGAAAAATACACATACCGTTGTAATCGGGCGAGTTTTTCCTTTCAGATGCAACAGGAATTTCTCGAGTTCGTCAATCCGTTCGCGAGATATGGGAGTTTGAAGTTAAGGAATGGTTGAGAAGCCATCAAAATGTTCGCTGGTCTGATACTCGAAACCAAGAACTGGAATGGCCTAGGGGAAAATTACACACACCGTTGTAATCGGGCGAGTTTCTGCTTTCAGATGCAATAGGAAATTCTCGTGTTCGTCAATCCGTTCGCGAGATATGGAAGTGTGAAGATAAGGAATGGTTGAGAAACCATCAAAATTTTCGCAAGTCTGATTCTCGAAACCAATAACTACAAAGGCCTAGGGGAAAAATACACATACCGTTGCAATCGGGCGACATTCTACTTTCAGATGCAACAGGAATTTCTCGAGTTCGTCAATCCGTTCGCGAGATGTGGGAGTTTGAAGTTAAGGAATGGTTGAGAAACCATCAAAATTTTCGCAAGTCTGATACTCGAAACCAATAACTACAATGCCTTAGGGGAAAAATACACATACCGTTGTAATCGGGCGAGTTTCTACTTTGAGATGCAACAGGAATTTTTCGAGTTCGTCAATCCGTTCGCGAGGTATGGGAGTTTGAATTAAGGAATGGCTGAGAAACCATCACAGATTTCGCAAGTCTGATACTCGAAACCAATAACCGCTATGGCCTAGGGCAAAAATACACATACCGTTGTAATCGGGCGAGATTCTACTTTTAGATACAACAGGAATTTCTCGAGTTCGTCAATGCGTTCGCGAGATTTGGGAGTTTGAAGTTAAGGAATGGTTGAGAAACCATCAAAATTTTCGCAAGTCTGATACTCGAAACCAATAACTACAAAGGCCTAGGGGGAAAACACACATATCTTTGTAATCGGGCGAGTTTCTACTTTCAGGTGCAACAGGAATTTTTCGAGTTCGTCAATCCGTTCGCGAGGTATGGGAGTTTGAAGTTAAGGAATGGCTGAGAAACCATCACAGTTTTCGCAAGTCTGATACTCGAAACCAATAACCACTATGGCCTAGGGCAAAAATACACATACCGTTGTAATCGGGCGAGTTTCTACTTTTAGATACAACAGGAATTTCTCGAGTTCGTCAATGCGTTCGCGAGATATGGGAGTTTGAAGTTAAGGAATGGTTGAGAAACCATCAAAATTTTCGCAAATCTGATACTCGAAACCAATAAATACAAAGGCGTAGGGGGAAAATACACATACCGTTGTAATCGGGCGACATTCTACTTTCACATGCAACTGGAATTTCTCGAGTTCGTCAATCCGTTCGCGAGATATGGGAGTTTGAAGTTAAGGAATGGTTGAGAAACCATCAAAATTTTCGCAAGTCTGATACTCGAAACCAATAACTACTATGGCCTAGGGCAAAAATACACATACCTTTGTAATCGGGCGACATTCTACTTTCACATGCAACAGGAATTTCTCGAGTTCGTCAATCCGTTCGCGAGATATGGGAGTTTGAAGTCAAGAAATGGTTGAGAAACCATCAAAATTTTCGCTGGTCTGATACTCGAAACCAATAACTACTATGGCCTAGGACAAAAATGCACATACCGTTGTAATCGGGCGAGTTTATGCTTTCAGATGCAATAGGAAATTCTCGTGTTTGTCAATCCGTTCGCGAGATATGGAAGTGTGAAAATAAGGAATGGTTGAGAAACAATCAGAATTTTCGCAATTCTGATACTCGAAACCAATAACTACAAAGGCCTAGGGGAAAAACACACATACCGTTGTAATCAGGCGAGTTTCTACTTCCACATGCAATAGGAAATTCCCGAGTTCGTCAATCCGTTCGCGAGATATGGAAGTGTGAATTTAAGGAATGGTTGAGAAACCTACAAAATTTTCGCAAGTCTGATACTCGAAAGCAATAACTGGAATGGCCTAGGGCAAAAATACACATACCGTTGTAATCGGGCGAGTTTCTGCTTTCAGATGCAGTAGGTAATTCTCGAGTTCGTCAATCCGATCGCGAGATATGGGAGTTTGAAGTTAAGGAATGGTTGAGAAACCATCAAAATGTTCGCTGGTCTGATACTCGAAACCAAGAACTGGAATGGCCTAGGGGAAAATTACACACACCGTTGTAATCGGGCGAGTTTCTGCTTTCAGATGCAATTGGAAATTCTTGTGTTCGTCAATCCGTTCGCGAGATATGGAAGTGTGAAGATAAGGAATGGTTGAGAAACCATCAAAATTTTCGCAAGTCTGATACTCGAAACCAATAACTACAAAGGCCTAGGGGAAAAATACACATACCGTTGTAATCGGGCGACATTCTACTTTCACATGCAACAGGAATTTCTCGAGTTCGTCAATCCGTTCGCGACATATGGGAGTTTGAAGTTAAGGAATGATTGAGAAACCATCAAAATTTTCGCAAGTCTGATACTCGAAACCAATAACTACAATGGCCTAGGGGAAAAATACACATACCGTTGTAATCGGGCGAGTTTCTACTTTCAGGTGCAACAGGAATTTTTCGAGTTCGTCAATCCGTTCGCGAGGTATGGGAGTTTGAAGTTAAGGAATGGCTGAGAAACCATCACAGTTTTCGCAAGTCTGATACTCGAAACCAATAACCACTATGGCCTAGGGCAAAAATACACATACCGTTGTAATCGGGCGAGTTTCTACTTTTAGATACAACAGGAATTTCTCGAGTTCGTCAATGCGTTCGCGAGATATGGGAGTTTGAAGTTAAGGAATGGTTGAGAAACCATCAAAATTTTCGCAAGTCTGATACTCGAAACCAATAACTACAATGACCTAGGGGAAAAATACACATACCGTTGTAATCGGGCGAGATTTTCCTTTCAGATGCAACAGGAATTTCTCGAGTTCGTCAATCCGTTCGCGAGATATGGGAGTTTGAAGTTAAGGAATGGTTGAGAAGCCATCAAAATGTTCGCTGGTCTGATACTCGAAACCAAGAACTGGAATGGCCTAGGGGAAAATTACACACACCGTTGTAATCGGGCGAGTTTCTGCTTTCAGACGCAATTGGAAATTCTCGTGTTCCTCAATCCGTTCGGGAGATATGGAAGTGTGAAGATAAGGAATGGTTGAGAAACCATCAAAATTTTCGCAAGTCTGATACTCGAAACCAATAACTACAAAGGCCTAGGGGAAAAATACACATACCGTTGTAATCGGGCGACATTCTACTTTCACATGCAACAGGAATTTCTCGAGTTCGTCAATCCGTTCGCGAGATATGGGAGTTTGAAGTTAAGGAATGATTGAGAAACCATCAAAATTTTCGCAAGTCTGATACTCGAAACCAATAACTACAATGGCCTAGGGGAAAAATACACATACCGTTGTAATCGGGCGAGTTTCTCCTTTCAGATGCAACAGGAATTTCTCGAGTTCGTCAATCCGTTCGCGAGATATGGGAGTTTGAAATTAAGGAATGGTTGAGATACCATCAAAATTTTCGCAAGTCTGATACTCGAAACCAATAACTACTATGGCCTAGGGCAAAAATACACATACCGTTGTAATCGGGCGACATTCTACTTTCACATGCAACAGGAATTTCTCGAGTTCGTCAATCCGTTCGCGAGATATGGGAGTTTGAAATTAAGGAATGGTTGAGAAACCATAAAAATTTTCGCAAGTCTGATACTCGAAACCAATAACTACAACGGCCTAGGGGAAAAATACACATACCGTTGTAATCGTGCGAGTTTCTACATTGAGATGCAACAGGAATTTTTCGAGTTCGTCAATCCGTTCGCGAGGTATGGGAGTTTGAATTAAGGAATGGCTGAGAAACCATCACAGATTTCGCAAGTCTGATACTCGAAACCAATAACCGCTATGGCCTAGGGCAAAAATACACATACCGTTGTAATCGGGCGAGATTCTACTTTTAGATACAACAGGAATTTCTCGAGTTCGTCAATGCGTTCGCGAGATTTGGGAGTTTGAAGTTAAGGAATGGTTGAGAAACCATCAAAATTTTCGCAAGTCTGATACTCGAAACCAATAACTACAAAGGCCTAGGGGGAAAACACACATATCTTTGTAATCGGGCGAGTTTCTACTTTCAGGTGCAACAGGAATTTTTCGAGTTCGTCAATCCGTTCGCGAGGTATGGGAGTTTGAAGTTAAGGAATGGCTGAGAAACCATCACAGTTTTCGCAAGTCTGATACTCGAAACCAATAACCACTATGGCCTAGGGCAAAAATACACATACCGTTGTAATCGGGCGAGTTTCTACTTTTAGATACAACAGGAATTTCTCGAGTTCGTCAATGCGTTCGCGAGATATGGGAGTTTGAAGTTAAGGAATGGTTGAGAAACCATCAAAATTTTCGCAAATCTGATACTCGAAACCAATAAATACAAAGGCGTAGGGGGAAAATACACATACCGCTGTAATCGGGCGACATTCTACTTTCACATGCAACTGGAATTTCTCGAGTTCGTCAATCCGTTCGCGAGATATGGGAGTTTGAAGTTAAGGAATGGTTGAGAAACCATCAAAATTTTCGCAAGTCTGATACTCGAAACCAATAACTACTATGGCCTAGGGCAAAAATACACATACCTTTGTAATCGGGCGACATTCTACTTTCACATGCAACAGGAATTTCTCGAGTTCGTCAATCCGTTCGCGAGATATGGGAGTTTGAAGTCAAGAAATGGTTGAGAAACCATCAAAATTTTCGCTGGTCTGATACTCGAAACCAATAACTACTATGGCCTAGGACAAAAATGCACATACCGTTGTAATCGGGCGAGTTTATGCTTTCAGATGCAATAGGAAATTCTCGTGTTTGTCAATCCGTTCGCGAGATATGGAAGTGTGAAAATAAGGAATGGTTGAGAAACAATCAAAATTTTCGCAATTCTGATACTCGAAACCAATAACTACAAAGGCCTAGGGGAAAAACACACATACCGTTGTAATCAGGCGAGTTTCTACTTCCACATGCAATAGGAAATTCCCGAGTTCGTCAATCCGTTCGCGAGATATGGAAGTGTGAATTTAAGGAATGGTTGAGAAACCTACAAAATTTTCGCAAGTCTGATACTCGAAACCAATTACTACAATGGCCTAGGGGAAAAATACACATACCGTCGTAATCGGGCGAGTTTCTGCTTTCAGATGCAATTGGAAATTCTTGTGTTCGTCAATCCGTTCGCGAGATATGGAAGTGTGAAGATAAGGAATGGTTGAGAAACCATCAAAATTTTCGCAAGTCTGATACTCGAAACCAATAACTACAAAGGCCTAGGGGAAAAATACACATACCGTTGTAATCGGGCGACATTCTACTTTCACATGCAACAGGAATTTCTCGAGTTCGTCAATCCGTTCGCGACATATGGGAGTTTGAAGTTAAGGAATGATTGAGAAACCATCAAAATTTTCGCAAGTCTGATACTCGAAACCAATAACTACAAAGGCCTAGGGGAAAAATACACATACCGTTGTAATCGGGCGACATTCTACTTTCACATGCAACTGGAATTTCTCGAGTTCGTCAATCCGTTCGCGAGATATGGGAGTTTGAAGTTAAGGAATGATTGAGAAACCATCAAAATTTTCGCAAGTCTGATACTCGAAACCAATAACTACAATGGCCTAGGGGAAAAATACACATACCGTTGTAATCGGGCGAGTTTCTCCTTTCAGATGCAACAGGAATTTCTCGAGTTCGTCAATCCGTTCGCGAGATATGGGAGTTTGAAATTAAGGAATGGTTGAGATACCATCAAAATTTTCGCAAGTCTGATACTCGAAACCAATAACTACTATGGCCTAGGGCAAAAATACACATACCGTTGTAATCGGGCGACATTCTACTTTCACATGCAACAGGAATTTCTCGAGTTCGTCAATCCGTTCGCGAGATATGGGAGTTTGAAATTAAGGAATGGTTGAGAAACCATAAAAATTTTCGCAAGTCTGATACTCGAAACCAATAACTACAACGGCCTAGGGGAAAAATACACATACCGTTGTAATCGTGCGAGTTTCTACATTGAGATGCAACAGGAATTTTTCGAGTTCGTCAATCCGTTCGCGAGGTATGGGAGTTTGAAGTTAAGGAATGGCTGAGAAACCATCACAGTTTTCGCATGCCTGATACTCGAAACCAATAATCACTATGGCCTAGGGCAAAAATACACATACCGTTGTAATCGGGCGAGTTTCTACTTTTAGATGCAACAGGAATTTCTCGAGTTCGTCAAAGCGTTCGCGAGATTTGGGAGTTTGAAGTTAAGGAATGGTTGAGAAATCATCAAAATTTTCGCAAGTCTGATACTCGAATCCTATAACTACAATGGTCTAGGGCAAAAATACACATACCGTTGTAATCGGGCGAGTTTCTACTTTCAGATGCAACAGGAATTTCTCGAGTTCGTCAATCCGTTCGCGAGATATGGGAGTTTGAAGTTAAGGAATTGTTGAGAAACCATCAAAATTTTCGCAAATCTGATACTCGAAACCAATAAATACAAAGGCGTAGGGGGAAAATACACATACCGTTGTAATCGGGCGACATTCTACTTTCACATGCAACTGGAATTTCTCGAGTTCGTCAATCCGTTCGCGAGATATGGGAGTTTGAAGTTAAGGAATGGTTGAGAAACCATCAAAATTTTCGCAAGTCTGATACTCGAAACCAATAACTACTATGGCCTAGGGCAAAAATACACATACCGTTGTAATCGGGCGACATTCTACTTTCACATGCAACAGGAATTTCTCGAGTTCGTCAATCCGTTCGCGAGATATGGGAGTTTGAAGTCAAGAAATGGTTGAGAAACCATCAAAATTTTCGCTGGTCTGATACTCGAAACCAATAACTACTATGGCCTAGGACAAAAATGCACATACCGTTGTAATCGGGCGAGTTTATGCTTTCAGATGCAATAGGAAATTCTCGTGTTTGTCAATCCGTTCGCGAGATATGGAAGTGTGAAAATAAGGAATGGTTGAGAAACCATTAAAATTTTCGCAATTCTGATACTCGAAACCAATAACTACAAAGGCCTAGGGGAAAAATACACATACCGTTGTAATCGGGCGAGTTTCTACTTCCACATGCAACAGGAATTTCTCGAGTTCGTCAATCCGTTAGCGAGATATGGGAGTTTGAAGTTAAGGAATGGTTGAGAAACCATCAAAATTTTTGCAAGTCTGATACTCGAAACCAATAACTACAATGGCCTAGGGCAAAAATACACATACCGTTGTAATCGGGCGAGTTTCTACTTTCAGATGCAACAGGAATTTCTCGAGTTCGTCAATCCGTTCGCGAGATATGGGAGTTTGAAGTTAAGGAATAGTTGAGAAACCATCAAAATTTTCGCAAGTCTGATACTCGAAACCAATAGCTACTATGGCCTAGGGCAAAAATACACATACCGTTGTAATCGGGCGACATTCTACGTTCACATGCAACAGGAATTTCTCGAGTTCGTCAATCCGTTCGCGAGATATGGGAGTTTGAAGTCAAGAAATGGTAGAGTAACCATCAAAATATTCGCTGGTCTGATACTCGAAACCAATAACTGGAATGGCCTAGGGGAAAAGTGCACACACCATTGTAATCGGGCGAGTTTCTACTTTCATATGCAACAGGAATTTCTCGAGTTCGTCAATCCGTTCGCGAGATGTGGGAGTTTGAAGTTAAGGAATGGTTGAGAAACCATCAAAATTTTCGCAAGTCTGATACTCGAAAATAATAACTACAATGGCCTAGGGGAAAAATACACATACCGTTGTAATCGGGCGACATTCTACTTTCACATGCAACAGGAATTTCTCGAGTTCGTCAATCCGTTCGCGAGATATGGGAGTTTGAAGTCAAGAAATGGTAGAGAAACCATCAAAATTTTCGCTGGTCTGTTACTCGAAACCAATAACTGGAATGGCCTAGGGGAAGAGTGCACACACCATTGTAATCGGGCGAGTTTCTACTTTCAGATGCAACAGGAATTTCTCGAGTTCGTCAATCCGTTCGCGAGATGTGGGAGTTTGAAGTTAAGGAATGGTTGAGAAACCATCAAAATTTTCGCAAGTCTGATACTCGAAACCAATAACTACAATGGCCTAGGGGAAAAATACACACACCGTTGTAATCGGGCGAGTTTCTACTTTGAGATGCAACAGGAAATTTTCGAGTTCGTCAATCCGTTCGCGCGGTATGGGAGTTTGAAGTTAAGGAATGGCTGAGAATTCATCACAGTTTTCGCAAGTCTGATACTCGAAACCAATAACCACTATGGCCTAGGGCAAAAATACACATACCGTTGTAATCGGGCGACATTCTACTTTCACATGCAACAGGAATTTCTCGAGTTCGTCAATCCGTTCGCGAGATATGGGAGTTTGAAGTCAAGAAATGGTAGAGAAACCATCAAAATTTTCGCTGGTCTGATACTCGAAACCAATAACTGGAATGGCCTAGGGGAAAAGTGCACACACCATTGTAATCGGGCGAGTTTCTACTTTCAGATGCAACAGGAATTTCTCGAGTTCGTCAATCCGTTCGCGAGGTATGGGAGTTTGAAGTTAAGGAATGGCTGAGAAACCATCACAGTTTTCGCATGTCTGATACTCGAAACCAATAATCACTATGGCCTAGGGCAAAAATACACATACCGTTGTAATCGGGCGAGTTTCTACTTTTAGATACAACAGGAATTTCTCGAGTTCGTCAATGCGTTCGCGAGATTTGGGGGTTTGAAGTTAAGGAATGGTTGAGAAATCATCAAAATTTTCGCAAGTCTGATACTCGAATCCTATAACTACAATGGCCTAGGGCAAAAATACACATACCGTTGTAATCGGGCGAGTTTCTACTTTCAGATGCAACAGGAATTTCTCGAGTTCGTCAATCCGTTCGCGAGATATGGGAGTTTGAACTTAAGGAATGGTTGAGAAACCATCAAAATTTTCGCAAATCTGATACTCGAAACCAATAACTACTATGGCCTAGGGCAAAAATACACATACCGTTGTAATCGGGCGACATTCTACTTTCACATGCAACAGGAATTTCTCGAGTTCGTCAATCCGTTCGCAAGATATGGGAGTTTGAAGTCAAGAAATGGTTGAGAAACCATCAAAATTTTCGCTGGTCTGATACTCGAAACCAATAACTACTATGGCCTAGGACAAAAATGCACATACCGTTGTAATCGGGCGAGTTTATGCTTTCAGATGCAATAGGAATTTCTCGAGTTCGTCAATCCGTTCGCGAGATATGGGAGTTTGAAGTTAAGGAATTGTTGAGAAACAATCAAAATTTTCGCAAGTCTGATACTCGAAACCAATAAATACAAAGGCGTAGGGGAGAAATACACATACCGTTGTAATCGGGCGAGTTTCTACTTCCACATGCAACAGGAATTTCTCGAGTTCGTCAATCCGTTAGCGATATATGGGAGTTTGAAGTTAAGGAATGGTTGAGAAACCATCAAAATTTTCGCAAGTCTGATACTCGAAACCAATAACTACAATGGCCTAGGGGATAAATACACATACCGTTGTAATCTGGCGAGTTTCTCCTTTCAGATGCAACAGGAATTTCTCGAGTTCGTCAATCCGTTCGCGAGATATGGGAGTTTGAAGTTAAGGAATGGTTGAGAAACCATCAAAATTTTCGCAAGTCTGATACTCGAAACCAATAACTACAATGGCCTAGGGGAAAAATACACACACCGTTGTAATCGGGCGAGTTTCTACTTTGAGATGCAACAGGAATTTTTCGAGTTCGTCAATCCGTTCGCGCGTTATGGGAGTTTGAAGTTAAGGAATGGCTGAGAATTCATCACAGTTTTCGCAAGTCTGATACTCGAAACCAATAACCACTATGGCCTAGGGCAAAAATACACATACCGTTGTAATCGGGCGACATTCTACTTTCACATGCAACAGGAATTTCTCGAGTTCGTCAATCCGTTCGCGAGATATGGGAGTTTGAAGTCAAGAAATGGTAGAGAAACCATCAAAATTTTCGCTGGTCTGATACTCGAAACCAATAACTGGAATGGCCTAGGGGAAAAGTGCACACACCATTGTAATCGGGCGAGTTTCTACTTTCACATGCAATAGGAATTTCTCGAGTTCGTCAATCCGTTGGCGAGATATGGGAGTTTGAAGTTAAGGAATGGTTGACAAACCATCAAAATTTTCGCAAGTGTGATACTCGAAACCAATAACTGCAATGGCCTAGGGGGAAAACACACATATCTTTGTAATCGGGCGAGTTTCTACTTTCAGGTGCAACAGGAATTTTTCGAGTTCGTCAATCAGTTCGCGAGGTATGGGAGTTTGAAGTTAAGGAATGGCTGAGAAACCATCAAAATTTTCGCAAGTGTGATACTCGATACCAATAACCACTATGGCCTAGGGCAAAAATACACATACCGTTGTAATCGGGCGAGTTTCTACTTTTAAATACAACAGGAATTTCTCGAGTTCGTCAATGCGTTCGCGAGATTTGGGAGTTTGAAGTTAAGGAATGGTTGAGAAATCATCAAAATTTTCGCAAGTCTGATACTCGAAACCTATAACAACAATGGCCTAGGGCAAAAATACACATACCGTTGTAATCGGGCGAGTTCCTACTTTCAGATGCAACAGGAATTTCTCGAGTTCGTCAATCCGTTTGCGAGATATGGGAGTTTGAAGTTAAGGAATGGTTGAGAAACCATCAAAATTTTCGCAAGTCTGATACTCGAAACCAATAACTACAAAGGCCTAGGGGAAAAGTACACATACCGTTGTAATCGGGCGACATTCTACATTCACATGCAACAGGAATTTCTCGAGTTCGTCAATCCGTTCGCGAGATATGGGAGTTTGAAGTTAAGGAATGGTTGAGAAACCATCAAAATTGTCGCAAGTCTGATACTCGAAACCAATAACTACAATGGCCTAGGGGAAAAATACACATACCGTTGTAATCGGGCGAGTTTCTCCTTTCAGATGCAACAGGAATTTCTCGAGTTCGTCAATCCGTTCGCGAGATATGGGAGTTTGAAGTTAAGGAATGGTTGAGAAACCATCAAAATTTTCGCAAGTCTGATCCTCGAAACCAATAACTACTATGGCCTAGGGCAAAAATACACACACCGTTGTAATCGGGCGACATTCTACTTTCACATGCAACAGGAATTTCTCGAGTTCGTCAATCCGTTCGCGAGATATGGGAGTTTGAAGTCAAGAAATGGTTGAGAAACCATCAAAATTATCGCTGGTCTGATACTCGAAACCAATAACTGGAATGGCCTAGGGGAAAAGTGCACACAACATTGTAATCGGGCGAGTTTCTCCTTTCAGACGCAACAAGAATTTCTCGAGTTCGTCAATCCGTTCGCGAGATGTGGGAGTTTGAAGTTAAGGAATGTTTGAGAAACCATCAAAATTTTCGCAAGTCTGATACTCGAAACCAATAACTACAATGGCCTAGGGGAAAAATACACATACCGTTGTAATCGGGCGAGTTTCTACATTGAGATGCAGCAGGAATTTTTCGAGTTTGTCAATCCGTTCGCGAGGTATGGGAGTTTGAAGTTAAGGAATGGCTGAGAAACCATCACAGTTTTCGCAAGTCTGATACTCGAAACCAATAACCACTATGGCCTAGGGCAAAAATACACATACCGTTGTAATCGGGCGAGTTTCTACTTTTAGATACAACAGGAATTTCTCGAGTTCGTCAATGCGTTCGCGAGATTTGGGAGTTTGAAGTTAAGGAATGGTTGAGAAATCATCAAAATTTTCGCAAGTCTGATACTCGAATCCTATAACTACAATGGCCTAGGGCAAAAATACACATACCGTTGTAATCGGGCGAGTTTCTACTTTCAGATGCAACAGAAATTTCTCGAGTTCGTCAATCCGTTCGCGAGATATGGGAGTTTGAAGTTAAGGAATGGTTGAGAAACCATCAAAATTTTCGCAAGTCTGATACTCGAAACCAATAACTACAATGGCCTAGGGGAAAAATACACATACCGTTGTAATCGGGCGAGTTTCTCCTTTCAGATGCAACAGGAATTTCTCGAGTTCGTCAATCCGTTCGCGAGATATGGGAGTTTGAAGTTAAGGAATGGTTGAGAAACCATCAAAATTTTCGCAAGACTGATACTCGAAACCAATAAATACAAAGGCGTAGGGGAAAAATACACATATCGTTGTAATCGGGCGACATTCTACTTTCACATGCAACAGGAATTTCTCGAGTTCGTCAATCCGTTCGCGAGATATGGGAGTTTGAAGTTAAGGAATGGTTGAGAAACCATCACAATTTTCGCAAGTCTGATACACGAAACCAATAACTACCATGGCCTAGGGCAAAAATACACATACCGTTGTAATCGGGCGAGTTTCTGCTTTCAGATGCAATGGAAAATTCTCGAGTTCGTCAATCCGTTCGCGAGATATGGGAGTTGAAAGTTAAGGAATGGTTGAGAAACCATCAAAATTTTCGCAAGTCTGATACTCGAAACCAATAACTACAATGGCCTAGGGGAAAAATACACATACCGTTGTAATCGGGCGAGTTTCTGCTTTCCGATGCGATAGGAAATTCTCGAGTTCGTCAATCCGTACGCGAGATATGGAAGTGTGAAGTTAAGGAATGGTTGAGAAACCATCACAATTTTCGCAAGTCTGATACTCGAAACCAATAACTACAAGGCCCTAGGGGAAAAATACACATACCGTTGTAATCGGGCGAGTTTCTACTTTCAGATGCAACAGGAATTTCTCGAGTTCGTCAATCCGTTTGCGAGATATGGGAGTTTGAAGTTAAGGAATGGTTGAGAAACCATCAAAATTTTCGCAAGTCTGATACTCGAAACCAATAACTACAAAGGCCTAGGGGAAAAATACACATACCGTTGTAATCGGGCGACATTCTACTTTCACATGCAACAGGAATTTCTCGAGTTCGTCAATCCGTTCGCGAGATATGGGAGTTTGAAGTTAAGGAATGG
This sequence comes from Ptiloglossa arizonensis, assembly GCF_051014685.1. Taxonomy (NCBI): domain Eukaryota; kingdom Metazoa; phylum Arthropoda; class Insecta; order Hymenoptera; family Colletidae; genus Ptiloglossa; species Ptiloglossa arizonensis. The sequence continues at coordinate 360,576 of NW_027478662.1, forward strand.
TTGAGAAACCATCAAAATTTTCGCAAGTCTGATACTCGAAACCAATAACTACAATGGCCTAGGGGAAAAATACACATACCGTTGTAATCGGGCGAGTTTCTCCTTTCAGATGCAACAGGAATTTCTCGAGTTCGTCAATCCGTTCGCGAGATATGGGAGTTTGAAGTTAAGGAATGGTTGAGAAACCATCAAAATTTTCGCAAGTCTGATACTCGAAACCAATAACTACTATGGCCTAGGGCAAAAATACACACACCGTTGTAATCGGGCGACTTTCTACTTTCACATGCAACAGGAATTTCTCGAGTTCGTCAATCCGTTCGCGAGATATGGGAGTTTGAAGTCAAGAAATGGTTGAGAAACCATCAAAATTTTCGCTGGTCTGATACTCGAAACCAATAACTGGAATGGCCTAGGGGAAAAGTGCACACAACATTGTAATCGGGCGAGTTTCTCCTTTCAGACGCAACAAGAATTTCTCGAGTTCGTCAATCCGTTCGCGAGATGTGGAAGTTTGAAGTTAAGGAATGGTTGAGAAACCATCAAAATTTTCGCAAGTCTGATACTCGAAACCAATAACTACAATGGCCTAGGGGAAAAATACACATACCGTTGTAATCGGGCGAGTTCCTACATTGAGATGCAGCAGGAATTTTTCGAGTTTGTCAATCCGTTCGCGAGGTATGGGAGTTTGAAGTTAAGGAATGGCTGAGAAACCATCACAGTTTTCGCAAGTCTGATACTCGAATCCAATAACCACTATGGCCTAGGGCAAAAATACACATACCGTTGTAATCGGGCGAGTTTCTACTTTTAGATACAACAGGAATTTCTCGAGTTCGTCAATGCGTTCGCGAGATTTGGGAGTTTGAAGTTAAGGAATGGTTGAGAAATCATCAAAATTTTCGCAAGTCTGATACTCGAATCCTATAACTACAATGGCCTAGGGCAAAAATACACATACCGTTGTAATCGGGCGAGTTTCTACTTTCAGATGCAATAGAAATTTCTCGAGTTCGTCAATCCGTTCGCGAGATATGGGAGTTTGAAGTTAAGGAATGGTTGAGAAACCATCAAAATTTTCGCAAGTCTGATACTCGAAACCAATAACTACAACGGCCTAGGGGAAAAATACACATACCGTTGTAATCGGGCGAGTTTCTCCTTTCAGATGCAACAGGAATTTCTCGAGTTCGTCAATCCGTTCGCGAGATATGAGAGTTTGAAGTTAAGGAATGGTTGAGAAACCATCAAAATTTTCGCAAGACTGATACTCGAAACCAATAAATACAAAGGCGTAGGGGAAAAATACACATATCGTTGTAATCGGGCGACATTCTACTTTCACATGCAACAGGAATTTCTCGAGTTCGTCAATCCGTTCGCGAGATATGGGAGTTTGAAGTTAAGGAATGGTAGAGAAACCATCACAATTTTCGCAAGTCTGATACACGAAACGAATAACTACCATGGCCTAGGGCAAAAATACACATACCGTTGTAATCGGGCGAGTTTCTGCTTTCAGATGCAATAGAAAATTCTCGAGTTCGTCAATCCGTTCGCGTGATATGGGAGTTGAAAGTTAAGGAATGGTTGAGAAACCATCAAAATTTTCGCAAGTCTAATACTCGAAACCAATAACTACAATGGCCTAGGGGAAAAATACACATACCGTTGTAATCGGGCGAGTTTCTGCTTTCCGATGCGATAGGAAATTCTCGAGTTCGTCAATCCGTTCGCGAGATATGGAAGTGTGAAGTTAAGGATTGGTTGAGAAACCATCAAAATTTTCGCAAGTCTGATACTCGAAACCAATAACTACAAAGCCCTAGGGGAAAAATACACCTACCGTTGTAATCGGGCGAGTTTCTACTTCCACATGCAACAGGAATTTCTCGAGTTCGTCAATCCGTTCGCGAGATATGGAAGTTTGAAGTTAAGGAATGATTGAGAAACCATCAAAATTTTCGCATGTCTGATACTCGACACCAATAAATACAAAGGCCTAGGGCAAAAATAAACATACCGTTGTAATCGGGCGAGTTTCTGCTTTCAGATGCAATAGGAAATTCTCGAGTTCGTCAATCCTTTCGCGAGATATGGAAGTTTGAAGTTAAGGAATGATTGAGAAACCATCAAAATTTTCGCAAGTCTGATACTCGACACCAATAACTACAAAGGCCTAGGGGAAAAATACACATACCGTTGTAATCGGGCGAGTTTCTCCTTTCTGATGCAACAGGAATTTCTCGAGTTCGTCAATCCGTTCGCGAGATATGGGAGTTTGAAGTTAAGGAATGGTTGAGAAACCATCAAAATTTTCGAAAGTGTGATACTCGAAACCAATAACTGCAATGGCCTAGGAGGAAAACGCACATATCTTTGTAATTGGGCGAGTTTCTACTTTCAGATGCAACAGGAATTTCTCGAGTTCGTCAATCCGTTCGCGAGATATGGGAGTTTGAAGTTAAGGAATGGTTGAGAAACCATCAAAATTTTCGCAATTGTGATACTCGAAACCAATAACTGCAATGGCCTAGGGGGAAAACGCACATATCTTTGTAATTGGGCGAGTTTCTACTTTCAGATGCAACAGGAATTTCTCGAGTTCGTCAATCAGTTCGCGAGATATGGGAGTTTGAAGTTAAGGAATGTTTGGGGAACCATCAAAATTTTCGCAAGTCTGATACTCGAAACCAATAACTACAAAGGCCTAGGGGGAAAACACACATATCTTTGTAATCGGGCGAGTTTCTACTTTCAGATGCAACAGGAATTTCTCGAGTTCATCAATCCGTTCGCGAGATATGGGAGTTTGAAGTTAAGGAATGGTTGAGAAACCATCAAAATTTTCGCAAGTCTGATACTCGAAACCAATAACTACAAAGGCCTAGGGGAAAAGTACACACACCATTGTAATGGGGCGAGTTTCTACTTTCAGATGCAACAGGAATTTCTCGAGTTCGTCTATCCGTTCGCGAGATATGGGAGTTTGAAGTTAAGGAATGGTTGAGAAACCATCAAAATTTTCGCAAGTCTGACACTCGAAACCAATAACTACAAAGGCCTAGGGGAAAAATACACATACCGTTGTAATCGGGCGAGTTTCTGCTTCCACATGCAACAGGAATTTCTCGAGTTCGTCAATCCGTTCGCGAGATATGGAAGTTTGAAGTTAAGGAATGATTGAGAAACCATCCAAATTTTCGCAAGTCTGATACTCGACACCAATAACTACAAAGGCCTAGGGCAAAAATAAACATACCGTTGTAATCGGGCGAGTTTCTGCTTTCAGATGCAATAGGAAATTCTCGAGTTCGTCAATCCTTTCGCGAGATATGGAAGTTTGAAGTTAAGGAATGATTGAGAAACCATCAAAATTTTAGCAAGTCTGATACTCGACACCAATAACTACAAAGGCCTAGGGGAAAAATACACATACCGTTGTAATCGGGCGAGTTTCTCCTTTCTGATGCAACAGGAATTTCTCGAGTTCGTCAATCCGTTCGCCAGATATGGGAGTTTGAAGTTAAGGAATGGTTGAGAAACCATCAAAATTTTCGAAAGTGTGATACTCGAAACCAATAACTGCAATGGCCTAGGGGGAAAACGAACATATCTTTGTAATCGGGCGAGCTTCTACTTTCAGATGCAACAGGAATTTCTCGAGTTCGTCAATCCGTTCGCGAGATATGGGAGTTTGAAGTTAAGGAATGGTTGAGAAACCATCAAAATTTTCGCAAGTCTGATACTCGAAACCAATAACTGGAATGGCCTAGGGGAAAAGTACAGACACCATTGTAATCCGGCGAGTTTCTACTTTCAGATACAACAGGAATTTCTCGAGTTCGTCAGTGCGTTAGCGAGATATGGGAGTTTGAAGTTAAGGAATGGTTGAGAAATCATCAAAATTTTTGCAAGTCTGATACTCGAAACCAATAACTACAAAGGCCTAGGGGAAAAATACACATACCGCTGTAATCGGGCGAGTTTCTACTTTCAGATGCAACAGGAATTTCTCGAGTTCGTCAATCGGTTCGCGAGATATGGGAGATTGAAGTTAAGGAATGGTTGAGAAACCATCAAAATTTTCGCTGGTCTGATACTTGAAACCAATAACTGGAATGGCCTAGGGGAGAAGTACAGACACCATTGTAATCCGGCGAGTTTCTACTTTCAGATACAACAGGAATTTCTCGAGTTCGTCAGTGCGTTAGCGAGATATGGGAGTTTGAAGTTAAGGAATGGTTGCGAAATCATCAAAATTTTCGCAAGTCTGATACTCGAATCCTATAACTACAATGGCCTAGGGCAAAAATACACATACCGTTGTAATCGGGCGAGTTTCTACTTTCAGATGCAACAGGAATTTCTCGAGTTCGTCAATCCGTTCGCGAGATATGGGAGTTTGAAGTTAAGGAATGGTTGAGAAACCATCAAAATTTTCGCAAGTCTGATACTCGAAACCAATAACTACAATGGCCTAGGGGAAAAATACACATACCGTTGTAATCGGGCGAGTTTCTCCTTTCAGATGCAACAGGAATTTCTCGATTTCGCCAATCCGTTCGCGAGATATGGGAGTTTGAAGTTAAGGAATGGTTGAGAAATCATCAAAATTTTCGCAAGTCTGATACTCCTATCCTATAACTACAATGGCCTAGGGCAAAAATACACATACCGTTGTAATCGGGCGAGTTTCTACTTTCAGATGCAACAGGAATTTCTCGAGTTCGTCAATCCGTTCGCGAGATATGGGAGTTTGAAGTTAAGGAATGGTTGAGAAACCATCAAAATTTTCGCAAGTCTGATACTCGAAACCAATAACTGGAATGGCCTAGGGGAAAAGTACAGACACCATTGTAATCCGGCGAGTTTCTACTTTCAGATACAACAGGAATTTCTCGAGTTCGTCAGTGCGTTAGCGAGATATGGGAGTTTGAAGTTAAGGAATGGTTGAGAAATCATCAAAATTTTCGCAAGTCTGATACTCGAATCCTATAACTACAATGGCCTAGGGCAAAAATACACATACCGTTGTAATCGGGCGAGTTTCTACTTTCAGATGCAACAGGAATTTCTCGAGTTCGTCAATCCGTTCGCGAGATATGGGAGTTTGAAGTTAAGGAATGGTTGAGAAACCATCAAAATTTTCGCAAGTCTGATACTCGAAACCAATAACTACAATGGCCTAGGGGAAAAATACACATACCGTTGTAATCGGGCGAGTTTCTCCTTTCAGATGCAACAGGAATTTCTCGATTTCGCCAATCCGTTCGCGAGATATGGGAGTTTGAAGTTAAGGAATGGTTGAGAAACCATCAAAATTTTCGCAAGTCTGATACTCGAAACCAATAACTACAATGGCCTAGGGGAAAAATACACATACCGTTGTAATCGGGCGAGTTTCTCCTTTCAGATGCAACAGGAATTTCTCGATTTCGCCAATCCGTTCGCGAGATATGGGAGTTTGAAGTTAAGGAATGGTTGAGAAATCATCAAAATTTTCGCAAGTCTGATACTCGAATCCTATAACTACAATGGCCTAGGGCAAAAATACACATACCGTTGTAATCGGGCGAGTTTCTACTTTCAGATGCAACAGGAATTTCTCGAGTTCGTCAATCCGTTCGCGAGATATGGGAGTTTGAAGTTAAGGAATGGTTGAGAAACCATCAAAATTTTCGCAAGTCTGATACTCGAAACCAATAACTGGAATGGCCTAGGGGAAAAGTACAGACACCATTGTAATCCGGCGAGTTTCTACTTTCAGATACAACAGGAATTTCTCGAGTTCGTCAGTGCGTTAGCGAGATATGGGAGTTTGAAGTTAAGGAATGGTTGAGAAATCATCAAAATTTTCGCAAGTCTGATACTCGAAACCAATAACTACAAAGGCCTAGGGGAAAAATACACATACCGTTGTAATCGGGCGAGTTTCTACTTTCAGATGCAACAGGAATTTCTCGAGTTCGTCAATCGGTTCGCGAGATATGGGAGATTGAAGTTAAGGAATGGTTGAGAAACCATCAAAATTTTCGCTGGTCTGATACTTGAAACCAATAACTGGAATGGCCTAGGGGAAAAGTACAGACACCATTGTAATCCGGCGAGTTTCTACTTTCAGATACAACAGGAATTTCTCGAGTTCGTCAGTGCGTTAGCGAGATATGGGAGTTTGAAGTTAAGGAATGGTTGAGAAATCATCAAAATTTTCGCAAGTCTGATACTCGAAACCAATAACTACAATGGCCTAGGGGAAAAATACACATACCGTTGTAATCGGGCGAGTTTCTCCTTTCAGATGCAACAGGAATTTCTCGATTTCGCCAATCCGTTCGCGAGATATGGGAGTTTGAAGTTAAGGAATGGTTGAGAAATCATCAAAATTTTCGCAAGTCTGATACTCGAATCCTATAACTACAATGGCCTAGGGCAAAAATACACATACCGTTGTAATCGGGCGAGTTTCTACTTTCAGATGCAACAGGAATTTCTCGAGTTCGTCAATCCGTTCGCGAGATATGGGAGTTTGAAGTTAAGGAATGGTTGAGAAACCATCAAAATTTTCGCAAGTCTGATACTCGAAACCAATAACTGGAATGGCCTAGGGGAAAAGTACAGACACCATTGTAATCCGGCGAGTTTCTACTTTCAGATACAACAGGAATTTCTCGAGTTCGTCAGTGCGTTAGCGAGATATGGGAGTTTGAAGTTAAGGAATGGTTGAGAAATCATCAAAATTTTCGCAAGTCTGATACTCGAATCCTATAACTACAATGGCCTAGGGCAAAAATACACATACCGTTGTAATCGGGCGAGTTTCTACTTTCAGATGCAACAGGAATTTCTCGAGTTCGTCAATCCGTTCGCGAGATATGGGAGTTTGAAGTTAAGGAATGGTTGAGAAACCATCAAAATTTTCGCAAGTCTGATACTCGAAACCAATAACTACAATGGCCTAGGGGAAAAATACACATACCGTTGTAATCGGGCGAGTTTCTCCTTTCAGATGCAACAGGAATTTCTCGATTTCGCCAATCCGTTCGCGAGATATGGGAGTTTGAAGTTAAGGAATGGTTGAGAAACCATCAAAATTTTCGCAAGTCTGATACTCGAAACCAATAACTACAATGGCCTAGGGGAAAAATACACATACCGTTGTAATCGGGCGAGTTTCTCCTTTCAGATGCAACAGGAATTTCTCGATTTCGCCAATCCGTTCGCGAGATATGGGAGTTTGAAGTTAAGGAATGGTTGAGAAATCATCAAAATTTTCGCAAGTCTGATACTCGAATCCTATAACTACAATGGCCTAGGGCAAAAATACACATACCGTTGTAATCGGGCGAGTTTCTACTTTCAGATGCAACAGGAATTTCTCGAGTTCGTCAATCCGTTCGCGAGATATGGGAGTTTGAAGTTAAGGAATGGTTGAGAAACCATCAAAATTTTCGCAAGTCTGATACTCGAAACCAATAACTGGAATGGCCTAGGGGAAAAGTACAGACACCATTGTAATCCGGCGAGTTTCTACTTTCAGATACAACAGGAATTTCTCGAGTTCGTCAGTGCGTTAGCGAGATATGGGAGTTTGAAGTTAAGGAATGGTTGAGAAATCATCAAAATTTTCGCAAGTCTGATACTCGAAACCAATAACTACAAAGGCCTAGGGGAAAAATACACATACCGTTATAATCGGGCGAGTTTCTACTTTCAGATGCAACAGGAATTTCTCGAGTTCGTCAATCGGTTCGCGAGATATGGGAGATTGAAGTTAAGGAATGGTTGAGAAACCATCAAAATTTTCGCTGGTCTGATACTTGAAACCAATAACTGGAATGGCCTAGGGGAAAAGTACAGACACCATTGTAATCCGGCGAGTTTCTACTTTCAGATACAACAGGAATTTCTCGAGTTCGTCAGTGCGTTAGCGAGATATGGGAGTTTGAAGTTAAGGAATGGTTGAGAAATCATCAAAATTTTCGCAAGTCTGATACTCGAATCCTATAACTACAATGGCCTAGGGCAAAAATACACATACCGTTGTAATCGGGCGAGTTTCAACTTTCAGATGCAACAGGAATTTCTTGAGTTCGTCAATCCGTTCGCGAGATATGGGAGTTTGAAGTTAAGGAATGGTTGAGAAACCATCAAAATTTTCGCAAGTCTGATACTCGAAACCAATAACTGCAATGGCCTAGGGGAAAAATACACATACCGTTGTAATCGGGCGAGTTTCTACTTCCACATGCAACAGGAATTTCTCGAGTTCGTCAATCCGTTAGCGAGATATGGGAGTTTGAAGTTAAGGAATGGTTGAGAAATCATCAAAATTTTCGCAAGTCTGATACTCGAATCCTATAACTACAATGGCCTAGGGCAAAAATACACATACCGTTGTAATCGGGCGAGTTTCTACTTTCAGATGCAACAGGAATTTCTCGAGTTCGTCAATCCGTTCGCGAGATATGGGAGTTTGAAGTTAAGGAATGGTTGAGAAACCATCAAAATTTTCGCAATTCTGATACTCGAAACCAATAACTACAAAGGCCTAGGGGAAAAGTACATACACCATTGTAATGGGGCGTGTTTCTACTTTCAGATGCAACAGGAATTTCTCGAGTTCGTCAATCGGTTCGCGAGATATGGGAGTTTGAAGTTAAGGAATGGTTAAGAAACCATCAAAATTTTCGCAAGTCTGATACTCGAAACCAATAACTACAAATGCCTAGGGGAAAAATACACATACCTTTGTATTCGGGCGAGTTGCTACTTTCAGATGCAGCAGGAATTAATCGAGTTCGTTAATCCGTTCGCGAGATATGGGAGATTGAAGTTAAGGAATGGTTGAGAAACCATCAAAATTTTCGCTGGTCTGATACTTGAAACCAATAACTGGAATGGCCTAGGGGAAAAGTACAGACACCATTGTAATCCGGCGAGTTTCTACTTTCAGATACAACAGGAATTTCTCGAGTTCGTCAGTGCGTTAGCGAGATATGGGAGTTTGAAGTTAAGGAATGGTTGAGAAATCATCAAAATTTTCGCAAGTCTGATACTCGAATCCTATAACTACAATGGCCTAGGGCAAAAATACACATACCGTTGTAATCGGGCGAGTTTCAACTTTCAGATGCAACAGGAATTTCTCGAGTTCGTCAATCCGTTCGCGAGATATGGGAGTTTGAAGTTAAGGAATGGTTGAGAAACCATCAAAATTTTCGCAAGTCTGATACTCGAAACCAATAACTGCATTGGCCTAGGGGAAAAATACACATACCGTTGTAATCGGGCGAGTTTCTCCTTTCAGATGCAACAGGAATTTCTCGAGTTCGCCAATCCGTTCGCGAGATATGGGAGTTTGAAGTTAAGGAATGGTTGAGAAATCATCAAAATTTTCGCAAGTCTGATACTCGAATCCTATAACTACAATGGCCTAGGGCAAAAATACACATACCGTTGTAATCGGGCGAGTTTCTACTTTCAGATGCAACAGGAATTTCTCGAGTTCGTCAATCCGTTCGCGAGATATGGGAGTTTGAAGTTAAGGAATGGTTGAGAAACCATCAAAATTTTCGCAATTCTGATACTCGAAACCAATAACTACAAAGGCCTAGGGGAAAAGTACACACACCATTGTAATGGGGCGAGTTTCTACTTTCAGATGCAACAGGAATTTCTCGAGTTCGTCTATCCGTTCGCGAGATATGGGAGTTTGAAGTTAAGGAATGGTTGAGAAACCATCAAAATTTTCGCAAGTCTGATACGCGAAACCAATAACTACAAAGGCCTTGGGGAAAAATACACATACCGTTGTAATCGGGCGAGTTTCTACTTCCACATGCAACAGGAATTTCTCGAGTTCGTCAATCCGTTCGCGAGATATGGGAGTTTGAAGTTAAGGAATGGTTGAGAAACCATCAAAATTTTTGCAAGTCTAATACTAGAAACCAATAACTACAATGGCCTAGGGGAAAAATACACACACCGTTGTAACCGGGCGAGTTTCTACTTTCAGATGCAACAGGAATTTCTCGAGTTCGTCAATCGGTTCGCGAGATATGGGAGTTTGAAGTTAAGGAATGGTTGAGAAACCATCAAAATTTTCGCAAGTCTTATACTCGAAACCAATAACTACAAATGCCTAGGGGAAAAATACACATACCATTGTAATCGGGCGAGTTGCTACTTTCAGATGCAGCAGGAATTAATCGAGTTCGTTAATCCGTTCGCGAGATATGGGAGATTGAAGTTAAGGAATGGTTGAGAAACCATCAAAATTTTCGCTGGTCTGATACTTGAAACCAATAACTGGAATGGCCTAGGGGAAAAGTACAGACACCATTGCAATCCGGCGAGTTTCTACTTTCAGATGCAACAGGAATTTCTCGAGTTCGTCAATCGGTTCGCGAGATATGGGAGTTTGAAGTTAAGGAATGGTTAAGAAACCATCAAAATTTTCGCAAGTCTGATACTCGAAACCAATAACTACAAATGCCTAGGGGAAAAATACACATACCTTTGTATTCGGGCGAGTTGCTACTTTCAGATGCAGCAGGAATTAATCGAGTTCGTTAATCCGTTCGCGAGATATGGGAGATTGAAGTTAAGGAATGGTTGAGAAACCATCAAAATTTTCGCTGGTCTGATACTTGAAACCAATAACTGGAATGGCCTAGGGGAAAAGTACAGACACCATTGTAATCCGGCGAGTTTCTACTTTCAGATACAACAGGAATTTCTCGAGTTCGTCAGTGCGTCAGCGAGATATGGGAGTTTGAAGTTAAGGAATGGTTGAGAAATCATCAAAATTTTCGCAAGTCTGATACTCGAATCCTATAACTACAATGGCCTAGGGCAAAAATACACATACCGTTGTAATCGGGCGAGTTTCAACTTTCAGATGCAACAGGAATTTCTCGAGTTCGTCAATCCGTTCGCGAGATATGGGAGTTTGAAGTTAAGGAATGGTTGAGAAACCATCAAAATTTTCGCAAGTCTGATACTCGAAACCAATAACTGCAATGGCCTAGGGGAAAAATACACATACCGTTGTAATCGGGCGAGTTTCTACTTCCACATGCAACAGGAATTTCTCGAGTTCGTCAATCCGTTAGCGAGATATGGGAGTTTGAAGTTAAGGAATGGTTGAGAAATCATCAAAATTTTCGCAATTCTGATACTCGAATCCTATAACTACAATGGCCTAGGGCAAAAATACACATACCGTTGTAATCGGGCGAGTTTCTACTTTCAGGTGCAACAGGAATTTCTCGAGTTCGTCAATCCGTTCGCGAGATATGGGAGTTTGAAGTTAAGGAATGGTTGAGAAACTGCAAAATTTTCGCAATTCTGATACTCGAAACCAATAACTACAAAGGCCTAGGGGAAAAGTACATACACCATTGTAATGGGGCGAGTTTCTACTTTCAGATGCAACAGGAATTTCTCGAGTTCGTCGATCGGTTCGCGAGATATGGGAGTTTGAAGTTAAGGAATGGTTAAGAAACCATCAAAATTTTCGCAAGTCTGATACTCGAAACCAATAACTACAAATGCCTAGGGGAAAAATACACATACCCTTGTATTCGGGCGAGTTGCTACTTTCAGATGCAGCAGGAATTAATCGAGTTCGTTAATCCGTTCGCGAGATATGGGAGATTGAAGTTAAGCAATGGTTGAGAAACCATCAAAATTTTCGCTGGTCTGATACTTGAAACCAATAACTGGAATGGCCTAGGGGAAAAGTACAGACACCATTGTAATCCGGCGAGTTTCTACTTTCAGATACAACAGGAATTTCTCGAGTTCGTCAGTGCGTTAGCGAGATATGGGAGTTTGAAGTTAAGGAATGGTTGAGAAATCATCAAAATTTTCGCAAGTCTGACACTCGAATCCTATAACTACAATGGCCTAGGGCAAAAATACACATACCGTTGTAATCGGGCGAGTTTCTACTTTCAGATGCAACAGGAATTTCTCGAGTTCGTCAATCCGTTCGCGAGATATGGGAGTTTGAAGTTAAGGAATGGTTGAGAAACCATCAAAATTTTCGCAAGTCTGATACTCGAAACCAATAACTACAATGGCCTAGGGGAAAAATACACATACCGTTGTAATCGGGCGAGTTTCTCCTTTCAGATGCAACAGGAATTTCTCGATTTCGCCAATCCGTTCGCGATATATGGGAGTTTGAAGTTAAGGAATGGTTGAGAAATCATCAAAATTTTCGCAAGTCTGATACTCGAATCCTATAACTACAATGGCCTAGGGCAAAAATACACATACCGTTGTAATCGGGCGAGTTTCTACTTTCAGATGCAACAGGAATTTCTCGAGTTCGTCAATCCGTTCGCGAGATATGGGAGTTTGAAGTTAAGGAATGGTTGAGAAACCATCAAAATTTTCGCAATTCTGATACTCGAAACCAATAACTACAAAGGCCTAGGGGAAAAGTACATACACCATTGTAATGGGGCGAGTTTCTACTTTCAGATGCAACAGGAATTTCTCGAGTTCGTCAATCGGTTCGCGAGATATGGGAGTTTGAAGTTAAGGAATGGTTAAGAAACCATCAAAATTTTCGCAAGTCTGATTCTCGAAACCAATAACTACAAATGCCTAGGGGAAAAATACACATACCTTTGTATTCGGGCGAGTTGCTACTTTCAGATGCAGCAGGAATTAATCGAGTTCGTTAATCCGTTCGCGAGATATGGGAGATTGAAGTTAAGGAATGGTTGAGAAACCATCAAAATTTTCGCTGGTCTGATACTTGAAACCAATAACTGGAATGGCCTAGGGGAAAAGTACAGACACCATTGTAATCCGGCGAGTTTCTACTTTCAGATACAACAGGAATTTCTCGAGTTCGTCAGTGCGTTAGCGAGATATGGGAGTTTGAAGTTAAGGAATGGTTGAGAAATCATCCAAATTTTCGCAAGTCTGATACTCGAATCCTATAACTACAATGGCCTAGGGCAAAAATACACATACCGTTGTAATCGGGCGAGTTTCAACTTTCAGATGCAACAGGAATTTCTCGAGTTCGTCAATCCGTTCGCGAGATATGGGAGTTTGAAGTTAAGGAATGGTTGAGAAACCATCAAAATTTTCGCAAGTCTGATACTCGAAACCAATAACTGCAATGGCCTAGGGGAAAAATACACATACCGTTGTAATCGGGCGAGTTTCTACTTCCACATGCAACAGGAATTTCTCGAGTTCGTCAATCGGTTAGCGAGATATGGGAGTTTGAAGTTAAGGAATGGTTGAGAAATCATCAAAATTTTCGCAAGTCTGATACTCGAATCCTATAGCTACAATGGCCTAGGGCAAAAATACACATACCGTTGTAATCGGGCGAGTTTCTACTTTCAGATGCAACAGGAATTTCTCGAGTTCGTCAATCCGTTCGCGAGATATGGGAGTTTGAAGTTAAGGAATGGTTGAGAAACCATCAAAATTTTCGCAATTCTGATACTCGAAACCAATAACTACAAAGGCCTAG